>NC_083763.1:20468420-21068420 GCF_963514075.1 Conger conger | reverse complement strand
GTCGCTGTGTAATGGGGCTGAATGGCTTGGTGTGTCCTTCTCTCTGCTCTCCTCGTCTCCAGGCCTCTGTTCTGGACCCGTGTCCAGCTCTCTCCCCCTCCCTCAGACCCACTACTGCCCTGACCTCTCGGGTCAGAGGGCGCCTTTGCTCCTTGACCCTCACTCTTCCCTCCTGCACCCCGGTTACCATGGAGCCGGGGCCTTCTCCTTGGCAGAGGTTCACCAGGAGCTGCAGATGCTTCAAAGACAGCTGGGAGAGAGTGAACGTGCGTGTGTGTGTGTGTGTGTGTGTGACTCATCCTCTCACTGCTTGGAATTTCCACAGACCACTGACATTTGTGATCTAAGAGCACAACACATCACACATGACCTCAACCTCAACCATTACTTTGCATAGTTGTAGGCCAAATTGTAATTGACCTTGGGATATGCTGGATTGAAAATCTGACATTGGCAGTATTAAAAACATGAATATCCATTAATGGAATCAATATGCCAAGGCTTTGAATTGAGGTACTATGCTGTGATGCTGTTTCAAAACTATGAATTACCTACATACTTTTCTACTAACACTGTACCCCTTTAAAATGGGGCTGGTTAATCATTTGAGATGCCGTGTTGAATGAGCTTCTGGTGGAGGGCGTGTGATTTTAGGGATAATGAACAGGATGTAGAGATGTGCTGACAGCAGGCCCCGAGAAGAAGCCAGTTGTGGCTGCTACCTCGCAGCTGGGCGAGAGGAGTTTGCTCAGCGCTGTTCGCTGAGGCCCCTGAGTATTATTCTGCTCAGTCACGCATGACTTTCCCACGCATGCCCCCCTTCTGATGTGAGCACTCCCAATGCCGAATTCACCCTCTCACGTCAGCCTCAGGGATGGAGCATTAATGCTCTTCACTAGGGATTAACATTCAGTTAAAATGAGGAGGAACGTGTGCAGCAATCAAGCATTAGCGCTTGATGACTGCCGTTCACTTATAGCTCAAATGAGAACTTTATCTCTCTTTAACGTTATCACAAGCGCTGGTGTTGTTAATAATCCTGCTTTATGCAGTGTAAGTGTTTACTCTGAGAATAATTTACTCTTATCCTTATCCCTGTGGCATACATAGGATGGTGAATTTGGTGGGCTGTGAATGCAGTGTTGAGCGCAACAAACTGTTTTTGTTGTATTTTTTCAATGCAGGCTTTGCTGTTCCCCACCCCCACGTCAAGCCCCTGTCCAGTTTCCCGCTGGCCGCTCACGCCCATCCGAATCCCGGCAGTTACATGCACCTGTCCCACCATGCCTATGCGCAGCCTCAGTTTGCCTCTCCCGGTGCGAACTCCACACTGAAGACAGATGCAAGTCTGCTAGAGAGCAGTGCATTGTGGGATATGGCACACATTTCACGGCCAATCAGAACCAGCATTTATGGGGATGTCTCTTCAGGCTCATCGGGATATCAGTCCGGCACCAGCCACACAGGTACAGCCTGCCATTCCAAATCCAGTGAGGCTGCTGTGGCATTCCTCTACCATTCAAATTGATCAAGTTCTTGATTAGTCCACAAAGACCTCTCTCAGAGAATCTTGTACGGTCTGTGTTAGGTACATGTTTGGTCCGTATACATTTATGTCTGAGGTGCTTGCATGGTCCCTATGGCTTTGTGAGGTTTCTGTTCATCAGTTGTTTGTGTGTGTGTTTGTCATGTTTCAGGAGCAGACCTCATGGAGGAATATCTGAAAGAGATCCGCAGTTTGCGCCAACGTCTGGAGGACTCCATCCGAACCAACGACCGGCTAAGGCAGCAGTTGGAGGAACGGCTGGGGACCACAGGCCGGGATGGCGGTAAGTAGCCTTCACTAGCCTGCTTGCTAACCTTGGACTGATTCTGGCTGCTGATGATAACCCTGGACAGATTCTGGCTAATGCTAATGCTAATGTTGATTCCCAGCAAATCTCCTTCACCCAGTCTGTGCTGTTATCCACAGGGGCACCCACTAACATCTACATCCAGGGACTGGACTCTGTCAGCCAGCTGTCCACTGAGAACAGAGCCCTGAAGGAGGAGAACCTGGGCCTTCACGCTAGACTCCAGCAAAACAACAGAGGTAGCCTCCAGCTTCAAGGTCAACCCCCATTCAGGAACATTTATATTTTTGCTGGCAATGTGTTTATTGGAAAATAATCAAACAGTATCAAAATAAGGCATAAAGTGAGGTTGTATTCCAAGGAAGGTGTTTGCCCTGGTGTAAAATCAAATCTTGGCCAGCTTCAAATGACCAGCTACCAATTGTTTCAAGACATAATTTGAGCTGGTCAAGCCATGTTGATTATGGAGCTGGTTTGAACCTGTTTCTTTCAGGAGGGTGGGGTTTTTGCTTGAGTTGTGAAACCGCATTTGTGTGTGTCTCAGACAAATGTAAGGAGGCGGAGCAGCTGCGGGAGGTGGTGCTGGCTGCGCGGGCGCGGCTGAAGCAGGCGGAGCTGGAGGTGGAGCAGTGGAGGGAGGAGGGCAGGCGGCTGCAGGCCCACGGCTGTGAGCAGGCCCAGGAGATCCAACGTCTGCGGCAGGACCGCCACAGCGCTCAGGAGTGCACCAACAGGTATTGCAGCCTCACAGAGGCCTCACGCCCCGCTGTGAAGCGAATTAGACACCTGCCAACCGCTTCAGATTATCATGCACTGTAATCTCCTAGATACAGTATAATACGATAAGCTTTTATGTGCTTCTGAGCATCGTCATTAATCTTAATAGGCACTGGAGAGCAGGTACATCTTGAACTGATTGAGTATTAGTTCCCATTTACTTCTTGCTTAGCACAGAATGTATGATTCTGACACTGCGGGCCAGTTTCACAGACACAGATTAGGCTTAGTCCCAGGACTAAATTGAGTTTTGTATGGAGAATCTCCATTCAACATTGAATTTAGTCTCCGACTAGACTTAATCTGTGTCTGTGAAATGTGAAATCGGTCCTATATGTGGCATGTTAGTATTGATGATAGCATCAGCTTTGGCATTAGCGTTCTAGTACATTCTGTGCTGGGTGGGTTGTTGTGTTTGAGCTTTTGGTGCTGTGTGTCTCCAGACTCCAGCACCAGGTGAACCTGCTCCAGCAGCAGCTGACTGAGAGCCGGCAGCTCCTGCAGTCCCTGCAGTGTGAGCTGCAGGTGTACGAGCGAGTGTGCGGAGCCGCCAAGGACCCTCGCACAGGTGAGCACTGCACACTGATGTGACCGCTCTTGGCACCAAGGAGAGATGTAGAAAAGAGCTGAGGCTCAGGTCTAGACACACTGCAAAGGTGTCTGTCTTAAGTGTTTTGGTCTTGTAATGAGACCCAAAATTGTATTTCTAAAAAAATTATGTTTTTCTCACAAATAGCTTGTTTTAGTGACTGTATAATTGTCTTACCTCATTTACCAAAAAAGTAAATAAAATTAAGATTTTAAGTGTAGATAGAGAAAGGTAACATGTTAACCTACAGTATGTATGCATGGATTGCAGAAATTGTGAATTAAATTAAATAAATACGAAAAGCTACACACTGTCAATAACCTCACAGCAGATATAGTTGTTTGTGAAATGGATGTGAGTGGTGTGGTATATTCCGTTTCTGAATGCATGGAAGAGGAGAACTGTGGTCCCCTACAGCAGGCCCTTGTCTGTGTGTGTCTGACAGTGGGGAGCAGAGGAGGAGAGAACCTCTCTTCCCGGGAGCTTAGGGATCTGCTATCGGAGGTGCGCAGTCTGCGTGCCCAGCTGGAGCACAGCGTGGAGGAGAACAGCTCCCTGCGTGCGCAGCTGGAGAAGCAGCTGGGTAGAGGCGTGGCTCAAGGAGAGACCCACCCCTCTAGCACGCAACGCAGTGGCAGTTGCCGCAAGCAGCTCTTCCATGGTGAGTGAGTCAGGGTCCCCCTGTTCCCACATAACCTTGTTCTGTAAGGGCTGTACTCTATAACCCTCTCACTGAGCTGAGATAGGGCCCTACTCTATAACCCCCTCACTCTGCTGTGATGAGAGAACCACAAGGTGACCAGAGCTGGCAGACCAGAGTGGTCTTGCTGGGGTGTAGGGAGCAATTAAAAATTGCAATTAAAAAGTGGAATCCAATGAGGAATGGGGTTACATGAGCCGACCTGGGCTGACTGGTGGTCAAACGGGCTGCAGCATTCTAGACCAGCTGGAGGGGCTTGATGATACAAGCTGGCAGACCAGCCAGGAGGGAGTTGCAGTAATTCAGACGGGAAATGACGAGTGCCTGGACTAGGAGCTGGGTGGCTTTCTCTGTCAGGAGATGGCAGATACGGCTGGTTTGATGTGTACATCTCTGAATGCCTTCTTTGGCTTGCCTCTCACAGATCCTACCCCTTCTCCACCTGTTCGAGACACTGGCCTCTTCACCCCTGGATCCACTTACTCCAAGGTCACAGAGCTGGATGATCCAGAAGCCAAGGCTAACGGTTAGGATTCAATCCCATTTCCTCCTGTCACGGCTGCCTGTGAAGCTTATGTGACCACTGAATTTGACATTTTTAAGAATTACTGCAACACATGTTCCTGCTTCAAGTCTGAGACACACTTTCTCCTGCAGATGTCTTGAAGCCGCATCCAACTTTGGAAGGAGGGGCACCAGATGGCTCGTTCTCCAACAAGAAGGGGAGGCACACCATCGGGCACGTGGATGACTTCAGAGCCCTGCAGCAGCAGGTCCTGGAGGGGAAGGTGCTGGTTAACAAGATGGAGACTGTGCTGCAGGCCACGCTCGGAGCCGCCCTGCTGGAGTTCGGTTCGGCAAAGGTGAGAATGGCACGGTTAAGCCATGGCCTGGGCAGAGCCATGCTCACCCCCTGTCCCCCTGTCCTCACCCCTGTCCCTCTGTCCCTTTGTGGGTGTGCAGGCCCTGGACTACAGCAGCATGGACATCCTCCTGTCCAACGCCAAGACCCTGGGGCAGATCCTGGACGAGGCCGCCTCCCTCCTCAAGATGTTCTGGAGGGCCGCACTTCCCAGCAGCGAGGTCTCCGCTCAGCACATCAAGAAGGTCTGTGCTCTACCATAGGACACTGCCTGCACCCTGCTGTAAAATCCAGCTTGACCAGCTTGAAAATTGAGTGAATCAAGCTGGTCACAAGCTGGTCTAGCTGGGTATGAGCAAGTTAACCAGCATGGCCAAGCTAGTCATAATGCTGGTCTAGCTGGGTATGAACTGGTCAACCCGCTAGTCCTGGTAGCTGTTTCAAAACATAGCTTGAGCTGGTCTGATCTGGTTAACCAGCTAAACCATGTCAAGCTGGGAGCTGGGCTGAACTGGTCAACCAGCTAAACCATGTCGAGCTGGGAGCTGGTCTGAACTGGTCAACCAGCTACCAACTGTTTCAAAACCTAGCTTGAGCTGTTTTTCTTCAGCAGGGTATTGCTTTGCTTTGTGTTCACTGCTAATGGTGCTTTTGTCTGAGTTCCTTGCTGGGCTTGTGTGCATTCCAGGAGCAGTCTATGAAGGAGGAGATCAGGCAGCTGAAGCTGAGGATCACAGAGCAGGAGGAACTGCTGCAGGAAAGCGTGGAGAGGCTGAGGAGCACTAACCGCACAAAACAGAACATGGAGCACTTCATCGTCAGCCAGCGTGAGCTTCACCCCCTCTGCACTGTTATATTACTGCAGTAACTCTAGGCTGCGTCACGTTAAGCTTCATGTATACCAATGAGATTTACTCAACTCCATTAGAGTATGACTGATAGCACTAAATTTTAGTTTACTCTACTCCATGCTAACCTTTCTCACAGGAAGCCTGTGATGCCACTTCAATGTATTCTCCTTCATGCTAACATATCCCAGAGTAAGCCTGTTATAGTGCTGAGATTTAGTTCACTCTCCTCCATTATAACCTACCTCTAGAGTAATCCTGTGATTGCACTGAGATTTAGTTTACTCTCCTTCATGCTAACCTCTCTAAACCTAGTTTGTGTGGGGGATTGTATCACAGTGTGTGTGTGAATGCCTGATCCATGTTCCATTCTGTTTGGGTTACAGTGTCAAGAACACGCGATGTCCTGAAAAAGGCTCGGTCAAATTTGGAGGTGAGGTTCTGAAAGTTTGAATCATTTTCTGATACTTTGTTTCCCTTCCCCTGTATCCTAAAAAACTATTTTGTTCACTTAGTTCACTTTATTATTATTATTTATTATTATTTGAAGACAGGGGCTGATAACATATTGTACAGGCCATTTAAGGAACAAAAGCGATCTCAAGGGTTACCAGCTAGGTATTCATTACTTAGTATCTTATTCTTTACTATGGAATTCATTTTCCCTTCTCTCTTTTCACTTTGAATAATAATTTCATATTGTCCAATTACATTTCTATCACCTACTTGCATTTCTGTAACCAAAATAAAAACCCCCTGAGCCTCAGGAAAGTGTAGCAACCAGCAAACTGTAAGTGGGGGTCCCAAACAGACAGGTCCTCCTGATGGTTGATTAGGGATCTACGTTCTAGATGTTTCTCTCTGTATGCTTCCTTCTTTTTTTCCTCACTGGTCCTATTTTTGCTGCTCTCTTCCCCCATACCTGAGTATATCCAGAAGAACGAGCACAGGATTTCCTCCCTAAGCTCCTCCTCTTCCTTCCCCTGCCCTGGTAAAGATACTCCAGTGCTGCAAACTGGTTTGCTCTGCTTGTGTCCGCAACCATTGCTTGCTATCCATCACCGCCCCCACTCATGTCGCATCACAGGAGTACACTGCCACCTACAGGCTCAAAATGGCAGGAGAACCTCAGGGATTTCCAATATTGCCAGTGAGCTTGAATTTTGCTGGCATTGGTGGTACATTTTATGACAGTTGACCCCTTTGTTGATGAATCTGAACAATTGACAGAATTTATTTGGCAAATCGGAACATTTAAACTGAAGGTTGTTTTGAAATGTGTGACAGTACACACCTATTCCATTCAGGGTACATATGTGGCAAATTGTATCTACTTTCTCATGTGCTTGTATGCCAGTGTTTAAATATTTTTATTTTTGAAAGCCCATCCTATCAATACAGTATCATTCATTCACTGGGGAGAACACAAACTGGCCTGCATCCTCTGTCTCTGCTCTGTACAGCCAATCTGCATGAGGGCTGTACTACTTTCACAGCCATGTCTTATTGGCCCTGATGCACGCAGACTCTGCACATTCATGAACACTATACAATCTTACAGACGTTGTTAAACAAATTACCTCAATAGTATGTCAGGGAGTAAAAGACAGGACCAAGACAAGTACCATCACATCATAAATAAATCATCATTTATTTCATTTCATTTTAATAGGTGTATGGGAATACACTCAGTGAGCACTTTATTAGGTATTTATTAGACTTTATTAGAGGTTTGACACATTGTGTGTTCAGAGATGCTCTTCTGCATACCACTTTTGTAATGTGTGGTTATTTGCGTTATTGTTACCTTCCTGTCAGCTTTGACCAGTCTGGCCCTTCTCCACTGACCTCTCTCATAACCAAGACATTTTTGCCCGCAGAACTGCTGCTCACTGGATGTTTTTTGTTTTTCACATCATTCTCTGCAAACTCTTGAGACTGTTGTGTGTGAATATTCCAGGAGATCAGCAGTTTCTGAGATATCCAAACCACCCTGTCTGGCACCAAAAATCATTCCACAGTCACAGGGAATCATATTTCTTCCCCATTCTGACATTTGGTCTGAAAAGTAGTTGAACCTCTTGTCTGCATGCTGCCACATGATTGGCTGATTAAATAGTTGCATTAACAAGCTGGTGTACAGGCCTACCTAATAAATTGCTCAGTGAGTGTATGTCTGGGAGATCAAATAAATAGTGACCAAATGTGTTGGTTTGTTCTGGTTTGGCCATCTGTACCTGTTTTTCAGTAACAAGAACATTAATGCCAATTTCTCTTTAAAATCCCGCCACTGTAATCACAGAATAATTACTCTTAAAACATGTTTACACCTGTATGTGTTTATGGGATCCTTGAGTCAGTGTCTTGGCACACCAGACAAAGAGATGCCTGGTGTTTTTCTGTGGATCACTGCCAAGTAGACGTCATAATGGAATTCAGTTCAAGGGAAGGAATTAATGAGTGGCAACTGTGTATGGGGGATGGTTATTACGAAAATAACGAATTAGTAACTGCTTGTGAATTCTGTGATTACCATTCACTCAAACCATTTCTTACCCAATTCTAACTTCTGCTTGCCCAAAGCAATGTGTTGTTGATTTTTTTGGCATGAAGAAAATTTAAAATTACAGAATTTCTGTTGTCCAAAAAGAGGCCAGAATTCAACCCCAAAACTTCTGCACACAACACTGTGTGGTAGTTGTAGTAATGGCAACACAAGTCAGGCTATCACAGAAGTATGTCAAATCTGTTCTGGTAAAATGCTGCAATATTGTGACAGTAAATGTAAAAACATGCAGTTTAGTTTGGTAAGATACTGAAAACTACACCCCTTTGCCATCTCTAGGCGAAATCCCAAGACGTTCCGGTGAGCCCCCTCCTGACTGGGGTTTCGTGAGTCCACGACCCCCCAGGTCCGCCAGAGGAGGACCCAGCCAGCGGGCTGAAAATAAGCACAGCACACAACACCTGCTTCAGCTCGCCACGTATTAATCAGCACAAGGCTCAGAAATCAGCATCTCTGTCCAGCACTGGAATCTTAATTCAAAGGGAAACAACAATATTTTTCTTTTTTTAAATTGTCCTCCTCTGAACCCTGCTCAGAAAAACGTTTTGGTCTCCTTGAAAACATTCAGAGTCAAAGGATTTTGACTGACAAGCATTAAACAGGATTTAGAGATCACCTCTTCAGGCAAATCCTGCCTGCCTTGTTTCTGTTACCAGACAAGTTATGGACTGGTAGCATACTGTGTAGCTTAATGTTGATATACACCTTATGACACAAGCCATACTGTAATAACTAACCAACCTGTTTGTCTTCCCATCCTGCTGCCTTTCTTCAACATTTTTCATACTCAACTATTGGGGAAGATGTTTTAAGGTTTTAATATTTAAGTTCTCTTATTGCTGAGAAAGTGTCTTCTGAAATACCAGGGGCAAAGTATATGGGTACTGAAGATTAATATATACTATAGTATTTATTATGGTAGGTCCTCTCTGAGTGACTGAGTGGTTTTCCAGCCATTTTTGAAGCATTCTGAATTGGGGAAAGAACAATGTGTGTTCAGCATTAGAATGAACTATTGTTGATGAGAAGGTGCAATAAGAGCTGTACACTACAGCAGCTTCACCCAACACTGAAACTATGCTTTTACTGCACAAAGCTAAAGACCATCGGTGCAATATTAGTGCAATACTACTGACTGGACATCTGCATGTTCTAGCAGCATAACATGGGGGGTAATGAAAGGACCATACAATTCATCAACAGGGATCACCAGTCCTGCCAAAGTTTAACTCCTTCTCAGTGGCAGTGATGTAAAAATGTTGTGATGTGTCCAAAGTGAAGCCTCATTTTAAAACAAACAAGAAAAATAATCAAACAACCAAAGTAGTATATACTGTAGATAGAGGGGCCAGAGTCATGCTGTCTAACCACAGCTGCTTTGGTTCCTTTAGGTTGGACACTGTTTAATAATTTATTTGAAAAAAAAAAATATATATATATATATATATACTTTACAACTCATTTTATGGGAGGTAGTTGAAAGAAACAAACAGGAAAACAAACTATATCTATAAGTTTTGTTTTTACACAGGTTTGATCTAACATAGGCATTTAATGTCTATTGAGGTTACCTGTTTGTTTTGGTGGGTATCTTTTCAAGTTGTTCACATTGGACAAATTGCCTAGGCTAATCGTGCCTGAAGGCTTTTTTTCCAGGTATCGAACTACCTAAGTAAAATGCTATCCTTGTATGCACCTTGCAATGGTGTCAGTCACAGAGCCTTTGTGATTATGTATTTACTTTGTACTACCATTCGCAACAATAGTGTTTGTCGGGGGAAATATCCCCCCAAAACCAAAATATTTATGAAAAAAGGTCTCTGGTGCCTATTTAATACATTACATTTTTCTTTTTTCAGATTTGCATAACATTCCCTGATTATCACAGCAAATGTTAGATATTCCCCAACATGAAATAAGTTGTCAAACTTTGGCAGGGTAAATACCTCTATTTTCTGCTTCAGTTATGCTAATATTGGACATGCAGAGGGGGTTGTTTCTTGTTTTTGCATATAACTGTAAATAACATGCATTACATAAACCAGTTCTCTGTGATCAGTAAGTATGCAATTAGCTATACAGGCAGTATTAAGTGTTGGGTAGTCATACAATAGCTTATAGCTTTGCTTTTTTCTGATGTTTTATCATTGAATACACATTAGCGTATGTTTTAGCTTTCTAAGTGCCATGTGAAGCATTTAAGACCACACGCAGGCTAGGCAAAGGATAGAGGCATTTCATTTCCTTGAGCTTGAGATTAGACTTCCAAGAATAAAAGTCTTGCAAGGCTTAGTCTTGCAAGGCTTAGTGCCATCTGGCTGAACTGCCAATATGGCCTTTGTGTGTGTCAGTCTTTTCAGAGCCCTTGAGCATAGCTTGTAGCCTGGTTCTAGAACACAACCCCTGAGTCAACTATACTTTCACAGTTTCATATTCAATAATGAAACAGTATGGAGAAACCAAAGATAATGAATAATAATGTATAAGCAACATTAAATAAACTCAGCTGCATGCTGAAGGGAACAGCACGTCAACAGAAGTGGAGCTATGCAATGGGTATGGGCCTTGTATCATATGTATATAGTGCTTTGATACTGAATGAAGTTATACGTGTAGATGATTTTGTTGGGGGAAAAGACTGTTTCTAGGTACTGTATGCTGACAGACCCAATGGGCTCTTGTCCATGAACCTGACCATGTGTGATGTGCAGATTAAAGGGTGTTCTGAAAGCTTTTGCTTTAAAAAAAATTCCTTGTGGTATTTTTTCATACTTCCTAAGTATGTAAACAAATCAGTTGAAATTCTTCAAATTAATTCAAGCAGGTATATGCCAAAATAAAATCCATATAACATTCAATAAGCAATAACATTTTAATAGACCATAACATAATATACCATATTAATAACCATAACATTCAATATTCAACATGTATGCTTGTACTCCCACAGTATAAGGCATTAAAAACACTGTCAGCACTCGTCTCCGCAACTAAAGTGGTATTCACGTTGCACTGCACATATCCGACTACCTTTATGTATTACATCAAACCTAAGAATTAAGTGACAGTTGGTCTCTTTTGTGTAAAAACAAGGGAAGCAGACTAATATTATTTTGGATTATTAAGCCATAATGCATGCTGTTCCAAACAGCAGTACATCATTGTAAGTCATTGATTTTACATTATATTCACATTTTACCATTTATTGTAGCAGACGCTCCTATCCAGAGCAATTCACACAGATTACATATGCACATATGACTATTTATTCAGCTGGATATTTTTGACATACCTTGCTTAAGGGCACAGCAGTTCCCCCAGCTGGGAATCAAACAACCAATGAGTTGCGAGCCAGGTCATTGAACATTAGACTACAACCGCCCCCAACCAGAGCAGAAAACAGTGAGGATTGGTAATCATAAAGTATGTGACAGGTTTGCTACAGAGGGCATTATGTTTGTTGTTTCTTTGAGCGCTGTCTGTCACTTCTCCAGAGCATTGACGATGGAGTCTCTGTTTGCTGAGACCCAGTGGGAGAACTTCTTTGTGTCTGAAAATAGCTCAAACATTTCTGCAGCATTTCTCCTTTGAGTGTCTTTCCTCCAGAATTCAAACATGTTGCCAATATCCTGCCCAGCTTCTACCTTGTAGCTTTCCACAAACATTTTCAGTGAAATCTGGTGGGAGAAATACACACTTATACACACGCATGTGTGTGTGTGTGTGTGTGAGAGAGAGAGAGAGAGAGAGAGAGAGAGGGAGAGAGAGAGAGAAAGAGAGAGAGACAGAGAGAGAGAGAGAGAGAGAAAGAGAATGAAAGAATGCAGGGAGAGAATGTGACTACAGCTCATCCACATTTCTTGAATGTGTGCGTTTACCGAATTATTGTTTCCATTCTGAGTCTAAACTAGTACCGACACTAGGTACAGAGATGAAGCCGTGAAAGCAAGGATCATCATATAATTGTGTTCAAGTAAATAGCAGTACAACATCAGTAACCTGATGAACTAGTGTTATTAGTAGTAGTGATATTTCTGCATGGCAAATACTTTACTTGTAGATGTAGTACTAACAGAAAAACAACAGACCCAACTGTCATGACATGCACGCTGCTTGTTCTGAGTAATTGACTCATTCATTGAAAGGGGCGTGTCCTTTATTTAGGAAGAAGGGAAGCAAATGTTTCACACATTGTTATAAAATATATTTCCTTCTGAATTGCTAAGTAAAATGGGCCGTTCCAAACATTGTTTGGAAGAACAACGTCATTTGATTAAAAAGTTGATTGGAGAGGGGAAAAGAAGTGCCACAAATTATAGGATGCTCAGCTAAAATGATATCAAATGCTTTAAAATGGCAACAAAAACCCGAAACAAGCGGAAGAAAATGAGCAACTACTGTTAAAATGGATCGAAGAATAGTCAGAATGGCAAAGATTCAGTCATTCATCAGCTCCAGAAAGATCAAAGATGATCTACTATTACCTGTAAGTGCTGTTCCAGTCAGAAGACATTTGATCGAAGCTAAGCTATCAGCAAGAAGCCCCCGTAAAGCACCATTGTTTAAAAAAAGGGCAGAATCGGTTAAAATTTGCCAAGGAACACATCAATTACAATACGTCAGTCGACCCCCGAGTACTGACTTCAAGCTACAGTACACTGTGAAGACAGTGAAGCATGGTGGCGCAAAAAATCATGGTAAGGGGGTTGTTTTTCATACGATGGTGTTGGGTTCATATACCAGGAATCATGGATCAGTTTGAATACATCAAAATACTTGCCGTATGCCGAAGGGGAAATGCCTCTGAAATGCATGTTTCAACAAGACAATGACCGCAAACACACAAGTAAGTGAGCAACATCTTGGTTCCAGACAAAAAGGATTGAGGTAATAGAGTGGCCAGTTCAATCTCCCGACCTCAACCCCATTGAGAACTTGTGGGGTGGCATTAAAAATGCAGTTTCTGAAGCAAAACCCAAAAATTCACAGGAATTGTGGAATGTAGTTAGTTCATCCTGGGCTAAAATAGAGCTTGAGCTTCTTGTTTTTAGGTACAAGAAGTTGGTTGACTCGATGCAACGCAGATGCGCAGCAGTTATCAAAAACAATGGTTATGCAACTAAATATTAGTTCAGTAATTTAAATCTTGAAGAGAGTTTAAAGAGAAAAACGTTGACACTGACATTTTTTTCAACAGATTAATATTCCTTTTCTTTGCTTCCTGTAAAAGAATAACGCAGACTTGATAAAATGTGCTGGTGCTTTGATTTGGAATTGAATGTGTACTATTTCACAACATTTGAAATATTGAACTAAAAGCTATAAAAACCTTTTTTACTTTATTCACGTTTTTTAACGCACTGCTATTTATTTGAACACAACTGTATCTGGCCCTTGAATCCAAATCCAGCCCATGGTTATCTTTTCTCCTGGATAATTAACTGAACAATTAATGCTACTGATAGATCACACATGCCTCCCTGGTAAAGGGAGGGTGGAAAGCCAGCAGTTCTTAGCCCTCGAGGACCATGATTTGAAAGGGGCAACCTGTAGCTTAATGGCTAAGGTACATGACTAGGACCCGGAAGATTGCTTCTAGCCCAGCTGTTGTCACAATAAGACATTGAGCAAGGCCCTTAACCCTGCACTTCTCCAGTGGGGATTGTCCCCTGCTTAGTCTAATAAACTCAATAAGTCACCTTGGATAAAAGTGTCAGAAAAATATCAAATGATATTATAAAATTAAAGAGCCTGTGCCCAAAAGGATGGAAGAGGAGGAAAGTGTGTGTGGTGGCCCTGCATGATGTGTGTACTCACCCTGGAGTCCTGGAAGACCCTGGGGGCCAGGTGGTTAGTGAGCATCTCTGCGTACTCTGTGACTGTCAGTCGGTCCGCAGACAGGAGGCAGCTTTTGCCCGCCCACTTCTGCGAGTTCTTCAGTATGGTTGTGACCACCGGGCCTACATCACTGAGGCTGATGCTGTCCATGGGTGTCTCCCCCATTGGGATGTCTGTGGAGAACAAGGCGAGCATGCTAAATGTACTGTACCCCAACTCCTGCAGCTTCTAATCCTGGCAGGAACTAGAACTGGAGGTTTTCATTGAATTAATTTAATGTATTTGAAAATGCACTTTAATAATTGCCAGGAAGGCTATTTTTCATCTGCAGTCCTTGGGCTACGGGGGTGGGAGGAAACCAGACCCACACAAACATAGGGAGACCATGCAAACACCACGCAGAAAGGATCCAGACCAGACTCAAACCCGAACTTCTTCTTGTGAGGCAGCAGTGTGAACCACTCTGCACAAGTACACTTTTTTTTGGTTTCAGACACACAGTTAAGAGAATCAATTTGAGGGATTATGTAAGTTATATTTTTCACTTTATATTCAATGGTAATGATTTATTATGCGTCTCTGCTGAATAATCTAGATCAGATATATCAGATAAGACACATATCTAGCTATCAAACCAGGAATAACGCTGTCTCTTTCCATCTGATAGTTGATTAGAGGGTATGAATGAAATCCAGCATTACTACAGCCCTTTGAGTATCTAGACTCTCGGTGTATTTGTATAACTCACCTATTTTATAAAAGTTGGGTCCAGCAGGTTTGGGAGAGAATGTTGTGAGGAAGCTCTCAAACAGGAAGGGTATGAGAATCTGTGTTTTTCGTAGGCCGATTTCAGCCATGTAGTCACCGATGCAAGCCTTGGCATCCATGGAGCGTACGGGGAAGCCGAAACGTCTCTGCACATGCTGACCCCCCTCAAACACCACATGACCGATGCCGTGCTGCTTACAAGCATCCGCTATCAAATATCCATGTGAGATCTCGCTCTGCAAAATGACAAAGGCAGCATACATTCAGTCCAACATCTGGATGTGTGCTCTCATTACAGCAGGGGTGTCAAACTCTAGTCCTGGAGGGCCGCAATGTCTGCTGGTATTTGTGATTTCCTTTCAATCAGCAGCCAATTAAGGCCTTGAGAACAAGGTGTGTGGACTCTTTAGCCAATTAAAGACTGAATGCATCTCTCGTGCTGAAACACACCAAAAACCAGCAGACACTGTGGCCCTCCAGGACTGGATTTTGACACCCCTGCATTACAGTATATAGTCATTGATGTCATCGTAAGTCACATCAGTCAATTTATTTCTTTTTCAAAGAAATGAATGTATTCAGGTGTACCTGGAGCGGGTCTGGCTTGGTGAAGTCGGTTTTGGTTGCGAAAAAGCACTTCTGAGCCCCAGAGAGTGCCCCCTGTAGGCCCGTTGTGCTGTCTAAGTGAAAAGGCAGGACTTGGGCTCCAGCACTCTCCAACTTCTGTGCTGGCGGGGAACCAGGGTCTGATACAGCTGTGCTCACATGGAAACCACCATCACGAAGCAGCGCCAGAGCCACGCCATACCCAGGCTCCTCCTCAGCCCCTAGCACCACCACCCGCCCCATCCCCAATGCCCACAAGCAGTTTCACTTCTCACAGTCACTGAAGAACCGGTTGGCTTTTCCTGCAGGTCGTGGTAATATTTTCACTGCGAAGTGGAATATTGTAAAGTAGTAAGCTGTCCTGACTATATCTCTTATCTGTCTCACCAGACATGAAACGGCTGTGTTGTTCTTTGCTTCTTCGCTCTAAATCTTGCTGCAGTCCCAATAAGACTGCTCACTGACCAGAATTGTTTACACATGTCTCCAAGGCAACTTGAAAGGGGGGAGGAAGTTGCCACACAGCAACAGAAAGTACTGTTGCCACATCCAACACAATAGCACTCCTTCTTTTCGCAACACACAAGACTGAGTGTATTAATGATCCGACAAGGTTTTCCTGTCATTTATTAAGCAAACTTTGAATGTGAAACATTCATAAACATGCCCTATTAGAAATGGTCATTTTAATGCTTCTTAATCATAAGCCTAAACTGACAGTGACATTCATTTTAATAGAAATATCATTTTATTTGCTTTAAAATGAATTGTATTCCATTTCTTCCAAGACTTCTCAGATTACAAAATGTACTCCACTAGGTGGCAGTACTATGCACATTTAATCAAAGGCAGGAAACGTTTCATGTAGAGGAAAAAAAAGTAACCAAATTAAGCAATTCATTTATCTTTACATTTTGCGAAACATACCTTAACCATATGCTTAATTAATACCAAAATATATACAGCTATCGTGTTATACCCCAGTAGTGAAAAAAATGAGTTTGTCTTTCCCTTGCTCCGGAACACTACCTTAAACCTCAACACTAATGCTTGCAGTTCTCCTAACCCTAACCATAAATATGGGGTTTTCCTCTTGAAATGGATGGAAAATCATCTTAAAAATCAATTTTTGAGTTATTGATGCTGTAGTAATTATTGAATTAGAAAAATGATATTTCACTTATAAAACTCAAAAATATATAAGATTATAGTGTATAATATAGTGTAAGATTATAGGCCCCAAAGGTGAAAATACTCTTGGTTGAAATCAAGGCCTAACCCTTGTTGTTTCAATGCTGGATTCTTTCTCGAGTGAGTCAGAGAAAAAGAAATGCGTACAGTATATAATTAAGTTGAATTAGTCTCTGTAGAGGCACTGTAGCAACAGAAACAACAGCTTTGTTTCATGGTGTGCCACGCCCTGTTGAAGAACCATCGCACACTGCCTGTCCAGGGCTTGTTGATCACTGCAACCCACAAGGAAGAGGGTTTGTGGACAACAAATTTGTCATTAACAACACTGTAAGTAACAGAAAAGAATAGGCCAATGGTTACAATCCAGGGCATAATATAAGACTCACTTTGAGAGACAGCTGTCTCTTCTGTCTTCCCCTCTCGACTGTCCATAATTTCAAGGGAGATGTCAACAACATCAATTTCAAAGGCGATGTCCACAATACACTGCAATCATATATAGCAGAGTATATTTGAAATCCCTCAATTGTTTTTGCTAGTTTATTTTAAAATACAAGCATAATATTGTAATAGGGGTTGGTAAAAGATGGATTTAATTCATTTTCATTCAATGCTATCTCATGAAAAATACATTTAATGTATGTAGGCTATAGGGTTTGGAGGCTGCACATTAAGCACAATACTCACTCCATTTTTCACCCCACTTTGCTTCTGTGATTTGTGAGCAGATCCTGGAACAACCACCAGGGGACATGATTGCAAAAAAAGTTCTTAAATTTTAAACACCCATTATCGGGCTTCTATATTGGAAATGGTCCAATAGGAAGCTTGGATGTTCTGAAAAGTCAAATACACATTCTAATACACGTTAAAAGGAACATCCTACAAGCTCATGCATCGAGTGTAGGACATCTTCCACTGTGCGGAGCTGAGCTTTGACACAGTGCCTTAGAATGAAATTACCTTCTTTCTGTTCCATAAACATTTCTGGACAAGTGTCTGTAGTTAATTAAGCATGTTAATGAAGATACTTTCAATTATTCAGTACGGTTTTCATTTCCATCATTTTCATTCATTTAAATGAGTCATTGGAACGGTATCCACTGTGATGTCACAACTATGCTGATACAAGGCTCTGACCAGAGGTAAACTTTTGCTTGTTATTTTTGGATATATTTTCTGAAGGTGCCAGACCCAGACATTTTATACAGAAAACAAATAGACTAGTACATAAAAGAAGTATTGCTACCAAGGCTCATTGAAGTTCAATATTACCACTCCATAAAAAGTGACAGTATGTACTTATATTTAATCAACCACCTTTCAGGTATTTGTCTATTTACTCACAATACAAACATACAATGCTTTACTGTGAAAAGTTATTGTACAGTACTGTATAACCTAGAGCTGTGACAAACAGTGTCATCATATCCTACATAAACTGCACTGGCCTGCATACACATATAGAGGGACTGAAAGTTTAGCATTGCATGATTAAGGTGTGTTCGGTCATAAATGTGATCCTTGGTGTCACTGTTCATAGGGCATTCTCACTTTTCCAGTTGAGTCATTTTTTGAGCCAACTGTCAGATAGAAGTGTAATGAGTTGAGAGGCACCTTTGGAGGGTGGTGTGGAAGGATAGCAATGTCCCAGAACAGAGTGTGAACGCACCAAAGGATGCAGTGATTCTAACTTGTGAAATGTTCAATTTTGGTGTTGTAGAAGGTGGCACTGGTAAACACCAGGTACAAAAGATAATAAAATATTTCCATGTGTGAATGTACTGTACGCCATGTTCTTGGTTCCTATTGTTTAAAATGAGTTTTTAAAGAAAGACAAAACAGTCAAGTACTAATAAACCAATGATATTGTATTCAAAAAACAACTGTAAACAAGACCCTATGTAAATCACAAAACTTGAGAAGGCAATAGTTTTTCCACCAAACAAACAAAACCTGCATCAAAGCCCACAAACAAACCTGAATGAATCCTAAGGCACATTCTCTGGTTGTTAATTGAGAACTATGTAATGTTTACAAGTGAAGATTTTGAATCCAATCTTCCACAGCAGTGGGATATTTTCATAGTGTAAATGAAAAGCACTCTAGCCAAATGTAGGATTGAGGAAGACTGCCACATTCTTAAGGTGCCAATTAACTCAAACATGTGCATGCAACATATTATAACCGACCTGTTTTGAGTAACATAATATCATTCTATTGCAGAGTTATGTAGAACTGCACACATAACGACCCTCCAATACCAAATCAAATTTGGTAAAGGTTTTCTTTTTTTTTTTTTGCAAATCCACCATTTTCACCACCACACCCAAAATATCATCTGAATGCTGAACTTGAAACAAAGCCAGTGCTGGCTGAGCCCTTTACTTGGAGATACCCAGTGCTGATCTCATGTATTCATACACCACATAACTGATGCTGACTGCCGGGATGACCTTCATGAAATTGGGGAGAATTCCCCTGTAGAGTCCAAAAAATCCATCTTTTTTCACAATATTCTGGAACAACTGTCGCATGGACTGCTGCTCAGACCCCTCCAATGAGGCTGAAAAATAAGAACATTTCCATCATTAATAATCATACTCCTCCATATGCTAGTATTACACACACTGAACGGATGTCCTTTAAAACCAATTCATAGTACCATGATAAATTACCTTGCGCCTGCATCCGAGTTCTCACCAAAGCCAGAGGATAGCTTGCCAGCTGTCCACAAGTGCTAGAGATGGTCCCACAGCACAGCAGAACCAGCACTCCAGGGTTGGCAGTGTCTTTGGCATAACGTGCTAACCAGGCATTTTTCAAACTCTGTGACAGTGATAAAATGAGGGTTAAAAAGTATATCCCAAGCCCATATACAAAGTGTAAGGCCCATCAATGACTAGTGTAAGATGATCATACACTTCAGCTACAACATCTTACAGTAGATATGTTATCCCCTACATGAGAATATACAACGGACACAGTCTCACTGACCTCATACACAGCCAGGTCGATGCCTGCATACGGAATGATCCCCAGAATGTTGGGGATGTAGCCTTTGTAAAAGGCCTTTACTCCCTCCTTCTTCAGGATCTTCTTGGCACAGTCAAAGAATCCAGAATATTGGCCCGTTTTCCGCAGGGTCAGCCTCGTCTTCATCACCTAGCGGTGAAAGAACAGACCCCTTCAACACGTCTCCCCTTAAACACACACGTCAAGCAATGCTACAAGAACTCCTGCTGGCCAAAATCCAATATTCTTCTCAATTAGAGGAGCCAGTGTGGTCAACCCAACTGAAGCGTACAAGTAATTACAGAGGTATGCTACAGCTAGAGGAAGTGAATGCTGAGATATCTCCTCTCACCTCCATGGGGTAGATGGCTGTCTGCGCTGTCGCCCCCGCGAGGGAACCTGCGATAAACCTCTCATGAGTCCTCACCTTCCCGGGCTCTGATGCCAGCAGCTTCTTATACTGTTAGGAGAAAAGGACACCCAATCATCATATGCACATACACACACAGCATGGAACAAACAGTAAGACATGCAGTTCGTAAAGACATTTGATCAACATACACTCCCACTGGTACGCAATGATATAAAATCTAATTTACCACGAACGCTATTTTTTTAGACAGTCCCCCTATTTCAAGGGACCATAATGTTTGGGTTTTTTGCTTTTATTACCACCCAATAACCACTAAATAGAGATGAGATGAGATGTAGCGCTCAGGAAATAAAACATTTTATACTATTTACTTAAAAAATAGCACTTGCTGTAGATTACGGGTCAAGGTGTTCAAGTCTCTTACACAAAACTTGTGCTGAGAAAATACTGGAAAATGCTTTTTAGTACATGACACCACACTGTTGTTGTGTTCTCAACTCAATCAAATAAAATGATGCATTATCACTAGACGACTTCACGACTGAATTTGATACCCAGCATCATTGACCCATAAGTATACAAATAATTGAAGCAGAGTTGCAGACAGACAAAGCTACCCACTTCAAGTTTATACCATCATGGGAACACAACTGAATAAAGTATTCCAAGTAGAGGAACATTCATTGAAGTCATGTTACCTGTTCATATGCCATGAACTTTATGGCCGTCTCAGGAGCAATTTTCAGAACGTTAGCCCCATTCCCTCTCCACAGCGAGGTCATTCCTCCTTCATCTAGCAAGAGCTTGAAGCCCCCAACTAGACTGATCTTATTGGACGTGGTAGCGTGCACCTGTAATACAATTAGCATGTCACTTTAGTTACTGCAATGCATCATACTTATTAATTTATTAACATTTATTTATTCAGGTTAACCGAGAGCACACTCATATTTATATCAACAGCATGGAGAAGTGAGACAAGTATAGAATGGCAGGGCCCATGGCAGGGCCCTTTCAACCCTGGCCCTAGAAAGACCTGAGGCTTTTTTATGTTCACCTTAAAATCAACCGCCAGTTTGGAGCCAAGAAACAAGGTAAATTAACTGTATAATGAAAACCAGCATACACTGTGTAGATACTCTCCAGTACCAAGTCAACAAAATGTAACAGAAAGAATAGGTGCCTATACTGAAGAACCCACTTTTGTACCAGAACACCAGCATTACTGCTACTTGAGATGTAGAACTTATGTTTTAACTTTTAAAACATCTGTACAACTTGTTTGGTTGTAACCTCATGTTTGTCGTAACCACACCAACATTACGGTTGCATTCTGATGCAACTGTTGGCAAAGACAAGTTGCAGTGCTTCCAGCAACAGAGGGTGTGTAGTGTACCTGCATGAACACTTTCATCCTGTCCAGCGGGGCGGTGCCTGTGCGAGACACTGCACCCGCCATGGCTCCAGACAGCAGCTGCTTCCACCACATTCCGGTTGTCTTCTCTTCCTCTGTGAACTCATCGGGAATGCTAAGGCTGTCACCAATGTCCAGCACCTGCCATGGACAAGAGGAGAAATGCATATAGACAACCTCAGTTATCATTATCTATACAGGACCCACCTACTACCTCTTGGAGTCCAAGTGGAGGGAAGTTAATGAAAAAGTATATTTGTTTTCATTACAGGTTTCACGAGTAAAAGCATGAATCCCAATGGTAACTTGCTAAGTTTCCCCATAAAAGAGGTCAGAGGATTTAATAAATAAATAAATAAATAACAGCTGTAGGACAAATGCAACACTATTTATACCGACATATTAATAGAAGTGACAATTACATTTTAACTGAAGTATAAGCTCTGTTAGATATTTGAAATACATGGATCATTCCCAGCTAATTCTACCATATGACAACTGAAATTAGCCAAGGGCAGTTCAGTTTCGCAAGCACAGAAAATTGCTGGAACATTAACAGTCCACACCTAGACCTCTGGATTCTGCTCCTGGGCTTTCAAAAGATAAATGACTGTAAAAGCATGTAAAATAATTGTTAAATTTCATTCCACAGAAATCATATTGTTCAGATTGTAACTAAAACATAACAGAAGAGGCTGGTCATTATCATGTTTTGGCTGGTCAAGCCCAATTTTTACCCTTCAGTCTTTACATTCCAGTATGTTTATGAAATCTATACACAATTATTTTTTATTTTTTTCATCTCCATAAAAACAAAGAAAATTTCTAATTTAAATGATATAGAATTATGTTAACAAAACCTTAACCATTACGTTGATATCCATGACCATTCTAATATTTCTAGTCAACGTGCACGCAATACTTTCAGTAATTGAAAGCCATAGGACCCGATAGATTTTATTCTGAGAAATTAAGGGAAATACCATTCCACGCTGGTAGGATGTCACGTCTGTCTTGCTTGAATACATACACATGGGCATATACTGTAGGGATGCATGAACTTAAAACCTTAACCATGATGCCATGTTACCAACCATGAGTCATGCTGGCCAATGTGCGTATGTGTAGGTAATGCAAGGTCGAGAAACTGTAGCCTATTGTTATTCGCGTGAGGATATAACGATTATATTTAGAGAACTTGAAGTGAAAGGCCGTTACCTTGTCTCGGGGACACTGGTAGGTTATTAAGCCAGGTTTTCTCTCCATGCTAAACTAAACGCAGCTTCTGATTTGTAGGTTATGATTAAGTTTAAATGCCAGCGCGGTTTTAGAAATAGGAGGTTTTTAAAAAATAAAACTGCATGATTCGTGAAAACCGTTCCTCTTGATCGATCTTTTTTTCTGATCGATTTCCTGGAAAAAACGGAACAATCTTACAATAATGTGCGGTCTTGACTCCTATTTGTAATTTTATTTATCATAATGACACGTATCATTGTAAAATACAGGACATTATATGCTGTGGAATTTCATATTTTTCAAGAATTTAATTTCAGATTTCATAATTTCAGATTTTTTATATCTATTTTTACATACTAATTTAATCTATTGGTAAGTACCTACGTCTAACATAACCATGCTTTAAGGAAATCGTTATTTTAAAAAAGTTATATATGCAGCTTATCTAAACCAATTTAGCTCCACCTTACACTGAATTATTTACGGCTTATTATTTTTAAAATGTCTGATCTATTGTTGCTGTGCTTAATTGACTCAGATATTTTGTTGCAAACATTCCTTCCTTCACTATTTCAGGGTGGACATACCAGAAGCTATATGTACACTAGGCTATGTTTGTTGAGCAGCTTTGTCACTGAGCCAATCCTCTGTTGTCCGTTTCTATGACAGATATAAAAAAAGCCTTCCTGGGTTTCCGTGTTCTCAAACAATGTAACAGAATACCATTACAGAAGTCTACGAGTGCTCCAATATACCATGTCATCATTTTAGCCACTGCAAAAACCAGGGCACGGAACTGTGGATGATGCATTGATACAGTACATTTCCAGACCTTTTTTCAGACTTTTTTGTTTTGACAGTTTAAACATGCGGTACACACATAATCATGCAAGCATGCATTCACACACATACCGTGGAGTGTTTCCAGTAGCGGATGATCTCCTGCAGGTTGGTGGCAGGGTTAAAGAGGAAGTGCTCCCTCCATTCATTCCAATCCACTGTCATGGTGCCATCCACATCAATACTGAGGACAGAGAAAACCATTTATCCATGTACAGAACACAGTGCATTGGTACAGACAGATCAGGGTCCACAGGCTACTGGCTGCTCAGGCCCAAATCCAATATTTATTAAACTGTTCAGACATTCTATTGGCCACTGTTCTCAAGTGTCAGATTAGGGGTACTAAAACAAAGCTGTTTAAAATTGGCTTTTTTTTTTTTTACAAAATATGTATTTCAGTAATACTATGGGAAGAGGAATAATATTTTTATATCAATATTTTTTTGTATCCAAATAAAAGCAGATGGCCAGACAACATTCTTATGAAGCTTTGTTTTCAGCTTGCAGATCAATTGTTCTTCATTTATGCTGAATGTCATTTCATTTAGCAGCCAAACAGTCCAAAGAGAGAAGATATAACAAAGATGTGCTTGCTTATATGCATCAGTGCTGTATCAGACACGTAGTGAAAGGGTATAAGAAGCTCCCCTCCTCTATTCCCATTTCATATCCCAGCCCACAACACTTTCCTTGTGTTGCCTCCTTATTTCCAGCTGCAGGAGTTCAGTGATACGTGAGATTACCAACCCCACCATGCTTAGCAGGACAACCCTTCTCCCATCCTGTCTCGTCTGTGTTATGCTGCTGTTGGGTTAGTGCTGAAATAATCCAAACTACCCTGAGAGACGTGATCACTACTTCACAAACTTTACTACCACTACACAATTTAACTAATTTCTCTTCTAATATATATATATATATATATATATATATATATATATATATATATATATATATATATATATATTATAATTTATTTTAATAATAATAATAATTATTATGCTTTAAGAATATTTGAAACAAGGTCCTACCTCCTTGGTGCAGCCCATGATAACTTGTGCAATTTCTTATCTTTTTGAGTTAGTGGAAATGAATGAGTATAAATACGGAGTCCCAGTTTTAGCTTATCCTCCCATTGGGGAGGGACTCTCCCAAGGTCTTTATCAGTGGTGCTGCAGGAGAGCTGTGCTGAGACAGCCACCATGTGACCCAAGAATGGTCTCCACCAAACTCTCCTCTAAATGTATCAACGTTAAAGCCCATCTCCTGGTACAGCTCAGAAATGAGTGAAAGGTTTTCTGACACACAGAAGCATGGGCCGTGGTCTTAAAGTAGCCATTAACAACACCTTCAATTATTCTCTAGTCTTATTTCACACTTTACAACAATGGGTGAATAGTTTAACCATGAGAACAACTCTGGATATAGAAACTACAATGGTGATTTTATAATGATGAAGCGGTTGTGTACATTGAGTACTGTATCAAAGGAGAAAGCTGATATTCAAACACAATGTAATCTGACAAACATGACAGAAAAGTGTAGACCTGCTAAGAATCTTCTCGGCCTCCTCCTTGGATATGTCCATCCCAAGGTCCGCAAGGGACTGCTTGATCTCCGTGGAATCAATCCGTCCTGGAAAAAAAGAGTCCAGTCGGCCAATACCACAGTTAGCGCTCTATCTTTCTTTCAAATGCAACCCCATGAACTGAAAGATGACAATGGCAAGCATTTTTTGCCAATTAAGAGACCTTCAATTATTATAACTCAGGTCTGTTCACAATTTCAAGTCCAGTCAATTCAAGCACAGCCTTAAAATAAAAAAAGACATTCCTTGTGAAAGAAAGTTGCAAATGTGTTTTGGAGCTGGCAGAGGACCATACATGCTCTGCGTTCTATGGCTTGTGACATACCGTCCTGGTTTTTGTCCAGGCTCTTAAACGTCAGACGCAGTTTCTTCTCATGCTCCTTCAGATATCTGGAGAATTCGTTGAAGTCCAGACCTGCATCCTTATCATGGTCTCCAGCGGACACCATTTTCTAGTGAGAAGAACATCAAGATATGCAGTGTTAGATTTGGAGACGTGATGTTACACAACAAGAACTGAATAAGGAAACATGTAACACATTCAATGTGAGAGAATATACTACTACAATATTATCATTTTACAGTTTGTTGGGAATGCAGATTTCACAGAAAGATGCAATTAACTACCTCACTTCATTCTTCTCCTCTATCTGACACATAAAATAACATAACATAATGGTGAGAGGCCATTTAGGCCAGCAAATCTCACCTTTTCCTTCCACTAAAGTGTACCTACTGCTTAGTTTGCCTAAAAGCGAAAGAGTTTCTAGCACCGTATCAAGCCTGGTCTTGAAACCCCCAGTGTTTCTGCCTCCACTACATGTACTGGCAAGCTATTCCACACAGTGACCACTCTCTGTGTGAAAAAATATTTCCTAATATCTGTGAGGAATTTATCCAAATGAGACCATCAAGAGTGCTGGACAAAACAACTCTTTCTTTAAAGCTCCAAGAATTTCAGAAATACTGACCCACACTTAATTACATTTCTGTACCCTGCCATCTAGTGTTCACTCAAGATTTTTGTACGATATTGTGGCTATTCAATGGGTTTGCTGAACAAACTGCTTTCAAACTTAATTTACATTGCATGACGCCCAGCACAGTCATTTAAACATTATACACATTATATAAATGTGAATCCCCTCTCTTTTTTTTCTACCTAATCTGGAATACAAAATTGTATCTTCCTGTAATTCCAATTTGCCCCCATTAGCTGCCACTTTTTCAGCTCTTCAGAATGAAAAGGCTATGCATAGGTGCTGGTGAACTCCCATCAACAAGGCACTGCTACTGAGCAATGGGACATGGAATATATTATCAGCACACCCCATCAGATTGCATCAATGTTGAATATATTAATGAAGCTGACAAATGTGAACACATTAAGCATTTAATCTATATGGTATAGAGTAACGTAGCAATGCCTAGTACCTAGTTTTTACGATTGTACAACAACATATAAAATGTAATCCAAGGTGTATTCACCATATTCACAAACACAGGTACAGGAGCCAAATAAACATTGCTCAACTGAATAACTGTGCACCATATCTGTTCAGCATGGCAAGATCTGGGTAGTCAAAACATGAATTTCAGAAGAGTTACGATCATATGCTTGTTTATCTACTTTTACATCCACAGTACCCAGAACCCATATACAACTCTGGATGTGTGTATATTATTTACATTTATTCAAAACAGAGACTGTCCTCACAGGACCAAAATTTCAATTTACTGAGACCATCCTATGATACAACTCTGAACACAGATACTATACGTAATTTATGGCTCACTCAATAACTTGCTTGATGTCAAATTTATTAATATATGCAGCTTAAAGCCCAAGTGACACAGAATAATAAATTGCCTGACAGGATTTTTTATGCATCCCATAATATTGAGAGCAGAAGTCAAAAGAGGCAGATGAGCATGTACAGTGGTCTCCATAATGTTTGGGACAAAGACCCATCATTTATTCATTTGCCTCTTTACTTCACAATATTAGATTTGAAATGTCAAAAATCACATGCGGTTAAAGTGCACATTGTCAGATTATAATAAATGGTGTTAGTAATTTTGGTTTTACCTTGTAGAAATTACAGCAGTATTTATACATGGCCCCCCCAATTCAGGGAACCATAATGTTTGGGACACAGCAGTGTTATGGCAATGAAAGTACTCATGTTTAGTATTTTGTTGCATATCCTTTGTTTGCAATGAAGTCTGCAATTCATGGACATCACCAGTTGCAGGGTGTCTTCTCAGTTGATGCTCTGCCAGGCCTGTATACAGCCATCTTTAGCTCATGCTTGCTTCAGGGCATGCTTGCTTCAGGGGCTAGTCAGGTCACTCAAGAATTTGCCATTTTTTAGCTTTGAAAAACACTGTTGGTAGCAGTATTTTACATTACATTATTGACATTTGGCAGACACTCTTATCCAGAGCGACGTACAGTTGATTAGACTAAGCAGGAGACAATCCCCCCTGGAGCAATGCAGGGTTAAGGGCCCAACGGCTGCACCGGGATTCGAACCACCGACCTTGTGTGTCCCAGTCATTTACCTTAACCACTAAGCTACAGACCGCCCCGGTTTATGTGGGGGATCATTGCTTTGCCGTAGACTGAACCGCCAGTCAATTAGTTTTGAGGCATTCGATTTAACTTGAGCAGATAGGATAAATAAAGTACAAACACCTGAAGCCATGTGTCCAAAACATTATGGTGCCCTGAAATGGGGAGGACTATGTATTAGCATAGCTGTAATTTCTAAATCTGAGGATGTGCACTTTAAAATTAAAAATCTAAAATTGTGGCAAATCAAGACATAGTGGGTGTTTATCCCAAACATTATGGAGGGCACTGTATTTGATAGAGGCTGGTACTAGGATACAGAAGGGAAGTCATTCCTAATCAGTTCAAGAGTGCAAAGTGTATGTAAAAATACATTTATCAGTCTGTTATCTATAAGGCAACTATTGAGAGTGAACACGAAGGAATGCAAATGATGTTTGAGAAAGAAACTCCGCCTTAACCTGAGTCTGCACCCAACAGTAGAACCTCACCTTACCTGTTTTAACCCTTCAATTAAATATTGCTTCAGCCTTCGAATGTATGCTGGTTCAAAAATTGTTACTCCTAGAGCAGAGAACTGGCAACGTCTCTGTGACATTTTAGTCATTTATCTATTCATTAATATCTATTCATGTGTATGAAACTTAGGCAACAATGAGAATACGCAATGAAAAAACTAAATGTGAATTTGCATGTTAAGCATTGGTGTATAGACCAGTCATTTGAGGATATGTCACTATAACGAATGGCACACGCAAATGTGTCACACTTCCTAGAAAATGCTAATGCCTTAACTATATAAAATCGTGAAAACTGGCTCTTTTTTTTCTTTCTTTTTTTTTTGAGAAAGTGCTTGTTGTAGGGGAAATATGATTCTTGAAAATATGAAGTTGTCAAGGAGAATTACTCATATTAGATATTAACGCTTTGCAGCTTATCTGTGCTCCACCCGATATGAGCTCCAACTGAGCCAACTGGGAACGTGTCGGACCACTTCCGCAAAACTAAAGATGTGGTTATTATGAAAACTACATTGTTGCAAGCTCTGAATTAGTTTACAAACGTTAACATTAAAGGCACATTAGACCACGTTAGACTGGCAACTGTTTTACAAACATGATTCAGAATAATCATGCAAAAGAATGCTGCGTAATCTAAGAGATTTACCTGCGCTGCACCTTTGGTGAATGCTATCCCCATCGCTTTTAGGCCCGCTTTCAACTCAGAAACATCAACTTTTCCATCTTTATTGGCATCCAACTTCTCAAACAGATCTTCGTAAGACTTCATGCTATCTTCACCCACGCAGTGTGAATCGGTAAACACAAATTTTCTCAATGCCTGATACATTTTGCTAATACCCGATAAAAGTATTAAATTAACTCAAGTAAAAAAAACGCGATATGATACGGGAAAATAATAACGGAAGGAAAATGCGGTAAGAAATGGAATTCACCATCCAGTGTCCGAACGAAAGATAAGGTAGGCTAATCGCTAAAACGTCCCAACAGTTGTCCAATGCTTGTCAGACGCAAAAAGATTAATTTAGAATCCGCAAAGAAAATCTAGACTACTATTCTAAATCCTAGCCTAGGCCTAAGAAAATATGATCGAAATGAGTTGATCTTTGGAGGAAGAGGTGGGACTTGTCGGATGCCTGTTTGGAGTGCGCTGTTTGGAGTTCTCCTCTGTTCACTGGCACGCCCTGTTGCCAAGTACTGTTGCCAGTGCCACTTTATTACTTATATTCGTGTTAGTTTATAGCACCGACTCTTGTATCTGTACTTTTTTTCCGGAAAAGAGATGTATTTCCATTATGTCTCCGCCCAGCTTCCTTTATACTTGGGCGTTGGCAGTTTGCTCCTTTATCATTTCCTTTGCATACTATTTTAGCTGTGGGACAAAAAAAGGGTGTAAAATCCCCAGACTATATGGGAACGCTACCGGCAATATGCTATTTACATTAGGAATGTATTTAGATGTTATTCATATCCAGTTCTTAGACTAACATTAAAAAAAGGCGTTTGCATTAACAAGGGGTGGTGAATTGTGAATAATGAAAATATAGTTATTCGGCTAATGTCACAATCTCTGTTTGGGAATACATAATGACTCCTTTGCAGTCATTTTAAAACGCACATGAAGTTCATCGCGTTATTTTTTCAGCGAAATACATAGGAATAGACTCTACTCTTTTTTACCGCAGCGTAAAGCAGCTCATCTTACTCTCCACCCACAAGCATGAGTCACCACAGTCCAGCACCGAGACAGCTGAACCAGAAGTGCATACCATTCAGCGAGCGGTCAGTCCGGTGGCGATGCAACCTGGACAGTATTAACAACTGCTCCATGGTGTATTGCCCAAGATGCTTTTTGCATTAGTGTGTGTGTGTGTGTGTGTGTGTGTGTGTGTGTGTGTGTGTGTGTGTTAGCATATTTTGATTTGAATGGAAACAATGAAACTTAGAATAGAACATAGAACATAGAAATTTCATCATGGGGTGGAAACCCAGAAGAAATTGATCAGAGACATAGCCAGAACATGAACATGAAGATTAATTGTTTGGTACTTTGGTAAGAAGCAGGAAACTGGTGAGCTCAGCAATAACAAACAATCTGGTAGACCACAGACCACATAGTGTACTGCCAATTGTGAAAAACTGCAGAACAGATCAGAACACTCTCCAGGGTGTTGGCATGATATGTCAAACACCCTAATGTTCCACACCAGCTCACCTAATGTTTCACTTCAGAACGGTTCTGGCTATAAGCCTGTCAGTACCTGATGAGCCACAATAAATTGTAAAGATAACAGATGGAATGCTGTCTTAAATATATATTTTTAATATGAATATAAAATGATCCCCATCTTCTGTATAATATGTTCCAATGAATTATTGTTCTATTCTCCAGCATAGAACAGTGTAAAATGCTGAGCAACCCCTTATCTGATGGTTACTCTTCCTTTATTGTACAAAATATATATATTTCAACCTATGCATTCCAAAGAAAACCAAAATTTTAACTTATATAGCCTATTCATATTCAAAATTACAGTCGGCGTGACACAGTAAAATAAATCCACAATAACAAACCAGTTTGACAGTGCTTCGGCCTGCTCTCACATAATAGCTGCAATAATCATTTTTGCCACTAGAAGGCATCCGACTCTTTATATCGCTATTTTCTTCCCTGCAGACAGTAACGAAGTGAAATATTTAATACAATCCATAGTTGTGATTAGTCGTCACTATATATTGAATAAAGCTGGCGATTAAAATAAATAAATAAATAAATAAATTTAAATAAATAAATTTAATCACATAATAGTGTAAATGCCTTTTTTGCGAAACACTCTATTCCGACAGGCTATAGATGCTTGGTAATGTGTAGGTCTACAGACTACGCTTTCAACCAATTACCAGTTACCCTATCCACTTAATTTGTGATTGTCATAATGTATCCTGAGCCAGATCATTCTTTGTTTATCATGCTCGTTATCGCGCCATTCGTAGATTTTAAAGACCAAGAAAGTACTTACAAAAACATTATTTTGTTATTGCTTTAAAATAACAGTAATTGACGTATGCAAATTAGCCCATTAATGTCCTCTGTGGAAGTTTTTTTAATTCCTTTGATACTCTTGTCAAGCTAGTTGAGCAGATTAACACATTTTTTCAAATTGGCTAATGTATGAGGCTGCAGTGTGGGTTTTTCATACATACGATGTTTAGTCATTAATCACAAAAGGTTTCAGGTTTTTATCTCCCCTGAAATTATCACAAGAAAAATTGGTTAAGAATGTCAGATCTTTATCATTTTTGGTACAGAGAGAGTCCCAACCATTGCTGTTATCGTGAAAAAAAGTAAATATGATAATGTATTACTTTCGCATTGTATAGTAAAAAAGACATATACAGTTCCAGCATGAGTTTTAACATAAGAGATTTATTTTTGTTATAAATATTTCTCATTTTCTCAGTGAGTAAGTGAATGAGTTAGAATGTGACTTACATGGAAATGTGTAGAAACTGACAACTGATTATAGATGTTGGCTATTATCATCATCATTTCTACCAAAATTGAGGTCAGGTGCTTTTTTCCTGAAGTAATTCTGATTTATGGATATCTGGACTCTCAGTATATCAACTATCTCCAGAACCAATGGATCCATGAGTATTTTCACAAGGAACAATACAATGAGTAGTCCCTTGTAACTGATTACTAAAAATAGTATATTACAGAAATGGCTGTCTCTGAAAAACTATAATGAGTTATATCACATGATTGACATCATTAGGCATCATCAAAGCAATTTGAATTTCCATAATATGTTGATTCCTCCATATAAATATGACATTTTGTGTATGTTTAATATTATAAAGTCAAATGAGTGTTTTTTGCTAAAAGTGAAATTTACATATCATTTTAGACATGATCAACAGAAGACTTTTCAAAAATGTTATTTTGTATATCTACCTACCTGTCTTCAGGATACTCATACAAAATGTGAGCTGTCTACGTCAAATAGACTTCTGTGGCCATTTTTCTTAACATATTATTTTTTGTATGGGCTGAGACAAAATTGAAGTAGGCCTATAGACACCTGAAACAAAATTGGTTGGCATATTCATCATTTTTAATTCTCATGGAAACTCTCATGGAGCCACAGCACAGCCATGAACTTGGAAAGAGGGGGGTTCAAATTGATAGAGCCTACTAATTCACATCACATTTCTGTGATCCTAAACAATAAGCCCCCACAAATGCTCAGTTTGTAAAGAAGGCTATCATGCACCTCCATTGTAGAATGGTTCATATTCGACGAAATCTAAGGGTAGGCCTATTCTATTACATTTTCGCAACAGTAACATAGAATTAAAATATATCATGTTGCACATAATACGACGCTGCCTCTTTAAACCTTTTGGGCTGTGTTTCGTTCCATGTCCACTAGTTATGACAAGCTCATCTGAATATTTAACGCTCGTTCAAATACGTCGAATGGGAGGGAAGGATGATGTTTCTTCCAGTTCGCTGCCCTGCCTATTTTCACAGTACGAATATCAATGCAACTGGTTATGGTACCCCTTGCTAACTGGTAGCTACACCAAACAACAAGCTGGCAGCCAGTCTGCAACAATGTGTGCGTTAAAGAAAAGATCAGTCGTCTTCCGACGGCTCGAAAGAACTTCAGTGTTATTTCAACAGTGGTAGAAAAGGGGTTCTTCTGCCGTCTGTGTTACAATCATGAGAGTGTAAAAATTTGAACACTGAGAGGACCGACATTTAAAGGAGACCGTCGCACCAGCCATCATAAGAAATATATGGCTTTCATCATGATGAAGAAAAAGAAATTTAAATTTAAAGTCGATTTCGAACTGGACGAACTCTCTTCCGTTCCTTTTGTTAATGGTGTCCTGTTCTGTAAAGTCCGGCTTTTAGACGGTGGTTTTTCGGAGGAGTCATCCCGGTAAGTGTTTTATTAACCTAATTGTCTAGATGACCAATTACCATGGTTTTTCGTTACTGCAGCCTCCTCTGCTAATCGAAAGTATTACGACTTAGTTCGGATTCGATTACTGGCCATCTAGCTAACGACTGCTAGCTTGCTAGGTAACCTTAATGTATCCATGCTGTAAGACCCAAATCATTAATAGTAGGGTTGTAAGATGCAGCGTTCGGTTATTGCTACCGTTATAATACAGAAACTGTTGTGTTTAAATTTGCCGACTGGTTGTTTGTTGTATTTCTCTATCCATTAAGCTATGGAGTAGCCTGTGTTCTTTTTACTTGTGGGGGTATGGACATGAGCTATTGCACGATATATTCGGAAAGGCAAATAATCTGTATGTAGGCACTTATGTTTAATATTATGGCATTTGAGCTTGAATGTCCCACTAAAAAGGATGTGAAGGAAATGCGTCGCTCACTAAGAAGCAATAACATCTTCTGAATAAGATACCCTAAAGAAAACAATTAAATTACTCCCAATATTTACTAACGTCAGAAAGCTACATGGCTAGTACATAGCTCTCATTGCCTCTGAAAATCAAATGTAAAAACTCTTGAGCATCATTTCTATAGGCCTACTGTACCATTTGTGTTATCTCTCTGTTAGTTGTAAGTCTTGAGATTCAGTTGCAATTCTGGTGGTGGTCAACAAGTTGCTAAGCCATGAAATAAAGTAAACAATAGGATAATCCTTTCCTTTATAAGTGTCCCTTTGAAAAGATTTGGCATTTTTATTTATATGAAATACCCACACCGGGCCACCAATGAGGATTCACAAACAACTGTGATAACAGATGTTTTTTGCCTTCATTTTCATAAAAAAACAAAATTAGAGCTGCAATCATGTAATTCCTTTAACTTCTAAACTGGAGACAAAATAGTAATTCGACATGATACAGATTTAAAAATAACATCTAGGCAAGTAATAAATAGTATGACTAACGTTCAGTAACTTAATGATGGAATATAATTTCTGTGTTGTGTATTGAAGCAGTATAATAGATTTGATTATGGTAAATATGATGACAACGTGGTGTGAGGAACAACAATTTCAGTGAAGAGCCAGACATTGCACTGAAAACTTGCACACTGACAAATCCCCTCAATCAATGCAAATTTAGTAAATGTTTATTTCTCTCTGTGCTGTAAAATGCATCATACTGTAAATGACACTGCCAGATGTTTCCTTTACCAGTTTTGTTCTGACAGCTTCTGAACCATAACACAAAACTAGATTTCTTTGTTATGGTTCATAGGCCAGGTGAAACAAATGCATTAGCAAATGCACTTGGGCTTGCAGAATTGGTAAAACTTTTTAAAACCATCAATCAATGCGTGAGTTTCTTTTTATGTTTATGAAACTGTACTATCAAAACACATATTGCATTCCCTGCTGGCAACACGAGAAATGCCTCCAATGTGACAGCAAAATTTGGTGTGAGTTCTTCTGTGAGTAGGACCTTTTGTGCCTGTGCTCAGTCTGAATTAATTGTCATCCTCAGGCTTTGCAGGACCATATAAGTGGCTTGAGATTTACGGTGTTCTTGTGTGAAAATATTAAACCAAACTCTAAACATTCAATCCAAATGACAACAGGCCATTTATGTGGCAGTATTTTACTCAAGTATTATTATTATTATTATTATTATTAAAAGAAACTCATTTGACTTTTTATATTCTCCTGTGCTTGTTTTGTTGCACTTGAATCTTACGAATGTCAATATATTTGGACCATGAGGTGCCAAAGAACATTGATTGGATATACTGTGAGCAGCCAGTGTAGTTATACCCAACCTGTCTTTAGCCTTTTAAGTTGACCTTTAACTGGTTTCACTTAATGTTTTATTGAACAACATAGGGCTGACAGGAGACCTTGGAGAATGAGTGAGCAGTGGAACATCTAAACATTGTCCATGGTGTGTGACGGTGGCAGGACATTGCAGGATAAACAATCAACTCACTGACCCCCCCCAGAGTTTTGTCTGCTGTTCACATTTATTCCAGAATGTCCTCTGTGAGCCAGCATCTATGCTATTACATCAGGCCATTTGGCCTATCAGCCGCAATGTCCTTTCCATGGTTTGATTTAAAATTAATGATGGGTGAAATTGGAACTTGAGTCTTGCTGAGTGCAGTATCCACATACTTGCACTATAAAAATGGAAAAATATGTCAAATTCTGAGTATTTTAGTCTTCTATTTATACTTTATATAATATTTCTAGCGGCACGGATGGTGCAGTGGGTAGCACTGCCGCCTCACAGCAAGGAGGTCCTGGGTTTGAATCCCGGTCGGCCGGGGCCTCTCTGTGTGGAGTTTGCATGTTCTCCCCGTGTTTGCGTGGGTTTCCTCCGGGTACTCCGGTTTCCTCCCACAGTCCAAAGACATGCAGGTTAGGCTGATTGGAGAGTCTAAATTGCCCATAGGTTAGAGTGTGTGAGTGAATGGTGTGTGTGCCCTGTGATGGACTGCCTTTCGCCCAATGTATGCTGGGATAGGCTCCAGCCCACCTGCGACCCTGTACAGGATAAGCGGGTTAGGATAATGAATGAATGAATAATATTTCTATTACATTTTTGCGAAATAAGACCATATTGCCAATGTGGTGAGATGGTTTTGACTTATTTCAATATTTGCCAATGGCTTTATATATTTGCTTTATGGGCCGGTTTCACAGACACAGATTAAACTCGGACTAGGTTTAATCTGTGTAGGCAGACCTGCAGAACGGGCCCAAAGTCTCATTTCAAGACTTGTATTGTAGACTTGTTTTGCCATGTGTGATTTGTTTATGCCATGGAACCAGGAGGGAGCACAGAAGGAGCAGTCACTAAAAAAAGAGTGCTTTGGTCTGCTAATAAGTCTCGATTGATTATTTTATAGCTGCACATGCTTTGCTATTTTACAATGACTCTCCATCACCAGCTAGTTTCTCTTGATCCTCATTTCAAGGAGAAGGTAAGATACTCTAATAGCCCAGCCCATTGGCCCTCAGCATTAGGGTTAGCTGTAGTATTACTGGGTTGAGTCTTGGCTATGGCATTAGCCAGCTACGTATAGGAATCCGTGGCGTTCGTTGTCCAGGGTTCCTCGGGTTACCACTGCATAATCTCCGCAAAACCACATGCCAAGCGCTCACATGCTATACCAGCTGTGGACAGTGAGAGATATGCCTCTCCTCCTGTCCATGTGAGTATTCCTGTTATGCTGTCTGTTCTGTAGTGGGGAAAATGAGCTGCTTGAGAGTAAGTGCATAGGCTTGCTCCTTGGAATAGCTGTAACTAAAAATGCATTTCCAAATAACTGGGGGAAGACATTTAGCTAATTTGTTAATAAAGATGTTAATGAAGTGATGTTGTTATACTGTGAAACTCCTCTGTCACCAGATCATATTTAGCCCAAACACAGCCTTGGTCTACCCACCACTGCCTACATGGTTACTGTGTTCCTGGAATCTCCATTATACTGAACTATCAGCTTAAGTTTTGTTCCCTGTGGTAAATCTTTACTGAGTCACCAGTGTTGCCAGCAGACACAACTGCCCATACGTGCTCAAACTAAACAAAAATAAGGGACCATTTAATAAATACACCTGCATTCATAATGAGCTGCTGATTTTGAATGGAGACCTACCTGTCAGAGCATGGGCTAGAGTTACCTTTGATATCACCATAATTCAAAAATGTCTGAAATTGTAATCTGCAATGCCTGTCCTTTGGTTTCACGCTAACCTTAATGAGCAATCCAGGTCCCCATTTTTAATTAAGGGGTACCTATGACACTTCCTGTATGCAGACAGCTAGAAACTGTTTCAGGTTTGCGCTGAAAATCAGTGGTGTTTTTTTTCATGGAGCTCGGCTGCAGGTAATGAATGACCTGTCACACAGAACCTTGTATGCAGATAGCATATGTACCAGCACAAATGCAGGCAGACCATCTTCATTTGGAGGTGGGGTCTAAATATAGTGTTGTCTGATACAGTGGACCTGGGCCTCACAGTGATTTGTGGGTTCTCTTTGGATTTCATCTTTTAGTAGGCCTCGTTTTGCCTTCTTAACTCAGCAATAACGGTTTGGTAGACATTAAGGCTCAGACACAAATCCTTTACTTTTTCATTTTTTAATTATTTACAAGGACATGTCTGTGAATACAAATCTGGTTTTAAAATGTTGGTGATAATTGGACGGTTTCTCTCTTTCCTGAGAGGCCAGGCTGCTGAGGGAGGAAGAGCAGGGGAAAAGAGACGGACATGTGCGGGGAATAAAATGCCCCACAGCAACGAATAACAAGCAAGCCTCGCTTAAACATTAATGAATCACCTTCCAACTTGTCGTAGTACAACAAGAAACAGCGAAGACAGTCCTGATATACAATATGATTGTATGATATACAATTGCTCAGACCTTTTCAGGACTTCAGACAAACACTACTGACTATTTAGAGGTTATTTAGCAGGCCAAGCCAATCTGTCAAACTGTGTTCATTAGTGAACAGTGTAGATCTGCCCTGAGAATATGAGATGTTTTTCAGTGGAAGCCAGTGCTATTTTGCCATCATCTTTTTATAGTCCTATTTGACGAGGCCTTGAAATATTTGAAGAGGCTTTGAAAGAGACACCAAACTGCGCTGTATGTGTCCATTGCTGGCTCATCCACACAAAACTCTTAAACAGTGGAGCTTTTCATCTGACATCAATGGACTGTTCCATAGCAGTGGGTATTTTCTGAAGCTGTAAACACATCTGAGACTCTTCTGTATTTGTGCTGCTGTACATTCATTCACTGGTTCCCAAATTAAATTTGAAGGTACATCACAAAGCCAGTGTAATATTCGATTGTCAGCTGTTTGGATTGATGCAATTGCTCTCACTATGAATGTCTTGAACTAGATTAAGCTGCGTTGTCCCTATGCACTCGGAGAAAGGGTGTGGTGTAGCAGCCGCAGTAACAGCAACTGAATGCTCAAAATATCATTTAGAGAAGAAATGGTCAAGACTGCAGGGCCAGATTTATAATGGAAGTCAGTGCAGGGACTATTATGGCAGGAAGCTCATAGGCACATATAGAAATGATATCCCCTTAATGCTCTCCAGACTAACCCAATTCCAGGACGAGAATGGCAAAGCAATGGCATTATCTGACTTTTCAGATCTTCCACTTCAGTTAGCAATATTGCGGCTTTGAAGCATTCGTGCTGGGGTGCAAGGCTAACCTTTATTCAGAGAAACTTGTGTGTTCTCTTTCTGCGTTTTTACAAAATCAGTAAATACTATGAAATTTCATGCATGTTTATGTAATTTATATAGTCAGGAATTTCTCTGTTACAGGCACGGGTATTAAGGGATTTAGCGCAGAATAAGCGTGTTGATACCTGTTAATTTCAGATATCGGATGTGCAGTAAATTCTTCTCTGTCATTGTACAGTAAGTGATCAAAGCCAGCCACATGACTGTGAAAATCCCCAAATTGGTCCCTAAATCACATTCAGACTTGTCAAAACTGAAGTGACTTCATTTGAACCTTGTCCCTGGCTTCAAACCGCTTCTTCTTTATGAGTCTGATGTGTTATCTTTGAGTTATGAGACAAATTACTTTCTTGTAATAGACTTTTCATTCAGGATTTGGACTGGGACTGTTTCAAGTGCTGCTGCTGAAACGGATGATTACTCGGCTATCGCTACGCTAGCAGTACTTCACAGAGGTGCAACCCGTGTTTTTCATTAACCAGCATAGTTACGACATAGTTAGATGGCAGGCAGAACACGGGGTTGAGAACGAGCACAGCACGTGTTTCTTGGCAGGAGCTCACATTTACAAATGCCTCCCACCGAGGATAATTCATACAAATGATTAGTGCTGTCACTGTAACGCAATTAGTATACTGCAGTGGAATATGGACAAGACAGAAACTCCACTTTCTGAAGAACTGCGATTAGTCAGATTGCAAGCAATCTATTTTAGTCAATTAATCACATTCTATCTGAGTAAATGATGTACCCGTCGCTTTGGTAGGAAAATATAGTTTTCTGATGAGTTCTGGGGAGAAGATGATTATATTTAATCATAACTTGATTACCCTCTGGGAGAGCTACTGTAAGCTGTGAATCATTATTTCCCGCATGTGGGATTTCCTTTTGTTCTCAACTGTGAATATGTGCCATTGTATCTGCATTGTTTGCCAAAAGAGAAGTCCCATGTGTTTTGCATTACCAGGTTTCTATGGTAACTGTATGTTTGAAGCTTCATATTTATATAAAACCGATTCAAGGAGTGGCAGTTTGGACTGAGCTAAAAACGGGAATATTTTTCTCAGCGGCAAAACAGAAATATCTTCACGAAACGGGAATGACTCACAATTCCTGCAAGAAGATTGCTGAAAATTTGGAGTTTAACAGTAATCCTTAGAGCCCTCATTTTCAGGAATGCAAGGATGCAGTCTGGACACCAGGTTTAGAATTGGTTTCAAATTGGTTTAAAATTGGTTTAGAATTGTGGCGAGCTGTTTTTCCAGATGCTCTAAATGCAGCTAAGAAATTAGGTCATGCGTAAAATGGTAAATGGTTGGCATTTATATAGCACCTTTATCCAAAGCGCAAATAATGCTTCTCATTCACCCATTCATACGCATATTCACACACCAATTCACACACCAGCGCCATGCAAGGCACCAATCAGCTTGTCAGGAGCATTTTGGGGTTAGGTGTCTTGCTCAGGGACAGCCAGACAACCACCTGAGCCAATGTCGCCTCCATACGTTGTCAATGAAGGGAGTGTTTCATAGATCCCCCAACTGCATTATTCAGTCCCTCTAAGCCATTGTGTTGTTAATGCACTTTAAATCACACAGGGATTAAGTAAGGCTACCGTGAGCTGTGGAAAACGGTATTTTTTTCTATTTTGATGTGTACAACAATCGCAATTAAGGCTGTTTTATTTAGTTTTTAGCGGCTCTGGTCATTTGCCACGTTCATTTTTTCAGTGGATTTTTCAGTATTTCCACATGAAAGGAAGGAGTGAGTCAGATAAACAGTGTGGATACGCATAATCCAGATGGCCTGCCTTGCCTCTGGGGTCAGTTTCCTCTAGCCCCCTCTAGCACTGTTCCGCAAGCTGTGCATCTCAGCAAAACAGCCTTTCAACACAGAAGTAGTTTTTCCCCTCTGGCCTGGAGCTTAGTAAAGTGGGCATAGTGATATCAGTCAGAATTGGACATTGTCCACAAAGGTCTAGGGTGCAGCATTCTTTTTAAATTGTGACCTTGTTTCTCTGTGCAGACAGTTCACTTCAGTTCTATACAGCTAAAATGGCCCTATTAAATGTCTGCATGATTGTTGCAGCAGTAACAGTGTTGTGGTGTTGCATGCTGGGTAACGATGTCCTCTCTCTGTTTCCTCTTAGGGAGGTTGTCCAAGCCAACTGTGTACACTGGCGGAAGAGGTTCTCCTTCCTGTGTAAGATGAGTGCCAGTGCCAGCACTGGCGTGCTGGATCCCTGTGCTTGCAGAGTGTCTGTGAGAAAGGTAAAGAGCCTCTTCAGGTTTAGGTCTGTTGGACCATGAAGCTGGATGGCAGTGTTTTGTATGATATTATTTTATTTTATGCTTCTTGTTTTGTCTCTTTGCAGGAAGTGAAGGGTGGAAAGACTTACGCAAAGGTAGTGAACCCAGAATCTACCCCTGCTTACTTTCTTTAATTTTTTCAGGAAAGACGGTGTGGCAGGTTCTCAGACAAAGATTAAGCCTGGACTAAATTAAATTTTGAATGGATATTCTCATTATGGAACTCAATTTAGTGCAGGACTACGCTTAATCTGTCTCTGTGTAACTTGCCTCAAATGTAATAGAATGATTTAATAATTTAACAGTGCTTTTGAGTGAATTTGCCAACAATACCTGCAGCTAACTTAATCTGCCTGTATGCAATGTTAAGAGCACATTTTATCATTGTTTTATTTGCCTTAACACAGTAATAATTGTGTTAACTGTTCATTCTATCTTAATTTAACTTAATTAATCTTAACATATCTTAACTGAAGTGGTAAGGCGTTTGGTGCATCCCCAGAACCAAATGTATGCTGTTTTAATCATTTTAATCCACCTTAATTAAATGGCATCTGCAATAGCTACTCTGCAAACAGTACACACTGTTAGTATTTAGTTGGTATTGAGAAAGAGTGGCAGAGTTTCACAGTTTCAAGGTTCATCATTAAAAGGCTGAGTTAAAGTACTGAGACATTCCTGTGGGAATGAGATTTGAGACCGCTTCCGAGATTGAGGAAGTAACAGGAGAACACATTCTGCTTCGTTTCCATGCACAGCTAGGATTCGCTGACCTAAATTTGGCTGAGTTTGCCGGCTCTGGGAATACCACTCGGAGATGTTTACTGGAAGGATATGACACCAAGAACACACGTCAGGATAACTCCATACTGAAGGTAGGAGGTTTGAGAATGCACACACCATTCCCATGATTCCTTTCACTTGGCTCAACATAAGTGGGCTTGCTGACAGCTGGGCAGAGTGTCATGGCATGTGCTGTTTTGTTTTTAGTGTATTGAGAATACAATCTGTAACTAAGGCTGTATCTGAGTCAATCCAGGAAATGACTGCTATCCTAAGACTCTATAGTCTCTCACTGTGGTTGTGGCTGAAAATGAAAGCTGCAACAGGCCCACGATCACATTCTTTACTGCTTTCATTTCTGTAAACGCTGTTAGATTGGATGAGCATATTGATTAGAAGTGCATATCCCACTCTCTTATTATTCCCAATCTTCTTTCTTTTAGGTGCTCATCAGCATGCAGCTCATGTCTGGCGACCCCTGTTTTAAAACGTAAGATGAACCTTTGCCTGCTCTTTTTAAAAACTGAATGAGGTGTATGGTTTCAGGCTGAAAGTGCTTGGCTGGTGGGTGCCCTCATAATGATACAAGGAAATAAGAGCTGTGCAATACTGTGCAATGGTATCTACGTGTATCAGTATAGCAGCTCTTAACCCTGCCATGGACTAAGGCGCCCAATAGAAAACCCACAGAAAGGCCTAGGAACCACAATGCATGTGTCATGAAAAACGGTCATTTGATCAAATACAACGCTGGCGTTGCATCCGTCTGTTAAGGGAGATGTAACGCGCAGGTCACATCCACAATTAATCTAAATGTTCCATAAAATTATTTTTGTTTAATGAAAACCTCTGTACACTGTTGCTATAAAATATCCTACATATGATGAAAAAGACTTAAAAAAAAGCAATGGGCAGGAAGTGCATAAAAGTGCGCTGTGTCAGTTAATCAGTTTTCTGATGGGGCAGTGCTATGTCAGTCAAAGCTTTTCCATGCTGTATAATCTGTTCCATTTCATCTGTGTGTAAGACTAGCACATATTTAGTAATTGCATGACTGAAATAATTACTTGAATTTGATCATAATAAACTGATATGGTGATCCTAATGTAATGTACAATGCACTGCTGAAAAAGCCTTTCACGGTTTATTCAGTGTTTTTCTTTGTTCCAGTTTTGACCCATACCAAGCTTCTTACAAAATCATTACAAAACAAAAGTACCAAAATCGCTAAAACATGGGAGAAATGCACACTTAAAAAAATTATTATTTGAATAGGATGGATAAGATATCAACCATTGATCTGAATGTCATACTATGGCAAAAAGTCATTTTAATGATATTGTAATGGTTGTTCTAGCATAAGTTAAATTGGAATCATTTTAGGGGATCAAGGACTGTCCATGTTAAAATAGGCGAACATCTGTGCACAGGGCGGAGAATTCCTTGCAAGTAAGCTCAGACTTTGGTATGATTTCAGCAACTTTATGCAACTCTGTTGTCACTTTATATCAACATAAAGACTATTTTGACACTGAGTCAACATTTTCTCAGAATGCCCTCTCTTAAATTAAATGGAAATTTAGAATAGGCATTCATTTTTATTCAAACCCAGGACTACCCAGGATTTGGCTGTATCATTTTAGGGGTCACTGGAGATTTTGTGGTTTGTTTCATGGTTATGAGAATCTATTTTTTGCTGAAATTGAGTTGTTTTGATGTTTGGCTGTAACATTAAGCTAACTGGAGAGATTGAACAGTGCTAAGGTGGTTGTAGATTTGCACAGTAGAGAATTCCCATAGAAATATAATGTGCTATATAATGTGATAACTCAGCGTCCATGCACTCAATATTGTATAATCTTCATAAATAAAATAGCCGTAAATCATATTTTCAAAGTTATTCAATCTAAGCATTTTTATTCATGTCAAATGGAAGGAAATGCTTCTACAGCAGACATCACTAAGCAAGAATGTGTTCAGAACTGCCTATGTAAACCGGTTCAGAATCATTGTCAGTTCTCTGATGTCATTATTTTAAACATGAAAGAATAAATCCGCTTAACTGCTCAGAAAAGAAGTCAAATGAGGTGCCAAGCCCAGAATGCTAAATAATCGAGGCATTCATCTGTCTGGTAATCATTTTATAGGAGTGGCGCCTATTTGCATGTTTAATGTGTTTGAAAGAGGCATCAAAATGTTTGCCATTGTTTTCATCTCCCCAGAAGTGAGTGCCTAGGTTTGGCACAGGTTCAGATGACAGGGGCTAGTGCACAGGTTCAGGTGACGGTGGCTAGTGCATAGGTTCAGGTGACAGTGGCTAGTGCATAGGTTTAGGTGACAGTGGCTAGTGCACAGGTTCAAGTGACAGGGGCTAGTGCACAGGTTCAGGTGACTGTGGCTAATGCACAAGTTCGGGTGACGGTGGCTAGTGCACAGGTTCAGGTGAGAGCAGCCAGTGACAGGGATTGGACATTGTCAGCTGTGGTGTGGTGTGGTGTGCTGGAAGAATGCCTAAATGAGGGTTTAATGACCCTTGCGTGTTCTCACTGTTCAGAGCCATCACACTGAGAGATTAGCCCACTGTGTCAGATTACTGGTGGGCTACCACGCTACCAATCCCAGGCTCATGATACAGCATACACTACTCTGAAGAGTTAGAACAGGAATTGCGCATACTGCCCTCAGCCACTTGGTTCTTGAGTTACTTTACAAAGTCCTTTCATTTGGGTGGATCTGAGAGCTTGCATTATCTTTACCCCAAACCACGATTTCCGATCCAGTGCACAGGAATAGCGGGGAGCTTTGGCAGTTGTTTCAGCATCAGGGGAGGATTCACTCTGAATGTACGAGGATTAGGAAGGCATATCCCGGGGAGGCGGGAGGAGGCAGCTGTCGCTCCAGCCCTGATGCGCTGCATCAGATAATCTGTTAATCCCGCTATGGATTCCATCTTTAAGATGCCCAGGCAGGTCCCATGCTTCAGCCTAAATATCTGCTTTAGACCCTGCATTCAAACTGCTTTGACAGGGGAAAGTTTGGACATTATTGCTGAGCTATCGAGGGCTATTTGGGATAGAGGATATAGGTTCTATAAAATATATTGGACATATAGGGTATATATAGAGGATATGTATCTTTCAAAAAAGCATAGTTCTGCTGAAAATATTGCTTCAGTGATTTGGAGAACTTGCTATCGCTTTGCCCTTGGAAAATTCCGGTCTCATGGGGTATTGACTGTAAACGGAATCACTTCTGAAAAGCGAAGTACTCAATTCCTTACCAGGATTTCATCACACCTTTTATTTCAGCATTTTTGCTCAGAAAGGCTTTGATTTTTATGTTCAAATGACTGTGTGTTTTTCCATAATATCCATGCAGTGAAATGACATAACTGGGGGCGACATGGCTCAGGCAGTAAGAGCAGTCGGAGGGTCGTCGGTTCAATCCCCCGCCCGGGCTGTGTCAAAGTGTCTCTGAGCAAGACACCTAACCCCTAAATGCTCCTGACGAGCTGGTTGGTGCCTTGCATGGCAGCCAATCGCCATTGGTGTGTGAGTGTGTGTATGAATGGGTGAATGAGAAGCATCAATTGTACAGCGCTTTGGATAAAGGCGCTATAAAAATGCCAACCATTTACCATTTACATAGCCATTTGAGAATGTTGGTCTGACTTTAAAATTACTTTCCAAGGGAGGACACTCCTGAGTCTTCTCACTTTGGAAAACTTTTCAGTGAAGACTACACCGCAATGCTTCAGCTATTTTAACTTCAGAAAATGTGCCGCATCTTGTGTTCCATTGCATAATGATTTGTGCAAATCCCATGAATGCAGACATTTGGAAAGAAATATGTGAATAGACATTTTTCCACAATAAAAGATAAAAATGTCATTGAGTCACTGTTGATTCAAGTGATTCAAGCTGACTGCATATTTTGAATCCCCTAAGTGGAGAATGAATCAGACAAGCAAAACTGAGGGAGATGTGCCTTCCTTAAATCTTCTGTCATGATATGGCAGCCTTGCATTTCCTTGTAACATTATCCAAGTGGTCATTGCTGCCTTAGGATAAATAGTGAGACTGAGAGGATTAGTCAAATGCAGAATTCATCCAGAGTGGCATTAAATACAATGCTGTAATTTACATTTTTAAGACATGGAGATGCTTGAACTGATTTTTGTGTGTAAAAGTGTCTAGTGCAAGTAGGAGGTAGGTTTTTTGGGACCGGTGGATGCAGTCAGTGCTCCTGCAGACTTGACCAGCTAGCTGCAGAACTATTGGGAATGTTACAGTTTGACCAAAACGCACCATTGTGTTCTTGCCATTAACCTGGTCCGTGCATATTCTCTATGGTGGTGGGACTGATGTACACAAAGACTACTTCTGACGCACGAAACGCAAGAACATTCTGTGATGTTTGGCCTAAACAAACAATGGAAAGGAAATGACACCTTGTGCAGTCAGACCTGTTGTTCCAGAGCATAGTGTTTTGGTACACATTGGGCAGACCTGTTAAAGTGCTGGGTGAACACTGCCTGGTTTTCCCAGTATTGAGTTTTGAAATTCCTCCCGCATTTTCACACAGGCCTCCGTCCACTGCCATGCACATAGGGATACAAGGAGACACGGAATGTCTCCACGAAGATCGGAAGGGAGGAGAGTCTCAGAAAACATTTTTTGGAATTTCAGGTATGGAATTTCGGCGGGTGTTTAAAAACTCCTAATTGGGAAAGGGTGCAGCAATCAGTAATCGGCTTTAGTTTCTGTTGGACGACTACGTTTTCACGCTTTGTGTTAACTCTGGGGCCTGTTAAACCTGCTGTTTTGATTGTCTTCTCGGTACAAATCACCATTTGCCATAATTCACACATCACTCCGTGAAATGTTGGGGCTGGGAATGCAGACCTTAACGTCTCCTAAGATCATTTAGTGTGATGGATAATAAAACCTGCAATGACTGCCATCTTTCTGACTTGCGTGTGAAAAGCATGCTGATCTCACCCTCTACCGCTCCATTTTATGCTGTGCGTTTTTTTCTTTCCGGCAGCTTCCGAGAGTGCGCCTCTTTCATGTATAATTCAGACCGGCGCTTCTCTTTGCCTCGGTCCCTAGGCGGCCCTGAGAGTAGTCCCATGTACAGTAATAAAGCGTAGGCGCTGGCGTGATGGTGGGGCCGCTCTTCACCGTGTGGCCGACTGCGGCTCATGTCCAGTGTTTTTTTCTGTGTCAAAATAAACCTGACAGAGACCCCAGGAAAGTGTGCCTCTGTTCCCGACGAACTGGCAGGGTGCGGCCACTCCAGAACCTCCAGCTATGCTAGTCAGCAGTCTAAAGTATCAGGTACGCCTCTCCATCTCACAGCGTTGGGGGGACTCACCTAAACCCTGGACCTCTGCGTTTCCGCCTGCCTCCCAAAGACTTTACATTTCGAACTTCGGCCCTCAAACAGGTGTAACTGCACTCATCATAGATAGAGGCGCATTAGAACGTTGCCCACGCAGCAGAATTGATTTGTTTATCGCTGGCTGGTAATAAGTTTGCTTTAATTAATCGCTGATTCATTCTTTCCCCTTTTTGTGACACTTCTCTAATGAATGCAATCGGGGCGGGGCCCTTTCACCTTGTGATTCTGCTGCCCGTATGAAATCTGTGTCCATGCTTGGTGTCTGTCTTCATGTCTGCATTTTGTAACCTTGTTTGCGGCGGTAACTAGCCCTAATTGATAGGCGGAAGTGCGATGGGGTCAGACTACACCCTCCCAGTCAGATTAGATACGATTGGTGGCCTGTCTGGCAGACCCGGGCCGGGTGGTCTGAACAGGGAAACCTCTCAGCTCTGCTCTGCCAGCTCACATTATGCAGCGCTCAGTCGATTACGTCCCCACCCTGTCTTCCCATTAGAGAGATTGCTGCTCTCTTCAGTGAGATGCATGACGGGCCTTTAGAAAATGACCGGATAATTGGGGGAAAAACTCGACACCCTACAACGCAAACTCTCACCATTGATTTTAAGGGTGGCCGTTTTGATACGTATTTGGAGATAAATGTTGTGCTTTGTTTGGATGTACTTGCAAATGTGACTCTTGCGGTAAAGGGGAGCCTTGACCTGTGGAGGTGAAAATGAGTGTGTCAGGAATGCCATTGAGTAGGACGGTGTGTTCCTGTTTAAAGAGGGAAGAATCCGCCTTATCAGCCTTGATAGTGTGCTGTGCTCTAAAAGGTTGCCGGTTTGCTGGTGGAGAGTGAGTGGGAGGTTTTTTTTTTTCCTGTGTTATAATCTGCTGTAGATAAGAATATCATGCCAGTGCGTGGGTGTACAGTATGTGTCCCTATGCATTTCTTTTTGCATAAAACAGTTTTTAAAATGGGAGCGCTCATCACTTGGGTAGGCTTTGCCTATTGACTGTGAGAGAACACAAGGGTTTCCTAGCTTTTCTGCCACAAATACTTGTTAAATAGATGATTGTTTGAAAGGTAGAGCATATGAATATTATTTTACCTGTCATTCTTCATATGATAGATACTTTATATGACAGCTGTCTATTAATGATTGCATATGGTACGAAATATCCCCATAGTATAGATTTCTACTCTTACTGTATATTGTGTATGTGTGTGTGTCTATGTATAAGTGTGTGTATGTGCACATGTGTAATTATGTGTGTTATACGTGTGATGGGTGTGTGGTGTATAACTGTGTGTGTGCTTATGTACATATATGTGTGTACATGTGTAACTGTGCTTATGTGCTTGTGTACAAATATGTGTGCACATACATGTTTGTAACTGTGTCTACATATACATGTGTACATTTGTGTAACTGCTTGTGTCCATATACATGTGCAAATACATGTGTACGTGTGTAACTGTGCTTGTGTGCATATACATGTGCAAATACGTGTGTTCACATGTGTGATTGCTTGTGTACATATACATGTGTATGCCTGTGTAACTGTGCTTGTGTGCATATTCATGTGCAAATACGTGTGTTCGCTTGTGTAACTGCTCATGTACATATACGTGTGTACGCGTGTGTAACTGCTCATGTACATATACGTGTGTACGCGTGTGTAACTGCTCATGTACATATACGTGTGTACACGTGTGTAACTGCTCATGTACATATACGTGTGTACGCGTGTGTAACTGCTCATGTACATATACGCGTGTATGCATGTGTAACTGCTCATGTACATATACGTGTGTATGCGTGTGTAACTGCTCATGTACATATCCGTGTGTACACGTGTGTAACTGCTCATGTACATATATGTGTGGACGCGCGTGTAACTGCTCATGTACATATACGTGTTTACACGTGTGCACATACGTGTGAGTAACGTGTACGCGCGTGTGACTGCTCATGTACATATGTGTAACGTGTGCACATGCGTGTGTGTAACGTGTGTGTGTGTGTGTGTGTGTGTGTGTGTGTGTGCCGGCTCCCTGCAGGCTACAGCACAGGCCACTCTCGCTCCTCCAGCCTGTCAGAGTTCTCTCACAGGAGGAACACCTCCATAGGCAGCGCCTCCACCGGCATCGCCAGCATCCCGGAGCCCAGCGAGGAGCGGGAGCCCAGGACAGCGCCCCCCGCTGCCGCCGGCGCGGCCTGCGCCCCTGTGCCCGAGCACCCCGGCACCCCCATCAAGAGCACCTCCTCCTCAGAGCGCCTCAACAGGTGAAGCTGCCTGGAGCACTGCCTCCGTCACGGCCGCCGTCTCGCCTGGCCTGCGTCCGCCCCACTGCCGGTTAATCTGGGGCTGTAAACGGACTGACTGATTTTCACGGGCTGAATTTTTGTATAGCGCTTTTAGCCAAAGCGCCTTACAATTGATGCCTCTCATTCACCCATACACACACACACACACACACACACTCACCAATGGTGAAAGGCTGGCAGCCGCCATGCAAGGCATCACCCAGCTCATAAGGAGCAGTTCGGGGTTATGTGTCTTGCTCAGGGACACTTGGGGGATCGAACCGGCAACTGTCTGGTATACTCCATTTGCGTATGCAATAGTCAGCAACTGAGCTGTTTCAAACACAGTCTGGGTGAATTCTGAAGAGCTGACAGACTCAACCTTTTTGTGGCCAATATGACCCATGACATGCTCTTACATGAAAGACTGCTGTTTGAATTGGCCAGTGACAATGTCACCGCACTGGATTAACGTTTCAGTCCCTTGAAGCTTTGCTTTCAGTTAAACGGTTGCGTCACAGTCCCACGTTATAAAACATTTGTCATGTAACGATTGCACATGTATACAATATAAGCCTATGTCTGAGTAGATAAGTCATGGTGTAAAAGTAAAAGTAGTCATATTATGATGTGTGAGAAACATGAGGCGGCGGTAGCATCATTGGAGTGACGCGTCCCCTCAGGCATCCGGTGAAGCAGGACTCTGTAGAGTCTCAGCTGAAGCGGGTAGATGCCACCCGGGTGGACGCGGACGACGTGGTGGAGAAGATCCTCCAGAGTCAGGACTTCACCCCTGGTCTGCTGGACTCCAGTGCTGAAGGTACTACACGTACTTCATGAACAGAGAGATCTAGTGCACTGATGGCTGAGGGAGAATGAGGTAGACTGTGGTTGAATTGCATGCCTAGTATAAGGCCTTCCGTATCGATTGGGACAGATTTGTAGATGTGGAATCCTCACCCATCATTCAAAATTTGAAGTGTTAAGTACTGCAGAGCGTTATCATCATCGTGATCTTATTAACAGTAGCAATGTGCAATTAGTTGTTTCTGGAAGTAAACACCAGGGATTTCTTTAAGTGTTTTGCAGCGTCTGTTCCTTTAATTGTAATGGGACCTCTTCAGCATAAGCTGCTGAATATAATTACAGCAGTGTTGTAAGTGAGCACTATTAGGTACTTATTAGACTTAATATTTAGTCTTCTGCCGCTGTAGGCTAACCACTTACAGGTTTGAGATGCTCTTCTGCATACCCCTATTGTAATGTGTGGTTATTTGCATTACTGTCACCTTCCTGTCAGCTTTGACCGGTCTGGCCCTTCTCCTCTGACCTCTCTCTGCAGAACTGCTGTTCACAGCTTTTCCTTTGTTTTTCGCACCATTCTCTGCGAACCCTAGAGACTGCTGTGTGTGAAAATAGTCTTGACAAGAATAATAGACAAGTAGTCTGCTATTTCTGTCTAAAACATGGCTTACACTATATTATTCAATGTATACTTCAATATAATTTATGCTTTGAAATTATGTTTTTGCAATTGATTAAACAGACTAAAGTCGTTGCTCAGGTACACATGGTTATGTTTCATAAATTGAGTTTGCTGAATCCACTTTGATTAAAAAAAGCGGTAACGTCATGTAATGTAATGGGAACATGACATTATCAAAAATATAAACCAAAAGCACTATCTTTAATGAAGTGACTAATATACTGTAGAGTATTATCTAGAACAGCACTACTCAACTCCACATCCTGCGGGCCGCAGTGTCTGCAGGTATTTGCTCCTACCGCACGCTACACCACCTGATTTCACCAATTATTTTACTTGCTTGGTTCAGATTCACATTCGTGAAATCAGGTGGTGTAGAGCACAAAGCCTGCATATTTGTCACACTGAATGGTTTCAGATCTTTATACAAAATGTAATATTAAACAGGAACCTGAACACTGCACAATTTCATCTCAATAATCTTTACAGTATTTTCTTCCAAGCTAATTTACAGATTTACTTCTCCAAAGTTTTGTTTATTTTTCCCTGAAGGGATGTTGTGATGATTAGCCCCTCTTTTAGTTAGCATAAACCACAGAGACCTGAGTTCTTAGATCCTGAAGTGCAGACCTGCCCTCTCTGTGGAGAGCTGGAAAAGAAATGCGTCTGTCAATACTGGCTTATTTTTAGATCGCTTAGCAACCAGCTTTTCTGGGTGAAGAATATGCAGGAGCTTGCGGGTTTCATCCTGCTGCTTGAGTGGCAGGGCCTAAATTGCGTGTTTGTTGAATTCCAGAGGAGGGTCTACGACTCTTTGTCGGTCCTGGAGGAAGCACTGCGCTTGGCAGCCATCATCTCCCCACCAGGTGAGTTAACATTCAACGCTCAGCTACTGTCAAAACCCAGTGAGAATGCTGATGAACACTGCGCACAGGCCTGATATACCTTCATCCAGATAGACTATGAAATTGAATAGGCAGTTTAATGTGTTCAGTTGACGGGTAGGATTTATTTTTGTTCCTGTGCTGTGGAGGCATGAAGTTTAATAACGCTTCTTATTCTTTGTGTAATTTCAGGGTTGGCGCAGGGGCTTATGAACAGGTGGTGATAAAACGTTAGCCACGCGGGCGGCTCAGCTGGGCCCTAACGGGCCGAGGGCAGCAGTAGTACCCGCAGGCTGTAACTCACTTCATTCCAGCAGCACAGTTTTTAAAACCAGGCCTGAGGTCGGCGGAATGGACTGCGCGTACGTACGCACCGGCAGCAACAACGCCCCCTGGTGTTGAAGTGGTCATCGGTTAAGTGAAGTCCATGTTTGTTTCACTAGGTCAGAAAATTTTGATTTAAAGGGGATTTATTGGTGCGTTTGTGCTACGCTACAGTGTAACATATTGCCATCCTACCCTGACTGAAAGGCTGTTGGAGAGACCAGATTTAAGCTCTGTTTGAGTCAGGAGTCAAATTCTGTGTTCTGTTCATCTCTGCCATATTTCTCATGTACAGTGTGTGTATATATAGTTAGACTGTAGTTAGACAACTTTAATTTTAATGTCAGCTATGGCCTTCCTGTAATTCTCTGTTGTATTGTTCTTGGTTCATATGCTGCTAAATGGTGTTTCAACACCTGTAGTGTTGACACATTACACATGAATCTATGCTGCTCTGAGCAATGATCTCTGAGCTATGCTGACAATGGTGTTGGCCATTGTTGTTGGGGTTAAAAACGTAAAAGCATGACTAAGGAACTGCAAGCTCAGGAAAAAAAAGAAGACTAGATTCACTGTGGAGGTTCACTCAGTTCCGAAGATCCTTGATGTTATTGAGGTTGAAATTCTAATTCAGGCTCCTCTATTGAGTTGGAAGACCAAATGGAGATCAGAGTGAGTTTGCTGAAGAGCTGTGGACAGTTGCTGGCTCATACTGCAAGTGTGATGGAGAAGGAAAGAGACTTTAAAAATCAAGGGGTTCCTGCCAAGTAAATTAAATTCTGTTAATGTAGGGCTCCAGGAAGCTGACAACCTGCTACAAGCTTAAGAGCTGATGGACTGTGGATTACATGTGATTGGTCATTGCCAGAAGAAGTTTGAGTTGAAAATAAATCATTTTTCCAGCTTAATTGTAGCCTGTGATTGTAGAAGCTCAAACAAATTAGCTATTAATGGGATCAACAAATCTTACAAAGCTGTTGTATTGCAGTATCTGTATGAAATCAAAATCCATCTTTCTGACATATAGAATGTGTATTTGATACTTTTCGGATAAATCTGATGAATTGTAATGAATTGCAGTCCATGGGGGTAGATGAGAATATGGGGATAGTTCTAAGTAGAACTCCATTAACTCTGCAAAAGACGAGAACAGCCATAGCGCGAAATAGAAATATTACACTTTTGAATCATAAGGAAATAGAGCCAGTTTCACAAATACTGGTCTTTATCATTGCAAGAAATTGACATTTTAAAAAAGCAATTACACATCATTTGTATGAAAAGAAAAGACATTTGTTAACTTTCATAACCTAATAGATTTTACTGAATTTGATCTTAGTGATTAATGAATGAAGGACATATATTGTCACGAATCATACAAACACATCATTTGTGCTCACATACACTGTTATGTGGTCAAGAGACTTATTGGGGTTCCTGTACATTACTGTTTGTGTATGGCTCCTGTCACCTGGAAATGAATCCCATTAAGAGTACATGTTGTGGAATTGACTGTTTATTTTGTCAAGGGAAGACATGTTTAGAAAAAGTTCAGATAAGCCATTTGCCCATTCCCTACATGCATCAGAAGACCAAAATGAGTGCTCTGGGATCTTTAGTTCAGGTTTGAAGATCCATTTTTATTGTTTTGAAGTAATTTTAATGGGGCATGCTAAGTGAAGTCCCTGACATATCAACCAATGTAATTATCCTGTGCTAAGTCCTCCACGCACATGGATACATTTCTGTGGTGCCAATTGTACACGTGTAAGTTCTCCAGCTTTTGAGGAACACATACTACACCAATGAAATTAGAATTGGCTCCCTACAAGGAAGAAGTTAAATTCAGATTATATAAATATATATGTATGTGTATGTATGTGTGTGTGTGTTCTTTTTAATGTTCTGTTGCACTTAGGATACAGGAAGCTGGGGATAGCAAGCAAAGTTACATAATCAGATCAAAAATCTGATTTGTGTGATCACGTCCTCTGAGCGGCTGGCTACAAATCTGTTTTACTACTTTCCTGGAAGGCTATTAAGCTCTGCGGAGTGAACTTACTTCACCCATGCCAAATTAAATTCACACTGTGTTTCTATACTGAAGTCTGTGGTAAAAGATGTCTGTCTTCTGTGATATCTTTTTATGGAATTGTACATGGTTTATTACTGTAAAATGATGTTGTACTTGCCTATCACATGGTGTTTAGCTCCAGAGATTTTTCTCTTAATTATTGGCTCTTCCTCTGTGTGCATACTTACACATGTACCATTTATTGTCAATTCAAATAAAATATTTAAATACAGTTGTGACTGTGTTTTTTAGTGGCTGCTGTTTGCGGACGTAGGCTAAACCATGACCATTTTTATGTGACAGTATTATAAACAGTGTGGTCTGTAAGTGTTTTAACAGTGACACAATGTCTGTGGTTTTTCCCCTCTATTCCAGTGCATTGGATTTGAAGTAAAACAATGCATGTGAGGTTAAGGGAGACACTTGAGCTAATAATTGTAGCCACATATAATTGTGTACGTTTGCAATTGTGTTCAGTGCAACTGAACACCGCTCTTAATTCCCATCAGCTTAAAGCCTATACTAAAAATGTATTGTATCAAAAACGGATACAGCTCTTTTTATGAGCCGATAACAGAGTAGTTGTGTTGCATGTTTTGCAAGCACTACAGGCATACAGTAACATTTTAGACCATTTACTATGGAAATAAACATTTCAAAAACATAGGTTTAAATTGTGCTAGAATCATTTGGAGCACAAAGAAAGTAAATGCAGTTTGTAGTGTATACACAACCTATGAACACAATCAAATCTCCATTTCACATCTGTAACATGTGAAACAAACTAGAAACATTTTCAACAATCTGCATCTGCATCTTGGAACACAAAAACAATATTGTTTTCATTTCAACATCAACTACATGTATAGAAAACCGTCTTCTAGCTTTTGTGTTTAGTGTTAGAAATAGCATCAGATAATAGCAGAGGTATTAAACACATAGGTTTCAAAATTGCTGTGGTAGAATCCGAGCCTTCACCTGCACCACTGCCACTGCCATTTCAAAGAATTCCTCATTCAAAATGCACCGTTCTGGTCCCCTCGTGATATCTCACAGGGGCATGAAAGCTCTGCATCCCAGTCCTCTGTGCAATCCGCTGCACACTTCACAGTTTCACTGCAGGCGGGACCCTCGTATTCATCACACTCCTCATCCGAGGCGGCCTCCTCTTCCTCCTCCGCGGCCAACACCAGAGCGAGAGCATCCCCCGTCAGCACCACGCGACTGTCCCCCTGCAGAGAGTCCTGCAGTTCCTGCAGAGAGCCACACAGCCTGCGCACACTGGGGAAAGACAGCACTCTGGCCAGAGGAACACACACCGCACCTCCCTGCAAGTAGAGCTCCTGTGAAATGCCCTGCTCCTGACAGCCATTGGGGAAATCCGCGTCACTCACACGGAGACCCGCCTGCTCCTCCCCTGAGACTCCTAGCCATTTGCTCTTGATGCGCTCTGCCTCGTACAGGACTTCATTCACCAGGGTCCTCTGGAAGATGTTGTTGTCACATAGGCTGGGGTACACCACATGATATAGCTAGAGGGAGAGACATAATTATTCAATCAGTCTTGGTGCTCAAATAAGGAATGCTGGGGTTATCAGGACCATGACAGACATCAAACTAAACTATATTACAGAGATGTAAGAAGTACAGAGATGTGCAACTGGTTGATGAAGGTTACACCCCCTTACCAGTGTGTGAGAAGAAGTGTTTTCCATGCTCTCACTTCTCACAAAAGTACCACTTCTGTAGGGGTCCTTGTGAAATACTCCGATCTGAGAACAGAACCCAATGCTCTCCTCATTAGAGGGGGCTTTGCCTACTCCAGTGAACTCCACCACATAGCCGTATAATCTACACACTTCCAAAGCCCTGCAAAAGAAGAGTTCAGTTTCAAATACACAGCCAGGGTTGAACGGAGTAGTACTAAAGCCATGGGATTTGTACAATCTGCTGTGATAGTGAAATGCAAAAGTGTCGTTAATTTTTTGATACACCTACCAATTCTGAAAATCTGCTTTGGTCCACTCAAATTTATGGTCAATGTGTCTAAATGCAGGGCATCCTGGTAGCAAGGGGTTGAAGTCTGCATTTGGAGTGCTGACAATCACGGCGTTAGGGAGCATGTATCCAAACAGAACCTCAGAAAACCTTTCCACGTCAGCAAGTAGCAGGTGTTCAATGCTGTTCACCAACAAAGTAATACAACACATGCATACTGAAAAAAAGCTTTAAAAATCGTCGCTCTGGATAAGAGCGTCTGCCAAATGCCATTAATGTAAAACATGTCTTTAAAAACAAACAAACATAATAATAATAATAATAATAATAATAATAATAATAATAATAATAATAATATAAGATATTGAATCCTGTTACCCGAAGGGCTATTTTAGTATACCGTTCGTGGCTTTTATCACAAGAGTATGTGGCACAAATTGAACTTATCACAGACGTTCGCCATAAGCTATGGCAATACCAGAAAAATAAATCACGTACAGCTCAATGCAGGTGACGAGATCAAAACATTTAGTGCGGGATTCCTTCTCAGTGACAGATCCATGATAAAGCTCAATTGTTAAAGGCTGGTCAGCTGGTTTCAGGTACTCACATGGGAACGGGGCTAAAGTATACCTGTTAAAAACATCCGAAAGGTTAATATGGCAACGACAACCCAAGTTCCACGTGCCCAGTTGCAATGCTCATTTTAAAATTCGTTCAAATATAATGTTACATTTTCTGCTTCATAACCGAATTGTCAAGATCCACCCCAACCAACAACTCTATGTTACGATGAAATTTCAGCTTTCGGAGCAGACTGCAGTCCGCACATCCCAAATCTACCACCTGCAAGAAAATAAAAAAGAAATAAGAAAACGTATTCCGTCTGTCAAACATCGTCTTAAGTTATTTTACAATACATCATAAAATAAAATATTATGAATAACATTTGCGTCTTGTACATGCCACAGCAAATTAATATTGCAGTCAATGCAGCGAAGTCACATTAACAATACTAATGCAAAATGAAGATGAAAACCTTCTCATTTACCTTCTTGGGTTTGTGCCTTTTAACAAAATCTACAACAAATTGGTATCTCTGCTTGTACAGAGGAGGTATAAACAATGGGTTCATGGCGAAAAAACTTAGTTAAATATTAGCTAATTAAGCTAATATTAGTTAAATTACATAACTTTCGCTAGGTACGTTATGTGAATGTATACAAACAGACACCCAGTAGTTAAGTAATATCATAGGCGGTCAGTTCACAACGCTGAAATCAATACGAATAGCACCGCTGTCTATCGCAAAACAACTACTCGTAATTAAATTAAAATAGCTGGCAAGTTATTTGCTTGCAGTGTTCGCCGGTTGGCTAAACTCTGGGCTAATCTATTCCTTGTGTGTTCTAACATATGTAATGTGCAACCATTGTGGCTCCTGCAGGATGAAATAAAGCAAGATTATGCGGCAAATTTGAGAGCCATAATGGAGATCGATCTATTCAGTTTCCTGAAACTAATCTCTTCGAAAACGGTTTCGTAGATCTCATTGGATGCAAGAGCCATACGTAAACCGATTTTCTGCTTCTTGATAGCAGTTACGGCCATCTTGCTCCCCTGTTAGCTTGTGCGTTGAAGCAGGTCTATGCTGATAAGTTACATAAAGGGGTTCTTAGTAATGTTGTAATTAGATACTGGAGGGACGAGCGGAATTTACGTTTTAATGGGAAAAGGTAGTGGTGTCACCAGAATATAAACTTCAAGCGCCTGATACCTAGCTATCTTTAGCTACGAACTATGGCAAATAACACGGCGTTGGCGGGGAATCATCAGCAGCAACAGGCCGTGAATAAACCCGCTGCCTCAGGAAAGCAGGGAAATGTATTACCTCTATGGGGCAATGAGAAGACCATGAATCTGAACCCCATGATTTTGACGAACGTGCTGTCATCTCCTTATTTCAAGGTACAGCTATATGAGCTGAAAACTTACCACGAAGTCGTGGACGAGATCTACTTTAAGGTAGGAGATGCTTTTTTTTATTGTCACGCTGTTTTAAGTTCGGCTATCTAGAATGCTAGCTTGATACTTATTGGAACTGCTACCTTAACGGAGCAATACCCGTGTAATTAGTGGTGTTGGCTACTATCTAATTATAAAATGTTATCAGCTCAACTTTAAACTTGGAATATATCAGTGTATACATTCGCGAACCGCTCGCAATTATACGGGCCACATTTGGCGTTTAAGTCAGCTGGTGAGCAAAGGTCGTAAGGTTTTTTCACCCGATAACGTTTGACATCACAGTGGTTGATGTTTGTTTACAAGTTTCTCGGCCGCACAGTGTATGTCAACTGGCTATCTACGCAAACTAAATAGCCAGTTGCCAAAACAGTTTGACGTGGTTGACTTTTGTGGTAGTACTTGTAGCTAGCTATCTTTCAATATTTTGTTAGGCACCTGACAATAAGTGATCTGTATTTTTCGTAAAGGTAACCCTAGCCAACTGGCTGGTATTGCATATCAAGCAAGTACATTTTTACAAGTGCAGTTGATATAGCTAGCTATAATAAAGGTAGCTAATGTGAATAATTTGCTTCGGTTAAATTAAAGCAGTCAGATGTGCCTCAGCCTCCGTCTGCCAGTGATAGTACTGACATTCGAACGTAGTTGTCATTCCTTTGAATTTATGCTCTAAAGCCTTATGTATACTATTGATGAAAACCACTTTCAGATTTGGGCATGTGGTTGGTATTATAATTTAAAAGCAAAATCCAAAATATTCTAATCAAATTGGTAGTTCTTGCTTTACAAAGTATTTCCCCATTAGCACAAATTTACTTAGCTATTCAAGGGTATTGCTCTTCGAAACCCTTGGTACAAAGAAAAAAAGGCTAAACAGAAATGTTTCTCTCTGTGGCAGTGACTGGACAGACTGTACGGTCTTGATTATTTGGCTGTAGTCTGATAAGTCAGCTGATAGATGCATTATGTAATTGTATGATTTAAATGCAGATATGTCCTACAGTAGTAACACAGCGGTCTTATTAGAGCCTGTTCAGCGTTTTGCCAATCTCAGCCAAGGACAATAATATTACACAATGTTTCAAAATGAAAAATGAATGCTTTTTATTGCAGCAGGCACTTATGTACATGATTGAGCACTCCGGACTTGACAGTTTTTTTTGCTCTGATCAATTAAACGCACAAGAAGCTGATCTAAATATAGCCATAAAAACAACAGGGAAATTAAGAAGAAATGAGCTGCAGCTGTTTTCATCAAGATGTCCAAAAGTTGGAGTTGCTCCTACTGTTTGACATGGAAGTAAATCGGCCTATGTGTGAACCAGTCGTCATATTGCATTTGATCCCCTCATTTCAGAGATTGTAGTGTTTGAAGGAACCCATCAGGGAGCCTTGCTGTTCTCAGAACAAAATGTATACTCCAGCTGGAGGAGTGGGAGTATGCAGTTCTATTAATAATGTATGAAGAGTGGCTCTGGCCTCCTGGGGTGGCACAGCAAACTAAAGCACTTGCCAACGCAGTGACATACTCCACAGTGCACAAGTCCACCCTGCCAGTGCACACTGCGGCTGCAATACATAGTTGGCTGTATCTCCATCTAGAGAGGGATGGTTTCATCAGCAGGTATTCCTCTTGAGAAGAGCTTCTTTGGTTGATAGGGTGTGGGTGTATCTCCACCATTACTTTTCTTGCGCATATCCTGACTTTGGTTCTGTCTAGCAAGGGCTTGTGTATAAAATTAAGCTACCTTTGTCTGTCCACCAAGAAAACGATTGTCCTTTCAAATCAAAAGTTGAATCATCGGTCTCGTTTCAGTCATCAAACGGTTAAACAGGCAGTGGGTTGCAAATCATTTCAGAGCATTGCGGGAGATGAAGTTCAGAGTTTTAGATATTGAAATGTGTATGCCGACCTCCAAACTAATTCTCCCCTCTTACAGTGAAAAGCTCCATCATACTATACTAGTTGTCTCATACAGCAGCTTAAAGAGACATGGCACCTTTATCGTCCGTCTCTTGCATTACCTCTACCAAAATAACAATACCCAGTATGGTGGACTGTAAATGATTCAAGGTTCAGAATTGAATAGGGCACACAGATAAATTTTCATGTCATTTGACCATTCTGTGTCATCCTAGAATGACAACATACATTTGTTAAATCTCACTTGAACCTTGTAATATAATGGAACTAACAGTGAAATGTGCCAGACTTTGATGAAGTTGTCTTTGTGTGCATTTCAGGTGACCCATGTTGAGCCATGGGAGAAGGGCAGCAGGAAGACTGCAGGCCAAACTGGCATGTGCGGAGGGGTAAGTAGAAGTACGTGCCTTTTGACTACTTCCTGTCTTTTATGCTGAGCAGGGAAGCCTTTAGTTTTGAAAGAAGCACCGAGTTGCGGCACCCTCAATTGCACGGTAGTGCACATGGCTGCGGTGGCGGTTACCCTCTGTGGTGGGGCGTCTGATGTTCTAAAGCGCGTTATCTTTCAGGTCCGCGGCGTTGGAACCGGAGGCATCGTCTCCACGGCCTTCTGTTTGCTGTATAAACTGTTCACCCTGAAGCTGACACGCAAGCAGGTGATGGGTCTCATCACTCACACCGACTCCCCCTATATTAGAGCCCTCGGGTTCATGTACGTAAGGTATGCCTGGGTCTTCTCTAAAGAACCGTTTTTTGGGATCAAACTATTTTTTTGGTGTGTTGAGAACCGTTTGTCTGGTCTGCTGGAAATGGTTTCAGTTCAGTATTTTATTTATACAGGGTAGGTTGACTGAGCACGCATGCTCTTTTGCAGCAATGCCCTGTTAATCCCCCCTACCCTCCTGCCCCTACCAAGTAGCCTAATCTGCATGTCTTTGTATTGACTGTATTTTTCAGATTTGCTCTGAGAATTTTATGTGCTGGTACTCTTGTGAAATGCGGTCTTTGTCGCTGTGTAACAGATACACTCAACCCCCTCCAGACCTCCTGGACTGGTTTGATGGGTTCCTTGATGATGAGGAGGTATGTTAACACGGGTAATACCTTTTTTCTTATGAAACAAATACTTTTCCTTAACCCAGTGCATGTTTTTATTGTTCACATAAGTTGTCGTTCACTACTTTACTCTGTGATGCATAATAGCTAATTTTCACCTTTGCCTTCATTTGGCTTAATGTAACCGTCTCTCAACTGTTCCTGGCAGTCACTAAAGATTAGGTCACTGCTCTGTTGCTGTTTTATCATGGTAAGTACAAAGGAAGTTGAATTAACGTAAACATTAAAACCTAGGCATCTATTGTTTCTTTTGAATGAAATGTAGTCCAACTATTGCACAGCCCAATGTAGTACACCACTATAATATTTACAGATAATGCCAGTGTATTCAGTGCATTCCTGACACTAGCATAGAGGGCATCCATTTATACATTAGCTGTTGATAAGGTGGTTTTGAGATTTCTTTGTACTTATGCAGCACTGACATGCCGCTTTACCTCCTACCAATTGGCTAATTTCCATGTTTTCTTCTTTAGATCTCCCTTGTGCAGCAGGTGAATTGGAAATTGTATCTCAGCACTGTTGGTTTGTGTGTGTGAGTGCAAGCAGCTGTTTTCCCATTTAGCCTTTTTCTTCTGTGTACCTGGTTTGAACATTCTTCTCTTCGTGTGCTTACGCTGTAGGTTCGCCCGGACAATAACTGACTAACTCCTCTTGAACTATGGGGATGTTGGCACAACAGAAAAGATAGTATTGTAGTAAAGACCTCTCTCTAAACACAGTTAATGGTCTTTCCACAGTGCCTCTTCCTCATTGGGCCAAAGGCAGTTGGTTTGTTGTCTTTTTATTGAAAGGAACCTATAGTGTAAACATCTTTAAACTAGCTGAGCAGCAGTTAATTTTACAACATTTCCTGTGAAATACCTCTTGACGATTCTCTGAATTTGCATATAAGAATGATAGCGTTTTGTCCATATTAAGCTTAATGAATACAGAGGTGAACATTGGGTACTTGGTCATCACAAATATTATGCCTGAATTCGATGACTGAAGTCATGATAGACAACGCCTTGTAAAGACTCAGTAGTTGCGCAGCTCTGAAGGTACTTTGAGGTGAGGTGCAGGTTGGACTGGGTGCGGGGGAATGCGTTGCTAACGGCCCCATTGCTAATGGTTTGGCTGTGTTTTCCAGGAGCTGGATGTGAAAGCCGGTGGCGGATGCATCATGACGGTCGGGGAAATGCTGCGCTCTTTCCTGCTGAAGCTGGAGTGGTTCTCCACGCTGTTCCCCCGCATCCCCGTGCCGGTGCAGAAGATGATCGACCAGCAGATGAAGAGCAGGCCCAGGAAAATCCCACAGAACGAGGGCAAGGAGGAGGTGCAAGAGCCCGAGTGGCACGCTGAGCAGAGGTGAGCCTCCTCTGTCCCCCTTACATTACATTATGGTATCTGTCCCATTGCATTACATTAGGGTTATTGAGCTGACACTTTTGTCCCAGTCCTGTACCTTAGCCACTACACGACAGGTTGTCCCGGTTTCCTCCTGCTATTGGTGCGTGCTGACATTATCCTCCGCTCTTCCCACAGGACTCCCAGAAGAACGCCCAGCCCCCGGAGGTCGCCGAAGAGGTCGAGGAGCAGGAGCCAACAGCGGGACGGACATTCCTCCGCCAACTTCGACTGGGAGCTGGAGAGGGAGCGCGAGCGGCAGAGGAAAGAGCGGGAGGGCAAGGACCGGGACAGGGCGGAGAAGGACAGGGACCGGAGCGAAAGGGACAGGGGGGACAAAGAGCGCCGACGCTCTCGCAGCCCGGACCGCAACCCGGACCCGCGGGGCGGTCGGAGCAGAGACCGCCGCCCACGCAGCCGGTCCGCCACCCGGGATGGAAAGAACGGCCGCAGGGACCGCGAGAAGGAGAGGGAAAGCGACGGCGACCGGAGCAGAAGAAAGGACTGCGACCGAGACAGGGCCAACGACAAGGACAGAGAGAAGGACAAGGACAGAGAGAAGGACAAGGACAGAGAGAAGGACAAGGACAGGGAGAAGGACAAGGACTGGGAGAAGGACAAGGACAAGGTCAGGGCCAGGTCGAGAGACGGCGGGGAGAGGACAAAAGACAAGCGGGGAAAAGGAGAGGGGGAGGACAGGAGACAGAGGGAGGAGAAGAGGCAGAGGGAGGGGCGCAAGTTGAAGAGGCGCAGCCACAGTGGGAGCAGGAGCAGGCACAGGGCTGAGAGGCCCGCCAAGAGGAGCCGCAGTGCCAGCAGGGAGGACAGGGCCCGCAAGGGAGCCAGCCACAGCAAGGAGAGGCCCCACAGGGCCCATAGGGCCCCACGCCAGGAGCACGGACACACCAAGGACCAGCACAGATGCCAAAGCACAGAGAGGGAGGGGAGAGAGCAGGACACATAATTTCCACATAATTTCATCTTCTCTCGATCTCCTTTCACTTTGTTTTCTTTTGTATTTTGCTTTAGTATGGAAATGCATCCCGAGGTTTCCTGGGCCCCTTGTGCACATTCCTCCTTGTGGGGAAGTGCCTTTGCATCATCTTCAACCGCCATTGTACCCCAATACTTGAGTTGTGATGCAAAGGCTTTCATTTTTCATCATGATTTTCTTTTCTGAAATCTTTCAAAAATTGCTTTGTAAATAAGTCTGAGAAGGTAAATTTGTATAAGGGGTCAAGACTGCCTGACGTTGTGCTGTACTTGGTTCGTTGCCTTGCAATCTTTTATAATAAAATACTTTCATGAAAGACATTGTGTGTTGCAGTGTGTAAAGTAAAATAAATAATTTTGGGTTGTACTCATCACGAAATGTAAAGTATGGCCACCTCACCACCTACCCAGCACATGCTGGGTGGCATCATTCCCATTCCTGAAGCCATGCAGTCAGAACTCATTTACGGATTTATGTTTAGTTGCTCACCTGTACCGATTTTGACCCCCCCCTTTGCTTTGTTTTCCTTCTCCATTTTTCTTTAGAATCAAGAATCCAGCCAGGCTTTGTTGTGCTGTCTTCAGTTTAAGTGTGTATTCAGTATTACAGGTCTTAAGTCCCCGTGCTGCATTAATCTGCCTTTTTAGGACTGGAAATCAGACCTGGGTCAAATACATTATCATTTTGGATTCAAATACTTTTCTGTGCTGAATTGATCTTGCCTGCTGCAATTTAGCCTACCAAGAGGACCAGAAGGTGGGGTTTGCCCTCTTTGAGAGCATTTCATAGGCACCACACAAGCTTTGTAATACACGGAAAAGTAATCCAATCCAAAACAATTATGTTTTTGACCCAGGTCTACCAGAAATCCCATGTGGACCTGTGGGATGAGAAGTTAATTTCTCCACTGATAAGGCAGGAGACTTACCGATGAACCATAAGGACCGGGCAAGCAATCGTGTTTTCTATTATGTAGTGATTAAAATACCTTGTTAAAACATGCATGCGGGCGGCGAGATGGCTTTTGCCTTACGTACTAACACACAGAAAGCTGTGACAAGATGGCAGAGCAAACGGCTATCCCGAGTCAGCTTGCACTTCAAAGCCGCGCTAGCTAGGATAAAGCAAGCAATTCATACATACAACAGTGGAGATTGCAGTGAATAAATATCAGCGTCTCAGTGAAAATGACATTGTTTTTTTATTTGAACACCGCAAATACTATACCAATACAATTTTATAACATTCTGTTGTAATACGGGTAGCCTACTGATGGGGAAATGCTTCAATGAAGGAAGGAAATGTAGCCTCTTCAAAAATGGGAGTTATATTTAACATCGCTTCTGGTTTCATGGGAGAGCCGTTTTATCTTATTTATAATGTGAAAAAAAGTGAAGAGGGTCCAGTTCCTCTTCTGCGTTAACAGGCATGCGCAAACCCATATACTTTCTGCCACACATATAACCCCCATTAGCTAATTCAGGGTCTGGTTAAACCAGGTTTTGTTATATACTTACCGGTCAGGCAGAGGTGTCCAATCGTATCCTAAAAGGGCCGGCGTGGGTGCAGGTTTTTATTTTAACCCAGCAGTAACACACCTGATTATACTAATGAACTAATCGTGGTCTTTAATCAAGACCTTGATGAGTAGAATCAGCTGTCTTAGTCCTGTGCTAAAACAACAACCTGCACACACACCGGCCCTTTCTGGATAAGATTGGACACCCCTGACTTAAGGCATTAGAATCTGAGATCAAAAGGTTAATATGAGACAAAATCAGACCGCTTTTATTTAATGGCATTTACATGGGTTTTTTAGAAATGGCTTGAGTGAGTCCCCCCATTGCAGCTGTGCAAATTCAAGTTAACAAATTAACTTGAAAATGAATCAAAGCAATAGTGTAATATTTGCTTGCATAGCCCTTTATAACCTCATCAAGTCTATGACCCATTGACATCACCAAACACTGGGTAACTTCACAGCAGCCACTTTGTTTGTCTTAATTCTTGGAGCTTTCTGGCTTCAGTGTCCTCTTCAGCAAGTGAACTGCATGCTCAGATGGATTCAAACCAGGTGACTGACCTGGCCTGTTTAAAACCTTCCACTTCTTCCCATTGATGCCTTTTTTTGTTGCGTAGGGATTGTGTTTGGGCTCATTGTCTTGCTGAAGGATGGGTCCTGATCAGGAATTTCTTAGTACATAGCCAGACAGAACCTGTATACATCCAAATTCATCCTATTGCTGCCATTCTCTATTGCATCATCAGTAATGATGAGTGAGGTGCTTTGCACAGCTCCTTTTGGCCTCCACACTGCTCTTTCCATCTGTCTCATACAAGTCAATCTTGGTCTCATCCATCATGAGACCTTTTTCAAAGAGCTCTGCAGGCTTTTAAGTGCTTCTGTGCAAACTGTGATCTTGCCATCTTGTGTTTTGCAGCTAACTAATGGTTTGCATCTTGCGTTGTTGCCTCTGTAGTTCTGTTTGTGAGGTTCTTTTGTGGACAGTAGACAATGACTCATCCATGGCTGCCTCTGAAGAGTGTTTCTGATCTGTTGTTTGGGAATTTGGGTTTTTTTTTCTTCATTAAGGTGAGAATTCTTCGGTCATCCTTCACGCTCTATTTCTTCTTAATGATGTTCCAAACAGTAAAATTGGGTAAGCCCAATGTTTGGCCTATTACCTTCAATGTTTATTTTAACTTTCTGAATGTTTAAAGTTTTTAAAGTATTTAAAGTTTTCACACTTTTATTGCTTACATAATGGGCAGATTTGACTGGTGTGTGCTTATAGTAGCAGGTAGAGATAGAAATTCAGCTGTCTGGAAATGCACACACACATACACACACATTAGGCTTTCTGAATGTCAACCATTCCTTTAAAGATGACCAGCAAAATAAAGGACTTGTCTTCATTTTGCTTTTATGGAGAAAGAATTGTTTAAAGTTTTCACAGAATTTTATTCCTTAAGTTATGGGCTTAGTAAAACACAGAAAAGGCAAATGAAAATGTTAACACAATAAGGCAAGTAAAATGGTAAATTAGAAAATATACTTTATAGTTACAAAACAGTGGTTGAATTACTATTTATTTGAGCTAAATCTAATTTCACATTTTGATTTTACATTAATGATTTAAACAATGAGACTGGGATTTTTATGAATTAGAATAGGTGACAGAAAGTTGTTTTTTTTGAAAATATATATGATAAATACAAAAATCTTCCAGCAATGCTTGATTTTTTTATAGTCATTACAAAGACATAGGTTACTATGATATTGACCAGGAAAAACTGTAATTAATTTAACCAAACTAAAGTGAGTGAAGGATTATAGTGTTTCAATCAGCAGGTAACTCTCTGCCTATTGCTTGTTTGCTTTGTCCTGTAGTGATTATTCTTTCCGGATTCTGCAAATGGTATGAAGAAAAAATCTTCAGATTTAAGCCGCTGTGCCAACACAGATAGGTTGTGAATATGGACTACTGGTGAAAGTGCTCTGGAACAAGAAACATTTTGTTAGAAAAACTCAATGAGAAGGGTTGGCTATACAGTGAGTTCCATAAGTCTTATTCTAAATTAGTAATTAAACAATTCACATGTGGTTAAAGTCCAGATATAAAAGTATATACAGTACTGTGCAGAAGTCTTAGGCACCCTAGATTGTATTATATATGCTTAATTTTTTGTATAAAAGAACATATTTCAGATTTCCAAATATTCATTTTCCAAAAGACATTTTAGCATTTAATATTTAACATATTACTGTAAGCAATTGACTACTTTTTACATAAAAACTTGATCAAGGCTGTCTGAGAGCAGAAGCAAGGAGCCAACCAAAGTCTGCTAAAGAACTGTGGCAAGTTCTCCAACATGCTTGGAACAACCTCCCTGCTGATTGTCTGATAGAACTGCAGGTCAGTTTAGTGATGCAGTTTTAACGCCGAAGGGTGGTCACAAAAAATATTGATTTGATTCAGTTTTTAACTATTTTGCCAAATTACTAAAATGGAATGTAAAATGTATAGTACGTTTATTTAGGACCTTTCATTTCATTATTTTTGAAATAATCTTATCTGTACAGAATGTTATACAGGTGCCTAAGACTTTTTGCACAGTATATTTTGATACATTTTGGTTTCACCCCCCTCCCCCTAAATTCAGGGTGTCATAACATTTGAGAAAAATGGGTTCCGTTTCTCATTAATCAGGTGTGTTCAATCGCTCCCATAGCGCAGGCAGCTAGTTTTGAGTCTGGGCTTTTGATTGCTTTTGGAGTCTGTTGTACCAGAGTTGTGCCAATGATAGGTAATCAAAAGCCTTGAATCTAGACTACCTGCACATCGAAATTTCTCCCAAATATATTATGGGACTATACATAAAAAGTGCTATCATTTCTACATTATGAAACCAAAATGGATAAAAATAACACGACTTGAGCACATTGTTTATTACAAATATGTATAAATATGTATGTTCCTGGATTTGATGTTGATTATGTATGATTAAAACACATACAGCTTTAAAACAACAATATTATAGTAAGTTCACTCACCATTTTAATTTCACTCAAACATTTGTACTTCCAGTAGATTACGTTGTTGGTGTCATGATATCAAACCTGAAGGAAGCTGAGGGAGGGCGTGGAGGATTTAGTTGGATTTTAGCTTGCTCTGCTAATGCGTCACATACATATCAAAGTTATCAAAGGAAAATAATCTAAATCATGACATTCACATTGCCTTAAAAAATTACTATACTACATTCTAATTGTGCAACAGGGAATTGCCCAACTTTTGTAATAAAGCTCACCTTGTTGAGTTGCTCTCTCCTGCAGAGTTGCTAGCGGTAATTTCAAACTCGTCAGACAATTGCACCTTACAGAAGACCTGGCTGGTGTTACAGACCACAGGCATGTCTACACCAATCAGGTCATAGATGGTGTAATAAGTAGCAAAGATGGAGGCATCCCAGGAGAGAATGGCAGTGTCTTCATCATAATTGACGTTGAGAGGGGGGCAGGGAACTGGAATGACATCATTGCAGCAAAGCATTAAAGATAACAGAGCTGAATACTTTCCACAATAGTGCAATAACATTGTGAATGGCATACTGATGCTATGTGCAATGTTTCTAATATATTGTGAATCCGTCACTGCCTAGACCATTGCAGTCAGTCAAATTTGCTGCCCTCCTGTGGACGGAGGAATTCGCTGCAACTCAATCTGTACCTCCGTGTCCACTGATAACTTCCGAAGGCTGGCTGGTGCCTGCTGAGTTCCCGGACGCCACTGTCACATTGTACGTTGAGCTGCAGGGCAGGGGGAACTCAAAAAAGGTGCGTTCGGTCCAATAAGAGGCCACCTCTATGAGCTCCTGACTGTCACCCAGGATGCTCCCAGTAAGATTTACCAGGTACCCCACCTCGGGGCAGGGCACTCGGCTCCAAGACACCCTGAGCACCTTATCCTCCTCACTCACTGGCAGCATCCGAATCTTCACGTCTTTAGGTGTACAGGGCACTGCAGAGTGGAGGCACAACAAAGTCAGGCAAGAAAGAGAGAGCACCTACACTATAATAGAGCTGAAAATGCTCAGAACAATGTGTGTGTTTCTCTGAGTTAGTGAATATCGTGCTGGTGGGCTGTGTGTGAGCTGTGGCTGTAGAGTAGGGTAGAGTAGGGTAGGGTAGGGTAGGGTAGGGTAGGGTAGGGTGGAGTAGAGTAGGGTGGAGTAGGGTGGAGTAGGGTGGAGTAGGGTGGAGTAGGGTAGAGTTGGGTAGAGTTGGGTTACCTGCCCCCAGGAGGAGTGGCTCAGTGAACGAGCTGTTGCAGACTCCATCGGAGGCCATCACTGAGAAGTTGTACATTGCCCCGCACTCCAGTCCTTCTATGACGCAGTTTATGTCATCACTATCGCAGTACAGCATGTCCCCGGTGCTGCCCTGAGCGCAGGCAAGGTACTGCACCGAACCCGCGCTCTCCTTCCAGGACAGAGCAGCCGAGCCTTCGTCGCAGGAGAGCTCTACCATCAGGTTATCCGGATCACAGGGCACTGGGAAAGTCAACCAGAGACAGGGAAAATCACTAGGACGAGTCTGCTGTATGGACTCATACAGTATGTATGCAGTGAAAAATATACAGACTGGTGACACAATTGCAGGTCGTGCAGGGAGAGGGTGGGGGCCTCTCACGTGACGTCATAGTTCCAGTGGGCAGTAATGGCGAAAGGCATGTGGGGCGGCCTGTAGCGTAGTGGTTAAGGTAAATGACTGGAACCCGCAAGGTTGGTGGTTCGAATCCCAGTGTTGCCACAATAAGATCCGCACAGCCGTTGGGCCCTTGAGCAAGGCCCTTGACCATGCATTGCTCCAGGGGAGGATTGTCTCCTGCTTAGTCTAATCAACTGTACGTCGCTCTGGATAAGAGCGTCTGCCAAATGCCAATAATGTAATGTAATGTAATGTGAAGGTGAGTACCTGTGCTGTATCTGACCTCAGGGCTGTCAGGGCTGGTGCAGTTAGGGGAGCTGGCTGTCACAGTGAAGCTGTAGGGCTGGCCACAGTTCAATTCCATGAGGGTGCAGTTGTTCAGTGTGGTGTTGCAGATGCGCAGGTCCCCATCTTTCCCCTCCGCTGTCAGCAGGTAAGACTTGGCCACAGGAGAAGGTTCCCATGACACAAACACCTCTTCGGACTCGCAGTGCGCCTCCAAGGAAACAGCCTGGGGTGCACACGGGGCTGGAAAACATAGGTCAAAAAATAACTTTCCTTCAGTTTTTATGCACCAAAACTATGTAGCATTATTACAACAAAAAAATAGTAGAGGCAATCTCAGTTGAAAAAAAAAAAAAACTGCTTAAAATAAAATATATAGGTAAATTTTTGATCATATGTACATTGGCCTTCCATCCACTCTGTTCTTGCAATGTTTAATACAATCTTATTGCTTTTATATCCTGCCCTTTTTCAGGCAAATGTCTTGCATTTTATATACTGCAGTTTGCTGTCTATAAGCAATGAAAGCTTTAATGATAATAATAATATATTAATTATATATTAATTATAAATATTGATAATAATAACAACACATAATAAGTAATAGAGAATAATTAATAATAATAACAAGAAGAATAATAAAGAATAAATTTGGGTACCCGTGCTGATCTTGTGGGGGGGGCTCCTCAGGCTGCTGCACTTGTCAGAGGAGGCTGCCACGATAATGATATACTCCACGCCACACTGGACGTCAGTCAGGTCACAGCTGGCTGTGGTGCTGTTGCAGGACTGGACGCTCAAGTCGCTGCCCTCCGCCGTGGCGATGTAGACCGTGGAGCCCCCCTCCTGGAGCTTCCACTCCACCCGGATGGTGCTGCTGTGGCACTCGTGGAAGGCGTCGATGGCAGTGAAGGCACAGGGAGCTGTGGGCGGTCAGAGCACACCCCCGTCAGCGGCCCGCTGCACGCGCTCAATAGGGCCCGCTGGGACAGCAGTGTAGTGTAACACAGCCGGGCTGGTAACTCCAAGGGTATGGTTATATATAACATTGTAGCCTATCAGTGATAAAACATCTCTCCCATGAAACCCAGGTTCCCCTACTGTAAACTCCAGCTGTGTCACCTTGACTTGAAAATTGAGCTGGCCAAGCTGGACATAAGATGGTCTAGCTGGGTATGAGCTGGTCAACCAGTAGTGCTGGTTAGTTTGTCTGAGCTGGTAGCTGGTCAACCACTAACACACCTGAGTCACCTAAATATCTAATCATCAATCAAGACCTTGATAAGTAGAGTCAGGTGTGTTAGTGCTGGGCTAAAACAAAAAACCTGCACCCACACTGGCCCTTTTTTTGATAAGCTTGGACACCCCTGGTCTAGGTTCTTATTTTCTTGTCTTAACCTTATCGATTACAACAAACAAGGCCAAACCTAATCTAATAATTCATCTAATAATATCAAATATATATTGAAAATAAGTACCGTTCCTTGTCCATCTTCGTCTTCCACATTTCATTCTTATTCTTTGTTTTTAATAACGGATGTTTAGGAGTCCTTGTTCAGCTGATCACCATGGAACAAAACTCATAATTCACTCGTCGGTAAGACACCTAAAAGAGTAGCTTGCTTGTGTTTTGCCAAATAAACCATGCCTAACTACCTCAGATGTACTTGACACAACATGCTTATACGAACTGCAACCGTAACAGGCTAGTACCAGTTCAGTGGGCTAAGCAAAGTTGTTGCCCAGGTTACTGGGACGCCAGTGTAAGACGTTAAATCCCATGTACCAATAAGTAACATGATACACTGAGGTACCTAGTTGCCATCCACTTTATTTGAATCGAAAACCAACTGTGGAAATGACATAGCGGTAATAACACAGTGGAGTGGTGGGCCGTGTGGCGCAGGTACCTGTCTGGATCTGTAAGGTGGAGCTGCTGGGGCTGTGGCAGTGGGCGTGGGAGGCCTGGACGAAGAAGGTGTAGAGGACCCCACAGCGCAGGTCAGGCACTTGGCAGTTAATGCCACTGGTGGAGCAGGAGGCATTGTAGCCACCCTCGCCCTCAGCAGTCACAATGTAGTTGTGCGCCCCCAAGGCTGCCGTCCACGACACCCAGGCAAAATTTGTCACGCAGTCGAGATAACCAGAAACGCCCTCAGGAGTACAAGGTGCTAGGGAATACACACACACACACACACAAACAGACAGCAAAGTCTTCAGAATCCTGCCGAAGCATTTCTCGCACAGTGGGTCAGATTGAATGAAGCAAGCATGAAGCATGATATGGTCACGTTCGATTTTACACAACCGTTTCCAACTGAACTCCAAGCGAAGCCTGCAATATTCCCTTCAGGAGAAGGTTAAAGGTCATGGAGGTACCTGATGACACGTAGACAGCCTTGCTGTATGAGCTTTGGCAGCCGTCTCTGAAAGCCAGAACGCGAACTGTGTAGGTGCGTCCGCAGGGCAGGTCGGTCATGGAGCAGAAGGTGTCCGAGGTATTGCACGACTGCGTTGGGAGATCATCGGTCTGGGCTTCCGCCATGAAGTGGTCGGCATCCTCGTTAGAGTCCCACAAGACTATCAATATTGCAGTTTCACAGCCGATGGTAGCCTCCACGTTCATGGGCGGGCAGGGAGCTGTTGGGAATATACAGAGCGCTTATGGGGTGATTAGGTTCTACGGGGATTCAGCAGTGCACCTGCGACGCTGTTCGCGTCTCCCATCCCTCACCTGTTCGGATCAGCGAGTTGGTGTCGTCCGCCGTGCTGCAGGAGTCATCGATAGAGAGGACGGAAACGTTGTAGGTCTCTCCGCACTGCAGTGCCACCAGGTCGCAGTAGGGGGCCTCGCTGCTGCAGGAGGCCGTGTGCCCGTCTGGGGTGACCCCCGTGACCTCGTAGGAATGGGCGCCGCTGGCGTTGTCCCAGGTGACGAAGGCGGTGCTGGAGGGGCACGTGAGGGACGTCTGAACGTGGCGAGCCTCACAGGGAACTGGAGAGGTAAGCAAACGGTGATGTGATACGGTGTAACGATTCCGCAAAGCTAGCAGAGCAGCAGCGGCAAATATTATGTAAACATCCGTCCATCCTCATTTCCTTCCTTCCTGTCTCAATGGGTTCATTCCAATCACTTATTTTTCTCAGCTGTTTTCTTTTCCTTGCTCTTTTTCTACTCCTAGCTCCACCCAACGGGAGAGGCGAGGAAAAGAAGTGAAGACAGGGAAATGGAGAAAATGTGAATTAGGCAAATTGAATGTCCCCGCTCCTTCAAATGTCAGTTTGAAGCCACGTCACTCACAGACGTGGCAGATGCGTGGCAGACGCGTGGCAGACGGGGATAGGTGGATCCACTGGTTGATCATTTTAAATACTGTTATCTGGCTCAAAGGAAAGATTGGGAGTTCCTAACTTCTACTTCTAGCTCCTAGAAGGAACATTTAATGGGCTGGAACGTCCTTAAAGATGACGGACCTCGATCAATTTCCGGGTCATGAGCCAGTAAAAGAAAAAACAGGAGAAAAATAAGCGCTTGGAATGAGCCCGATGACTCCAGTTCTGACCCTCGTTGCGAGCAGTGCGTTCTGGGAAGACGAACCCACCTGACTGCAGGCTGAGGTAGGCTTTGCTGGTGTCGCACTGCGCGTCCTTCGCAGTGAGGGTCAGGTTGTACTTCTGGCCGCAGTGCAGGTTCGGCAGGTGGCAGCTGGAGGAGAAGCTACTACACTGGGTGAGGTGTCCGTCGACGCCTACGGCCTGCACGTGGTACAAGGTCACACCCTCTCCCTGCTCCCACGTGACCAGGCCCATGTCGCTGCTGCAGTTCACCGACGCGCTGATGTTCTCCGGGTCGCAGGGAACTGGAGAGCAGTGTCATACACACCGTCAGCGCCGAGAGATCACACTCAGCCCACAACGAGAACCCGCCCCATAACGATGCCCCCACCGGACCTGGGGTCAAACAGCATTTCAACAGAAATACTTTTGCGCATTAGACTAAGCTTGCCTCAATATTGTTATTAGAAATATTCCATGCTGTACCAGAGTACTAAAACCTGATTTATCTCTACTTCAGAAATGTGTATGGTTGGCTGCAGCTAAAAAGATGCTTGCACAAAGATGGAAGCCACCACACTCCCTGTCCTGGTCCCATTGGGTAAATAGCTGACTGCAGCTATTGTCGATTGCTCGATTGCTCATTCATGGAGGTAATTACAGAATGTTGGATGCCTGGCCAAGAAAAAAAAAGAAAAAAATGTTTTAACTACCCTGGCATATTAGAACAAATGAAATTATCCCAAAAGGGTAAAACCAGACCAACTGCTCCTCCTCACTGGCTAAAAATACACAATACAGAAAAGTATCAAAACAAAAACTTTAACTGCGTCACCTGTGTCCAGGTGCACGGGGCTGGACGGCTCGCTGGAGCAGACGTCATTGGTGGCCCTGACCGTCACGCTGTACGCCGTCCCACAGAGCACGTCGGTGAGGCGGCACACCGTGCCTGCGGTTTCGCAGACGGAGATGTAGCCCCCGTTGCCCTGGGCGAGGACGCTGTAGTTGGTGGCTCCGTAGCTCTGCTCCCAGGTCACAAAGACCTCAGCCGTCTCGCAGTCCACGCGGGCTTCCACCAGCCGAGGCACACAGGGCGCTGCAATGGGCCCAAGGCCGGGTTAGTCATGGCCGCCGCGCGCCCGCGAACTTCCTTCAGGTTAGCTATGCTTTTGCCCTCAACGGCACGCTGGGGGCAGACGGTCGTGTCAAAAGGGTAATCGCGCACCTGTGTGTTTGCTAATCAAAACATTTCAAAGAGAGATGCCTGCTATCCTGAAAAGGCCGCTCTGGCTTCCAGCCGATCTGCTGTTGTGGTTAGTGTGATTGTCTCTCGACAATATAAATATAATTTATTATTGTCTCCTTTTTTCCCCCACTATATTTTGCTCACTTTTAAAGAATGATACAATAACTCATTATATTTGTCCAGGGAGTTAAGGCAATCTTATCAGAAATAGAGGGTAGAATGGAAAGAGGGTAGAACAGAATTTGCTCCGGTAGTAAAAATCAAGCAAAAAATGTCTGTCTGCCCCCAGGGTGCTGATGAGTTCAAAAAACTGCATGGAGCCTTTCGTGAGCTCAGCGCCTGTGGCAGTTTACCGGTCTGCATCTCCGTCACATCGCTCTCAGAGATGTTGCACAGGTCATTGATGGAGACCACGGTGATGTTGTAGCTGTAGCCGCACATGAGGTGAGGCACCTCGCAGGCCAACTCGGTGGTGGTGCACTCGGACGGGAGGCCCCCCCAGCCGATGGCGTGCACCGCGTATGACTGCGCCCCCTCTCCTGCCTCCCACATCACACGGGCCGAGTCACCCGTGCAGTCCATCTGATACGCCACGCTCTGAGGAGCACATGGAACTGAGAGAGAGAGAGGGAGAGACAGAGGGAGAGAGAGAGGGAGAGAGAGTGGGTGAGAGAGGGAGAGAGAAAGAGAGAGGGAGGGAGAGGGAGACAGAAGAGAGAGAGGGAGAGAGAGAGAGGGAGGGAGAAATACTTTGGTGACAAATATTCAGAGGTTCTGATGCTCTGTTATCTTTTAAAGACTATTGATTAGCACAAGAATATAAGACACCAAGATGAAGGCGGAAACACAATGCGAATTTTGGGTCAGATGGAGTGGATGTGACCGCTACCTGACTCGACAATCCAGCCAGTACTCAGCGAGCTGTTGCAGATCCCATTGGAGGCCGCCACCCTCACGGTGTACTGCTGTCCACACTCCAGGTCTCTGATCTCACAGTTTGTGTGGTTGGTTTTGCAGGAGGCCATATCACTGCTGCTCTCTGCAAAGCCAGTGTAGCAGCTGGCTCCTTCAGCGTAGCTCCACTCCACCAAGAAAGAGTCCATGTAGCAGTCCAAGTTGATGTCAGAAATTTCAGGCGTGCAAGGGACTGGGTCACAGAACAAGAAAATGTTTAGATTATTATTATGATTATTTACTTTACAATAATATTTCATCCACCATGACCTGCAACCATTAATTTACTAAAAGATTGTAAAACATTCTTTTACAATTGTGGATTAAATACTGATGGATCCGTCAGCGTTGACTGAAGTTATGTCGTCACTTCGGTCAACACTGCCAGAAAGGGAGAATGACTTTACATTGCTGAGATCGGGAGCCACATACAGAAAATGATGGCATTTTTTTTAAAGATATTTCTTAGCCCTTTTTCAGCTTTATGGGACAGTACATAGTATAGAGAGACAGGAAGAATGGGAGCGAGAGAGAGGGGAAGACATGCGACAAATGTCAGACAGTCGGATTCGAACCGCCGACGTCGCGGCTCGCAATGAGCATGCGGTCAGTGCTCTACAGGCTGCGGCACCGAGACACCCACAATGGTGGCATTTTTGAGCTCAGCTAATGAGCAGGGGGCGTCTTGGGAGTCCATTGGCAGTACCTGACTGAACCTCCACGCGTTCGCTGGGGATGGTGGTGCAGCTGTCGTCGATGGCCACCACCCAGGCGGTGTAGGTGTTTCCACAGGTGAGGTTGGTGAGGCGGCAGTGGGTCAGCGAGCTCTCGCAGGTGCTGTTATGACTGCTACTCTCCGCAACGACTTTGTAGAACAGCGCCCCCTGGCTGCGGTTCCAGGAGACCACGGCTGTGTTGTCCGAGCAGTCCATGACTACAGACACGTCCTCGGGGATGCAGGGGGCTGCAGAGCACAGTTGCAACCAGGATCAGCATTTCCCAGCAAACGTAACCCCTCCCCATCCACCCAAAAATAACAGAACCGAATAGAACAGGCTTTATTATTGGTTCTACACACACACACAAAATCTATCTGCCTGTACAAAAAAGTATTTTAGTCTGATATTTAGACTGTTTTCCATTACTTTTTTCCTAAATATGACGGAAGTACTGCCAATGAGATAAGAACATTTCACTTGTCAAGTGAACTTAAGACAATCCATTTTTTCTTGCCATTACAAGAATAAAACGCTTTTTAAGATGCTTCTTTTTGTCGCAGTGTACGCTTGACTGCGGAAGGACGTTCCCACCTGAGCGGAGGTAGGTGGAGTTGCTGGGGTCGGAGTCACACCGGCCGTTGTTGGCAGTGACGGACACGGTGTAGTTCTGCGCACAGAGCAGGTTGGCTATGCCGCACTGCTGCTCCGTGGACATGCACACGGCTGTCTGGCCATCCTCCGCCAGGACTGAGGCTGTGTAGAACTCGGCCCCGTCGGTTAAGGTCCACACCACCAGCACGTTGTTGGTGACGCAGTCCAGCTGGCTGGTGACGGCAGTGGGTGCGCAGGGCTCTGAGGTGGCACAAAATGGCAGAGAGCAGGGCTTAGCTTCCTGAAGAGCAGCTCTAACCCGCCATAATAGCCCGACTGAGAATTTAATGAAATACTGTACATTTCAAAGCAGACCTGGGTCAAATAAGTAATTGTTTTGGATTCAAATACCTTTCTATGCTTTACCGAATTTGTCTGGTGTATTGTAAACTATTAAATTCTGGTCCTCTTGGTCGGCTCAGTTGCACCAGGAAAGATCAATCGAGCACAGAATAACATTTGAATCCAACACAATGTTTTTGTGTTTGACCCTGGTCTTTCTCACATAATTATTATCATCTAGCATGAGCCAGCTAGCGGGTGCTAGTGACTTGTTAAACGGCAGTCATACCTGTCTGTAGGAGTGAATCATTGCTGAGACCACTAATGCACATTTCGCTCACGGCTCGGACCTTGAGAGAGTACACCCGGCCACAGTGAAACTCTGAGATCATGGTGCTGGTGGTGTGGGTTGTAACTTCCATCCTGTGGCCGTGGCTGGCTTCTGCGAGCGCTATGTAAGCAATGGCACTCTTGCTTGGATTCCAGGTCAAGGTCCCCACCCTCAGCTCACAGTCCAGACTGGACACCAGGTTCTGGGGCACGCACGGTGCTAGAAGCAACAGTGAGCTGTCTTTAGATCACACAGCTCACAGACCTGTGGTTACAACTGCACTATTGATGGCAATACTGATTGGCACATTATGAAACAAACTTGTGTAATTACAATCTCATTAAAAAAAATGTTTGTGTCTGATCAGCTATACACTAAATATCAGTAGTGTTACTGTCTTTGTTACCTTGTTTGTAGTGTGTAGCTATTGTAATTTGCACTTGAAGTGGCAATCTATGATTCTACAATTCTAAAATCTACAAAATTCTCGGTTTTTGTGGATTTAGCGGCCACCCATGGTGACTGGCGGTCATGACAGGTCTATTCCGCACTTGAATTCCCATAGTTCTCCATACAGCCTTCTCACGCGTTTTCCTTCTTCTGATTGTCAGTGTGGTTTCCTTTTTTTGGCCACTTTACTACTTGTCCTTTCATTCATTGTTGTAAAGTTACAGCAAACAAAGACAACTATGCTCAAACTCCTACACTTCTTGCGTTCATGCAGCAAGTACCTGTCACACATACTGTGTATCTCTGCACTCACAACACTCCCCACAGTTCCCCTGCATACATTTCCATACAGAGTGGAGGTGGCAGGCCCTCCACTAAATTATTTTAGAAATTTAATTAAACAGTCCCAGAGGTAATATGGAATTTGTTCATATGAAAATAATCAATTGCCAGTTCAATGTTTGCCATAATCATTTGTGTAACCTGGTTTAGAAAAGCTGTCTGCCAAAATGAATACATCTACTGCACCCAGAGCCAGCATGTGAATTGGGCTGGCCCCAGGACCAAGGAGAAGTGGTAGCCTCTGTACCCATGAAGATGGTGGTGCCATTGCTGGGCATGCTGTTGCATAGGTAGTCATTGGCGATGACATGGACGACGTAGAAATCTCCGCAATGCAGGTCGGTCCAGGTGCAGACGGTGAGGTTGGTGGTGCACATGTGGGTGTGGCTGTCCTGTCCCACCGCCACGGCTGTGTAGGACTCGGCCCCGTCACTCGCCATCCAGCCAACAGAGCCTGTGCTGTTCTCACAGGACACGAAGGTATGTACATGCTGAGGGATACAAGGGCCTGGGGAGAGAGAGACATAGTCACAACCGGGCCTACGCTGTCCTCACAGAACACGTAGCCCTGTACTGAGGGACGCAAATCAAGTCAGGAATACCTTTGGCACGAGCAGTGTAAATGCGAAATGATTTCCCCAAGCTAATGAAACCCCTGTCCCAGCAGCGTCACTTCAGAACTATAGAGAAAGCCGGGCGTTAAAGCGAAGGGTCCGTGCCGTACCGGTTCTGAAATAAGCCTTGCCGCTGAACGGGCTTTTGCACTGCTGGCCCTGGGCCGACACGCTGAAGCTGAAGGTCTGACCGCAGGGCAGCTGTGCCTCCAGGGTGGTGTCATCGGTGGCGAAGTCCACGATGTATCCCAGGTTTCCTTCGGCGATCACCATGTACTTGAGCGCGCCCCGGGTCTCCTCCCAGGTCAGGAGCACTGTGTCATTGCTGCACACCCCTTCAGCAGACATGCCGGCGGGTTGGCAGGGTCCTGCGTGGAAGAAGAAGAAGGGAGTGGAGAGGTTGAAAATTGCCAGAAATATCAGAAGCTGAATTATCCAGACACACATGCACATTCTTACTAAAGCCTGCGAAGTCATAACCATTAAACTGAGCAAAAAGTTCACAGTTCACTGCTGAAGCAAAGAAATGCCAAAACCATTTTGGGACGACTGAAAGCAAAGTAGCCTTTTGGCTGTTGGTTATATGAAGAATGTTTAATTGTACACTTTTCCTAAGAAATACATTCATACAGTGTGATAATTTAAAGGAAAGAATAAGAGAAAGAGTAAGAATGACAAGGGGAAGAGAAAGAAAGGGAAAGTCACACACACGCACACGGACACACACACACTGTGTATACTTTGTGCATACCTGTGGTGATCTCTACAGCGTCACTGACTTGACTCTTGCACTGGCTGCTGTATGCTGTGACAGTGAAGGTGTAGGTCTCTCCACAGTCCAGGTTGGGGAAGAGGCAGGTGGAGCCACTGGAGTTGCAGCTTGCTGCGTACTCTCCATTGCTCTTTGTGGCATTGGCTAAATAGAGCTCCACCTCATCCTTCTTTTCCCAGGAAAGCACAGCAGTGCTGTTTGCGCACTGCAGGTCTATTGCCACATGCAAGGGGGCACACGGTCCTGCAGGCAGGGGAACAGGGTCAGGGGCCTTCTCTTCCCGTGGTTTACATACAGCTGCCCCAGTAACTAGACTCTTAGCCAAATGTGTAATCTGGTGGGCTGCATGGTGCAGTTGTGGTATCGAGCTGGTGTTTTATCTATATGGACAATAATAGCTACATTGGTAGGTAAAGAGCTGATATGTTATATACATGGACATAAGCTGCTAGCTACATTTGTAGGTAAACAGCTGGTGTGTTATCCATATAGAATTAAGCTAATATACAGTAGCTACAATGGTACGTAGGTAAAGAGCTGATGTGTTATCTACATAGACATAAGGTGATAACTACATTGGTAGGTAAAGGGCTGATGTTTTATCCAAGCAGAGATAAGATAATGATGGTTGTGGTTCTGTGTTCCACTCACTGGTCTGGAAGGTCTGTCCAGTGGGGGACATGACTTCGCAATGGTCATTGATGGCGGTCAGGCTCAGGTTATACGTTTCTCCGCAGATGAGGTCGGCGACATTGCAGGAGTTATTCTCAGTGGTGCAGGACGCCCTGTGCCCGTTAATCCCAGCTACAGACACTGCGTAGGACACAGCCTCTTTGCCAACACTCCAGGTCACTTGGGCACTGTCATTCTCACAGGCCACCGCCACGTCCACAATGTCTGGCATGCAAGGAGCTATGGGACAGCAGGACAAAGCACATTCTGAAACCATCCTTCAAACCGGTCTTGTATATGGGTATGCAAACAAAATCCCTATCCGAAACAATAGTATAACCAAGAATAACCATGTATTTGTTGTTTTTCAATCCGTAACTGTGGTGTTGCCACTCGTTTTAGAAAGGTGCATTGTTAGGGGACCCACACTGTGATACTCACCTGTTGTCAGGGTGATGCTGTTGCTGTCCATGCTGTTGAACATCACTCCCATTGCCTGGACCTGGATGTAATAGACCATGCCACAGCTCAGGTCCTTCATGGTGCAGAAGGTGTCAGTGGTGTCGCAGGAGGCCAAAGTTGTGTCCCGGTCCTCCAGGAGGGCCTGGTAGGCCACGGCACCTTGGCTTGCCTCCCATGATATGTAGGCATCGCCCGTCTCGCAGTCCACATTAGCCTCAATATGAGCGGGGGCGCAGGGCTCTGAAACACAGGAGAAATGAGACTGAGTAACAGAACTATCATATGCAGGCTGAAAAAGGAGGGAATACTGTAATGCTCCACAGCGTAGGCTACTGTAATTCAGGTATAAAGGATGTGCTCTATAGCGTACTCTAATACTGATATACTGAAGGATGTGTCTCACTTTCTATCCTTAAATTAAAATGATGTATATATACTTTTTTACGTGAGGTTCTAGCATAAGCCCCCTGGGGTTTCCAAACCTCTCCTGCACATTGGTTAATTATTTGTTCTGCATAACTGTCCTGAATTGTACATTTCTGCAAAAGATAAAGATTAAAAAATAGAAAAAATATGCTCTATAGAGTACTGTAATACTGGTATAAAGCATGTGCTCTATAGCATACCGTAATACTGATACACTGAAGGATGTGCTCTATAGAGTACTGTAATACTGGTATAAAGGATGTTCTCTATAGCATACCTTAATACTGATACACTGAAGGATGTGCTCTATAGAGTACTGCAATACTGGAAAAGTAATGTTACTATAATACTGGTCCACTGGCGGAGGCCATATGTTATTCCTATGAGCAGGTGACTGAGATGACTCACCTGTGATCAAGGTTATGGGGTCGGTGGTGGCGACGTTCATGCAGACATGGTTGTGGGCTGTGACGGTGATGTTATAGGTCTCGCTGCACGCCATGTTGAAGAGGCCACAGCTGGTGTCTGTGGTGTTGCAGGTGGTTTGCAGCCCCCCACTGGTGATGGCCTCAGCACTGTAGTATGTGGCCCCCTTGCTCATGTCCCAACCGAGCTGGCCAATGGACATACTGTACTCAACTTCCACGTTCAAGGGCACGCACGCTTCTGCACAGACGGAAGGGAATAAAATACAGCTTCCTTCCACACGGGGGGCTTGTTCCACATGAATCATAGCATATAATTCATTCATTCATTCATTATCCTAACCCGCTTATCCTGTACAGGGTCGCAGGGGGGCTGGAGCCTATCCCAGCATACATTGGGCGAAAGGCAGGAATACACCCTGGACAGGTCGCCAGTCCATCGCAGGGCACACACACCATTCACTCACACACTCATACCTATGGGCAATTTAGACTCTCCAATCAGCCTAACCTGCATGTCTTTGGACTGTGGGAGGAAACCGGAGTACCCGGAGGAAACCCACGCAAACACGGGGAGAACATGCAAACTCTGTACAGAGAGGCCCCGGCCGACGGGGATTCGAACCCAGGACCTCCTTGCTGTGAGGCGGCAGTGCTACCCACTGCACCATCCACCCTCATAGCATATCCCCCACCTGTAATACCAACGATATGCGCACATAGGTGACGTATACCCACTCACCAGTCTCCAGAGTCCCCTCCATGTGCGCTATCATGCTGCACGTCTCCCCCTCAGCCAACACAGACACAGAGTACAGCTCCCCGCAGGCCAGATCACTGATGACACAGTTGGTGCGGTTGGTGATGCAGCTAACGACGTGGCCAGATTGTGTCTCCATGGTGGTGGTGTAGGACAGGGCGCCAGCACTGAAGTACCAGGACACAAAGGCTGTCCGGGTACTGCAGTCCATGAGGGCCTCGATGTGGTTGGCCTGGCAGGGCGCTGCGGGCAGAGGTGGAAACTTTTACTTTTTCACCTCTCACTGCAGGACAGGGGAACACCACACAGCATTCGCTGACCGAAACTACACATGAAATCCTCGGGAAGCTCTTCACACTTCTGTTCACTGCCTACCAGAATGGGCATCGGTGGTCGAGCTCTCCGGGCTTGTGCAGTAGCCGTCGGACGCCGTCAGGGTCACGTGGTAGATCTTGCCGCAGCTGAGGCCGGACACATTGCAGGAGTTGGCATGCAGAGCCTGGCAGTCTGTGAATTGGCCGTCACCATCCTCCACGGCGGCCGTGTAGAAGACGGCTCCATCGCTCTCCACCCAGGAAATGGACATGGAGTTGGACGCACAGTCCACATCCGTAGACACGTTCTGAGGGATGCAAGGCACTGCGGAAGACATTCCCTCATTAGGACCCATTACAGAGGGACGCGGAACTCAAACTGAAGACCACGTTTTCACTAGGAGCACGTTGTCGGGTGCACCCCGGCGTACCTGTCTTGAACTCGGCTGACTCGCTCTGAACACTGGTGCAGGAGCTATCCTCCGCCACAACGGTGAGATTGTACATCTGTCCGCACTGCAGCTGGCTGAGGTCGCAGCTGTTTTCGAACGAGTTGCAGGTCGCAGTGTGACCGTCACCATCGGAGGCTTTCACGATGTACATCTGCCCCCCCCTGCTGCTGGTCCACGTTGCCTTTGCCTCGTTGTTGCTGCAGCTCACACTGGCAGCCAGGTTTTGTGGGGTACAAGGCACTGCACACACATTTGTAAGCTTTAGTAAGTCAACGTTGAGAAGAAAAACCTTCAGTCTTCATCTGTTTGTTTTTTTGACACATCTAACAAATAATGTTATTATAAAGTTATTGATAAAATAGTAGCAAAACATATTTCTTAGAATTCCCTTATCTCGAAATACATGTGATACAGTGATTTTCTGATACACTGAACAGAGCACAAAATATGGGTATAGTTACAGCTAGTCTACAATATTTTATAGTTAATACCGTCATTTGTAAAGCAAATTTCTTATTATTTCTTCAAGTTGCTAGTGCCATCACATTACAGCTACGGAAAGCTATTTTCTCTATTCTATGCACCTATAACAGGCGTGATCAAAAGTGGGCTTATGGAGTTAGTAGTCACTTGCTCACTGTGAGGTACAGAAAGAGTAGGCTAGTGGTCCTCCCTTTTTAATCAGTCCACTCACTATGAGATTTCTGGCCCCGCCACTGTTTACAATACGTTTCTTACTTGCTTTTTTTGTTGCTTTAACATATTTGAATGTCTCGGCTCAATTGTTAACGTGACTGACTATGTCTCTGCAGCTTCCTTTTTACTATTGTGGAATATCACAGATGTTGACACAGTACAAACCACACTAAGCACATAGGTAGGCTATGATTTTTGTTGGAATGTTATCTATATTGTTCACATATTGCTGTCGCTTTTATGCTCTGCTGTTTATGCTCTTCAGATATCACGGCTTTTTACGGACGGAGAATGTCACAAAATAATCTGCAATACGGCCACAAGGAATAGCTGGTACGGACCGGTAGGTGTGACGTACCGGTTCGGATGATGGATCCGGCACTTTGGGAGCTGTTGCAGGTGCGTCCCTCGGCCGAAACAGTCAGCACATACATCTCCCCGCAGGGCAGGTCGGTGACGTCGCAGCTGACGCCGGACGTGGAGCAGCAGGTGGTCTCTCCGTCCGTGCGCTCCAGCGTTGCTGTGTACGTGTGTGCCAGTTCGCTCACAGCCCAAAAGATGCTGGCTGTGCTGTTCTGGCAGCCCACGGTGGCGCGCACGCTCTGTGGCGGACAGGGCGCTGGAGAGGAGACAGGGACAGGGACAGTGAAGACACTTTAAAGTCCAATTCCCTCTAGGCTCAGCATGTAGTGTCGTAATAGACACGTTTCTTTCCAATGAGTTTCTATCATGACATTACAATACATTAATCGCATTTTGGCAGACGCTCTTATCCAGACCGACATAAAGTTGATTAGACTAAGCAGGAGACAATCCTCCCCTGGAGCAATGCAGGGTTAAGGACCTTGCTCAAGGACCCAACGGCTGTGCGGATCTCATTGTGGTTACACCGGGGATTAAAGCACCGAAGCACCAGGGATTGAACCACCGACCTTGCGGGTCCCAGTCATATACCTTAACCACTACGCTACAGGCCGCCTGCACATGAACAGCCACTACTGAAGTTTCCCTATCCTGATCATTCTTAAACAACAAAAAAAATGTAAACAATCCAAAGCATCTAGTATAGGAAAATAATGAAGTTGCATTAACAAAACATTTTACAAAAATGTTAATTCCAAAACACTGTTAAGAATATGGTCAAAACTATTTGCTACCGTCATACTAAGCCATAGCCTTTTAGAATCCCTTTTCAAACTATAAAAGCACAGGTATAGGTATGTGGTAAAAACAGGGTGTGGCTTGCACAAAGATTTAAATACAAATATAAAATAAATAGATGAATACATTTGAACAAATTACCTTTAAAGTAACAGAAGCGTTAAATATTAGAAAAGAATATGAATATGAATGTAATTCATTTGCACAAGCACATATGGCCCCCACAGGGGCTGCATATGCAGCAGCAGGGGGATGGGGGGGGAGGGGGGGGTCTCCTCACCCGACTCGGACATGATGTCATTGCTGCTCGTGCTGGAGCACTGTGCGTCCAAGGCCACCACGGTGAAGGTGTAGTGCTCCCCGCAGCGCAGGTCCGGCACGCTGCAGGTGCTCTCCGTGGTGTTGCACCGTAAGGCCTGGCCATGGTCGTCCTCTGCACTAGCAACGTACAGCTCGGCCCCCAACGACTGCTCCCACACCACCCAGGCCGAGTCCGACAGGCAGTCGATCTCAACCTCAATGAGGACGGGGACACAGGGGGCTGGGGGGGGGGGGGAGAATGCAATGTCATCACACTCATCCGCACGATGGGAATTCACATACTAACATAGTTCCGCAGTTTACTCAATGTACGGCTGCACGATATGAGAAAAATATGTGATATGCTATAAGGTTGAATACTGTGATGGGATACGACTTAAATGAACATATATTGAAGTGTGCAGAGTTCTAATGTGTTTCTGCTTTAGGTACAATGCTAACATAGGCCACAGACAATGAATGCCCACTGAATCAAAAAAGCCTATGCCCATAAAAGCTTTTATTGAACAAATTGCACATGAACAGCCAATCAATTTAACAGAACATAAATTTTAAGAAATACTACTCATCGCTGATTGCTGCATGTTCATATCTCGATGACGATAAATATACGATATATTGTGTAGCCATAACTCAATGTCTAATTTAAGCCTTGTACAGTGCTTTATTAATTCTCTCACTGTAATATGAAATCGAGTTCGTACACAAACAGTTTTGCATACATCAAACTTTTTAGAAAGCACATTCCTGACCTGTTGTGACGGTGTATTCAGGGGTCGGCGCGCCCGTGCAGTCCTCCAACGAGCCAATGACAGTCACGTTGTACACTGTCCCACATTTCAAGTCATTGAGGGTGCAGTTGGTGTCACTGGTGCTACAGAAAGAATAATGGCTGGCGGCATCTATGGCCTTGACTGTGTAAACAACGCCATGGGCACTGGAGTCCCAGAAGACCGTGGTGATGCTGGTGGCGCAATCCACTTCCGTAATGACAGAGGCCGGAGGACAGGGGGCTGTGAACATGAGGTGTGGTCATTAGCATGTTTTACACTAGCGGTCTCACCCTCGGCTAGTCCCATTGCTTACTTGCAGTACGCTATCACTGTCACTAGAGGGTGAACAGAAGAGTGTATGAGGTCCTGTGGGGCTAGGAGTCTGAACACAATCAACCTTAAAAGCCGTTTTCCAGTAAATACTTTCCGAAGGACCTAATTTCACTGTCCACTGATTATAATGTGGAACGATTATAATGTAACATTGACAACAGGATTCATCAGAGCCTGGTTAAATGGCCGTTTGCGTCCAATAAAATGGCAGTCTCTAGCGCCATGTGAGAGATGCTGTGTTTGAGTGGTGTTTTTCAAGGGTTGGTTAGGTCTACCTGCTGTGATGACCTTAGTCGGGCTGGGAGAGCTGTGGCAGGCCTCGTCAGAGGCATACACCATGACGTTGTAGGTGTCTCCGCACGGCAATTCGGTGAAGAAGACAGTGGTGTTGACCTCAGCCTCCACACTGTAAGGGCCACTGCTGCTCCGCACCACAGCATGGTAGCGCAGTGCCCCGTCACTCCGTTGCCAGGCAATGCTGAGAAGGCCGGCCTGACACATCAGGTCCATCTCCACCTCCGAGGGCACACAGGGAGCTGGAGACAAATGAAGCGGGTGCGGTCAGAGCAACCACGGCACCTGAGAATCGACCCAGCCCCCGTGAGAATCGAGCCATAGCTACCAGTTGTCACTGTTTGGCTTTCGCTCCTTTCCCCGGCGCACTCGTTGTCAAAAGCGGTGACGGAGACGTTGTAGGTCCGCCCGCAGGCGAGCCCTGTGATGTTGCATGCCGTGGTGCTGGTGTTGCACTGCACCGCGTTCCCGCCATCCTCCGCGACTGCCACGTACCTCACCGCCCCCCTCGCCATCTCCCAGGAAACCGCCGCCATGTTGGAGTCGCAGGAGGTCAGCACGGTCACGTGTGTAGGCGGGCATGGGGCTGGGGGTGGGGAGGGGTACATGATAATGAACCACTCCTCCAACAGGGGTGATATAGAAGGGGCAGGAGCCAAAATGGTGGAACGTGGGGGCGGTGGAGGGCTTACCTGTGTTGACCATGACCCAGGTCCCGGGGCGGCTGATGCAGAACCTGCCCTGTATTTCCACACTGACCCGGTACCGCACGCCACACTGCAGGGAGCTGAGGTCGCAGCCCGAGCCGTTGGTGGTGCAGCTGCGGAAGTCCCCTGTGGCTGAAGACTCCACCGTGGCATTGTACAGCAGCGCTCCACGCCCGGGGGTCCAGGAGATCTCCATCGAGTTGGAGGCACAGTCGCGGGATGCCTCCAGACCAAGGAAAGGGCATGGACCTGCAGGTAGCACACGGCCAGGACATCCCGTTAACCCTTTCAGCCATTTGGAACTCTCCACCTTATACCAACCAATCAAAATGACTGCCATACTATTGTTTTGAGCCCCTAATAAAACCCTACTAAATTTTCTCAACTATCTCAATTTTCTCAACCAAAGTCAAAAACCTTTGGGATTTGAGTGGATCCACTTCATATTAAGCTTGGGACTAAAGGGTTAAAAAGGCAGGAGATGAGGAAGGGGGAGGCCAAGAGGGGCTCGAGAGGTTCCGTACCCGTAGTGATGATGACAGTCTCGCTGGCCAGGCCACGGCAGGTATCGTGGAGAGCCGTGACAGTGATGTTGTAGTCCTGGCCACACTCCAGGTCATCCATGGAGCACAATGTTTCTGAGCTCGAGCAGGAGGTATTGTGGCCCCAGCTGCCAAACGCCTCCACCAAGTACGAGGTGGCACCCAGCGTAGAATCCCACGTGACCAAACTGATGCCCGTTTTGCAGTCCAGCTTGGCCTCCACGAAAGAGGGGACACAGGGAGCTAAAAGACAGAACAACACTCACTGTGCTAGGAATGTACATCACCACTGGTCCTTTATATAGACATGTTTGCCACTTCTAATGCAACTGATGTGATGACATCTTGTAAGTTCTAATGTCAATTGTGCATTGTTGAATGGTAAGAGCAGGCGTGTTAAACTGAATTCCCAGGGGGCTGCAGTATCTGCAGGTTTTTGTGGTTTCCTTTCATGTAAGGAACATCATGTAAGGCCTTGAGGACAAGGTGTGTGGATTATATAGCCAATCATCAACTTGAATGAACCACAGGTGCCGAGAACAACCCAAAACCCAGCAGACACTGCAGCCCTCCAGGACTTAAGCTTGAGAGATGTGGATAAGAGGACAGTACCAGTGAAATGCTCCGTGGTGGAGCACCACATTGAGGAATGGTAAGAGGACAGTACCAGTGAGATACTCCATGGTGGGGCTGGTGGCTGTATTGCACTCGTCGGTGACGGCCACGATGCTGAAGCTGTAGGCGTTCCCGCAGGTCAGCTGGTCGAAGGTGCAGCTGCTGTTGGTAGTGCTGCAGGTAAAGCTATGCCCCCGATTGTCCACTGCAGTCACGATGTTTGTCTGCTGCATCGTCCTGTTGAGCCACGACACGGTGGCGACATCGGTCATGCAGTTCACGTCCACAGTGGGGTCCGTAGGAGGGCATGGAGCTGGGGTGGAGAGAGAGAGACAGAGTATGAGCACAGGCTGCACATCCAAACAGATGCACGCACACCAATGCAATAGCTCAAGGTGCAGAGCCAAAAAGAGTAGAAGACACACTTGATGCAATGCTCCAAAATGAAAATTGTGTTAACATTTCAGCGATATACCAAGCCTTCATCAGAACGTTCTGCTGAAGGCTTGGTATGGCCAAAATGGCCACAGACCCCTATGCGAGACATGAGCGTTTTCTTGGGCGGGTCGCACCTGACAGGACCGTGTAGTCGGAGCCCTGTATCTCGCCGCACTCGACAGATGAGGTGACGACGGCGATGCTGTAGACCTGGCCACAGTGCAGGTCCTTGATGATGCAGGCTGTGCTTGAGGTGTTGCAGGAGGCACGGTAGCCGTCGCTACCGATGGCTAACGCCGTGTATCTCTCCAAGCCCATACTCCCCTGCCACTGTACTGCAAACTCGTTGCTGTTGCAGTCCAGCAGGGCAACCACATTCCCTGGCAGACAGGGGGCTGAGAGGGGATAGGAAGTGACACAGCAGCTAAGACACACATCCACGTCAGCTGAACACCGCAACATAACTTAAGGGAGAAATAGTCTACTCCCTGTTGCTCACGCATTCACACACCAAGTGAATTGTTGTTATCTGTTCATGTTCTGTTTAGTATTATCCATTAACCCCTTAAAGGTACAATTGGTAATTTCTGGATTTCTAACGGTCAAGAGAGGAATTGCAGCAACAAACACCCTCAAACCACACCACTGTTTATCCCTCCCCCTCCCAGACACCTTCTCTGTGAACATGCTGACATTGAACCCCCCCACGCCATTGGCTGTGGCATTTAGAACCAATTTTGAAGGTCCGTCAACCGTATATTTTGAAACCAGAATTTATAAATATCTTACCTATTGTACCTTTAAGTCTACTGGGCCAGTGATATATTTTTTTGGATTCATTCCTTTTTTCAGGGCGCAATTTTCAGTCACTATGGTAACAGGATATACCGCTTGAAAGCATTAAAACTCACAGTTCCATCGGTATAACCTATTTTAAGATGCCATTGCTTTAGCGCCAACAGTTCTTTTGTAACATCTAACATGGTAAAACAAGTGTGGGGGGAACCTCACCTTCTCTTCATTATGAAAATCTACATACTACAAGAAATAGGGGGTGACATTGGCTCAGGCGGTAAGAGAGAGTGTCAGTGTGAGTGTGTGCATAAATAGGTGAATAGAAGCATCAATTGTACAGCGCATTTTTTCACTTTTGTAATGAAACTAGCATTTTCAATATGCATTGCGCTTCGGCAAAAACAGTTCTTGAGATTTGCGATGCCTACATCTAAATAGAGGGCTTCCTTTGGAGGAGTTCAAATCAATCTCTCATCTGAGAATATTTCTGAGGAAGGCAGTGAAAACACCGTTGACAACACAATAGAGGGAATTTTCAGTGATGTGACCCCATTTTTATATTGGTGAGCATCTAAATACATTTTCAAAATATTTTATTATTATACAGTATGCTTATAAATAAGGAGAAAGTCTGATTTTTAATAATAACTAGCATGTGAAATTATGGAATGTGTTTGACTTGTTGATGGGGGTTGGGTATTTGACAAAAACCGCAATCAATGGACCTCAATGGCTATATTAGTATACAAGATGGTAGTATTGTGATTATTGTACTAATTTTTTATGATCTTCTCTACCTGTTACTGTCTGAAGATAGCTGCAAGGAGAGGGAGTTTGGGACAGAGAGGTAGGGGAAAGTGTCTCCAAATATCACTTTGGAAAACTGCCTAGACATAGATTAGAAAAAACGTGCAGAATATTCATTTCTGGCGATGTCGTCTTCAAATGTGTGCAGTGTTGTGAATTGGCTCCATTATATTTCTAAGCGCACCAGCCACAGCTACAATAATCTGCATCCAGTCGAAAACAGAAAATCTTCTGTGAGAAAAAATGCTTCCACTTTCACTGTGTTTGAGCTTCTGTAACCTTGTTTTTAGTAATATTTGGAGTAATTTGACTCTTGGAAAACAAACCCCAAAGGGTTACCTTTCAGAATGGATTATACCTGTCTCTTAATGTGTCTCATTTACGTGTGCAACACGTCATACATCCGTTTGCTGTTTCAGATTATTTAGTTCTATAATGAATGATTACCTTTTACATGATCTTAGCTATACTACTTTATATTATATGACCTTTTAAGGGGGCGACACTGGCTCAGGAGGTAAGAGCAGTCATCTGGCAGTTGGAGGGTTGCCGGTTCAAGCCCGTCCTGAGTGTGTCAAAGTGTCTCTGAACAAGACACCTAACCCCCAAAATGTTCCTGACGAGCTGGTTGGTGCCCTGCATGACAGCCAATCGCCGTTGGTGCCATGCGCAGTGGGTGTGTGTATGAATGGGTTAATGAGAAGCATGAACAGCGCTTTGGATAAAGGCTCTATATAAATGCCAACCATTTATATTATCCATGATAGTTCTGTTATCTCTCAAGCCGGCTGACAAGTTACCTGAGTCGAACGCAATGGTGGCTTCACTGGTGCTGTTGCAAATGTCATTGGAGGCGATGACAGCGGCTGTGTAATGACTACTACACTCCAGCTTCAACAAGCAGGATGTGCTGTTGGATGAGCAGGAGGTCTTGCCCCCATGGGAATCAATGGCCTCCACCACATAGGTCTCTCCACCGAGACCTGGAGCCCAAGAAATCCTGCCCTTGCTGCTCCCACAGTCGACCAAGGTTTCCAGATCGGAGGGTGGGCAGGGTACTGTAGGGAAAGCAAATCAAAGTTTGAGAGGCTGGGATGGGGCACATCCATGTTGCACGGAAGCAGTTGGCACGCTATGGACAGAGCAAAAGAAGTTGTCCACATTTGTACCTGAGTCTATCTCCAAAGGCAGACTCAGGCTGCTGTTGCAGACAGAGTCCTGGGAGATAACCCTTAAGGTGTAGTGCTCTCCGCACGGCATGTTGCGAATGAAGTAGAAGGTGTCTGGGAGGGCGTAGGTTGTGCGATCTCCTCCCCCCTTCTCTGAGACCAGAAAGTACGTTGCGCCCGCCACGGGGCTGGAGTCCCACGATACGTGCAGGATGTTGGTGCCACACTGCAATTGTCCTTCCATGTTAATCGGAGGGCAGATAGCTAGATAATCCCAAAACAGAGCAGATATAAGGCACCATGAGTTTGCGTTCTCAATGATGGTATGCCTGGGTTTTACTGATTAGAAATGAATGTATTCGTATTCTTAAAAGGCCATGCATTAAACGTCTGGTTAGTGCTGATCTGTGTGATACTTACTACTTACACAGATAGATGGATAGCATTTCTGGTAATATAATATGATATGAATATGAACATAATATTATATAATATACTCAGTGAGCACTTTATTAGGTATTAATTAGATGTATTTTTTAGACTCATGCCACTGTAGCCTATCCACGTTTGATGCATTGTGTGTTCAGAGATGCTCTTCTGCATACCACTGTTGTAATGTGTGGTTATTTTCTTTACTGTCACCTTCCTGTCAGCTTTGAGACAGACTGTTGTGCATGAAAATCCCAGGAGATCAGCAGTTACAGAAATACTCAAACCAGCCCATCTGGCACGAACAATCATGCCACAGCCAAAATCACCGAAATCAAATTTTTTTTATCTGCATGTTTTTATGTATTGCACAGCTGCCACATGGTTGGCTGCTTAGATAATCGCATGAATAAGTAGGTATACAGGTGTTCCTAATAAAAGAGCTCAGCGAGTGTATAATATAATGACACGGTTACTCATAAACATCCATAGACCAATACTGTCTACTGATGTACACCAACCGTGTTTAACCATGCAAATTCTATCAATATACAGTAGATATAGCAGCATGGATATTCAGTCGGTGTACATTTTTGTGCTTTGAGCACAACAAATGTTGCCCTGTTGAGTCCCGTTGCATCAGGGTGAGCTGCACTGGATATATCTAGAAAACCAGTCAAATCTCAGCAAAACAATCTGAATTGATATGATAGCACTCTGGGTAAGTGGACATTTTTTGGGGGTGAACTGTCCTTTCAATAACAGGCAGAGTAAAACTAATCTGAACGCCGTACCTGATTTGAGATTTATTCCAGGACTGGGGTCACTGTAACAGCCCCTCATGAACGTAACCACAGTGATAGTGTAGACCTCGCCACAGTGTAGGTCAGTGAAGGAGCAGCTGGAACTGGAACTGGAATTGCAGGTGTGTTCGTGTCCATCCTCGGCATGGGCAGTGGCCACAAACATCTCTGCACCCACCACATCCTCCCAGGACACGGAGCCGACGTTACCCTCACATTCCAGAGTCACTGCCACGTTATTCGGATGGCACGGGCCTGCAGGATGAAGAGTACAGTACAGCCATGATTTTTCTATTCATGGTGTTTATTCTTGAGGATTTCAAACTTGGAATGAGCAGTGGTGGCATTCACCTTAATCCTGCACATCCAAAGCTGACCAGTGGCAAGGGTGGTCTGAGATAGTGTGCTACATGTGCAAGGGTGGTCTGAGATAATGTGTTACATGTGCCGAGGGTGGTCTGAGAGTGTGTTACATGTGCTGAGGGTGGTCTGAGATAGTGTGTTACATGTGCTGAGGGTGGTCTGAGATAGTGTGTTACATGTGCTGAGGGTGGTCTGAGATAGTGTGTTACATGTGCTGAGGGTGGTCTGAGATAGTGTGCTACATGTGCTGAGGGTGGTCTGAGATAGTGTGCTACATGTGTAAAAGGTGTGATCTAAAACACTGTGTTACCTGTGGTGAGGGTGGTCTGAGATAGTGTGTTACTTTTGTAAAAGGTGTGCTCAAACGCTGCGTTACCTGTGCTGAGGGTGTGTTCTTAGATACTTTGTTCCACATGTAAAAGGTGTGCTCTAACATGGTGTGTTACCTGTGCTGAGGGTCTGTACCTGCGGTGTAGGAGATGGCTTCACTAGGAAAGCCACTGCAGGTCTCGGAGAAGGGGGTAACAGTGATGGTATACTCCTGACCACAGTGCATCATGGGTAGATGACACCTGGTGTCTGCGGTTTGGCAGATCTTGGAGTCTCCATCTGTCCCCACGGCAGTCACATTGTACTCCACCGCCCCACCAGTTGGGGCCCAAGTCACAACGGCCGTGTTGTCAGCGCACATCAGGGAAGCACTTACATTCTGTGGGGGACAGGGGGCTGGGGAGAGGAAATCATTGAAAATAAAAGGAAAGATGTTCATATATGAGTCGGAAGGACAAGTAGGTACGATAGATGCCCATGCGAAGCGAGTGCTCTACCTGTCTCGATGCTGGAGCCTACGGCCTCACTGCTGTTGCAGTCACCGGCCACAGCTTTGACGGTGACGTTATAATGTGTCCCGCAGTGCAGGGTCAAGTCGCACGTGGTCTCGCCCGTGCTGCAGGTGTGCATTTGCCCGTCACCCTCCAAGCAGGTGTAGAAGGTGTCTCGTCCCAGACTGTCATCCCAGCTCACCCGGGCAATGTTGGTTCCACAGTCATACAGAGAGATCACCGATGCAGGAGCACAAGGAGCTGGGACAGAACAAGCGCATTCCCATCAACTCTCAATACACTAAACACATAGCTTAAACAGACACAGAGCTCAAAAAACACTCAGCAAAGAGCTCAAACACATACACACTGAGAACAGGGCTTAAATACACACACACACACACACTGGGAACAGAGCTCAAACACAACCCAAATACACACACTGAGCACAAAGATCAATCACATACACTCAGCACAGAGTTCAAACACACACTCAGCATAGATTACAAACACACACATACAGGATAAACAGCTCGAACACACAGCACTGACTACAGAGGACAGAAACACAGAACAGAACATAGGCGCATGTTTTTGTGAGAGCGCCCCTTGGGGACAGACAGACCTGTGACGACGTTGTGTCCGGGCCCGGGTCCGCTGTTGCAAACCTTCCCGAGCGCGGTGCCCTCCAGCGTGTAGGTCTGGCCGCACTGCAGGTTACTGAGCTCACAGGTGTTATTAGCCGTGGTGCACGATGTCCTCAGGCCCAGTTTCGAGGTGCCGTCCATGACAAACCACAGTGCGTCCTCGTCACTCGCCCAGAACAAGGTGGCAGTGTTGGTGGCACAATCCAGTGTATGGTCTGCTATCATAGGTGGGCATGGTGCTGAGGGAACAACAGTACAGGTGAGCTGTGTGCAGATATCATTTAACAGTTTCAGTACTGGCTCTGATAAATGATATCAATGTTGAGTTGATCGGTTGAGGGTGTGTCTGTGTGCCTTTCTTGCTGCAATTCATTCTATTTCACTTGTGTTCTGATAAATAATATATAATATTCCAACGCAACGGCCATGCAAGGGATAATTGTCACAGACTCTTATCCCGCCCCCATAGACTTTAGATTTTGCACTTTAATACTATTTCGCATACCCTGCTTCAGAATCATCTTGTATTGCAAATATTTATTTTTATTTTTTATTTATATTTACATTCTACTTTATTTTATATCTATGTTTCTAGTTTTAGAATTCTTCTTTATGTTGTCTGCATGCACCTACAAGCCACAGCAAATTCCTTGTATGAGAAAACTACTTGGTGAATAAAACGATTCTGATTCTGATTCTGATTCTGATGTAAATATTATGATCAATAAACAAAACAAAAACAAAAATTTCTGACACCAAATGAGGAATGATTTTTCCTGTGTTTTGGCCATAGATTGTAGAAAACATATGGACAAAGTGACTGTAATGTCACCCATTAACTTTCCATGGGCTTTCCAAGCATTTCAAACCCAAGTCCCACTATGTGCAAATTGGGGCCAGAGACTAGGGGAAAGGGGGACCCTTATATGGTCATGAAGTCCAGGCTTGATCTGGATCATCCACAAAGCGCAAGTTACCTAAACTGTCCCTGATTTGTATAAAGTATTAAGATACTGTCTAAATGACACAACGACTTTTAGAAAAATTATGAAAAAACACCTAATGCAACTTTTGTGGGAAAATTATTTTGACTTTTGTCTATTTTCACTATATTGTTACCTTTATCCTACATTGAAACAGGTAGCTGGAAAACCTATACTGGAGTCAACCACATTGGGGCTAGAGAACAACATCTCAAAGCAAGACCAGGAAGTGAGCTTCAAAAACAAGCGAGCTTCAAGTGAGCTTTAAAAAAAAAAGGTCGTATTTTGTACAAAAAAACTGAATAATATCTCTGTCTGCTTGTGAATGTGACAGTGAATTATATCTCTCTCTTCCTGCTTGTCTATGTGACAGTGAATTTACCCCTCTCTCTTCCTGCTTGCCTGTGGGGAATGCTATCTCTCTACCTGTCTCTATAACGGCGTGTGTGTCTGAGGAGCTGTTACAGGTGCCGTCTCCAGCCAGCACGGTAATGTTGTACACGTCCCCACATTCCAGCTGACTCAGCTGGCAGGAGGTGTCTGCGGTGCTGCAGGAGAACAGGCGCTCGTCTTCATTCTGCCCCACCACTGTGTACCAGCTGCCCCCGACACTTGAGTCCCAGGAGACCGACAGAGTGTTGGTCTGGCAGTGCAGGTTGGTTTCCACGTTCTGAGGCTCACAGGGCCCTGTGGAGACGCAAGCGGAGAGGTCAGGAGAAGAGGCCACCCCGAGCCAGGCTCAGTTTATGGAGAGATGGCGAGGGCCACATACCGGTTGTCTTGGAGACTGCGAGGCTGCTGCCGCTGGTACACTGGTGGTCATTGGCCACCACGGTGATGTCGTATTCTTGGGCACACTGCAGGTTGCTGAAGGTGCAGGTGAGGTCGGGGGTGGAGCAGGACTCGGAGCTCGAAGGACCACTCACAGTGGCGGTGTAGGAGGAAGCCCCGAGGGAGCTGCTCCAGGACGCAGTCAAGTTGTTACTGCCACACTCCAGCTGTCCCCTCAAGCTCTGTGGGACACAGGGAACTGCCAGAACGAAGATGGGTTTATCGAATTATCTTACGCCACGACTCAGTGCCCAAAAATACATGGCCAGAGGAACTAGGACCCAAGTTAATGTGTTTGTTGGACATAACAAGTATACATCTCCTTCAAGAAGCCATCAAAGCTTTACCTGGGGTGGGGGGGGTCACTTTTAAATATTTATTTTCATAAGTGCTTTTAAGTCAAATTAAGAACAAGCATAGTGAGTGACAGCTGCCAGGCCAACAAAAGATATTGATATTTTACTGAGAGCTGCCCTTATATTTGAGTCTTCCATTGACTAAATTTGTGACCCCCACCTGTCTGAATGGTCTGTTCCATGCTGGCCGGTCCATTGCAGTAGATGTCGAAGGCCGTCACAGTCACGGTGTACTGCAGGCCACAGCCCAGACTGTCCACGTCGCAGCTGGAACCCACGGAGCCGCAGGAGTGCGCAGTCCCGTCACTCGCCGTAACGAGGGCGCTGTAGTTCAGGGACACGGCGCTGGAGTTCCAGCTGACCCTGAGAACGTTGCTGTCGCAGTACAGGTGAGTTCCCACACTCTGCAGGGCACAGGGGGCTGACACAACAGGAGTCAGAGAACACGCAATGAGACAAAGCCTGTGCCTAAGCAGCCTTAACCAGTGGGCACTTGTGAAGTACATCTTAGTCCATACGCATCACACTGCAAAAACCGAAAAAATAAGTCAATCTCAGCAAGTGTTTTAGTCTAATATCGAGACTTAAAATTTTATTCCTTTTACTTTTTTGCTAAATGAAACAAAAATATTGTCAATAAAGTGAGACAGTTTGACTCAATTTAAGATTTGCCAATGGGGTGAGACAATTTCACTTGACAAGGAAACAGTAAGTTAAATCAAGTTCATATTTTCTCCTTCAGATAAAAAATAAGATCTTATTAAAGAATAAAACATTTGTTAAGACAGTCATTTTTGCAGTGTACAAAATGTGAAGAGTGGAGAATGTGTTGCAAATAATTTTGTAATTATTACCCACAGTAGCCTATTCTGTTTTCACATCTATATTAATTGCATGGTTTTATTTCTGCTTAAAAACAGACATAAGAAACAAAAAGTGCCAAAACATTTCCCTTGTATGCTGTTATGGTGGGTAATCCGACCTGAAGAATTCTTCTGTTTTTTTCTTAAAATCCAGTTAGTTACTGTAGATCCCAGTTGCGTTTCAGGAATGGAAAGAGTCTTATCGAATTTGATGGTGAAAGACAACGTTTAGCTCTTCATTTCTTAGTTACAGTCTTAGTTCTTAAGTAGTCTCTACCATTGAGCTAGCCAGGATGAAAGGCTTGCATGTGATAATTCACTCCTACCTCAGACAATGCCGTTCCTTCCTGGCTAGATCAATGACTTCACATATTACAATTTCTATTCAACCAAGGTTTCCTTCCGATGGCTCTAGACACCTATGTCTCGGGTCATCTGTTGCCTGTGATTTATTTTAGAAAAAAGGTACTCAGGCTGCAAACAAGAAGAAGATGAACGTGGGGGCTCTTATACAAAGATCACAACTTTTTAAACAGGCCTTTACCTGTGACGTGTTTGAACTGGGTGCTCTCGGGGCTCTGGCAGGTGCCGTCGTTGCCCGAGACCGTGAAGGTGTACTCCTCGCCGCAATGAAGGTCGCCGATCTGGCAGGTGAGAGAGCTGTTCTCACAGGACGCGGCATGTCCGGCTGTATCCACTGCTCTCACGCGGTACAAAACTGCGTTGGGGCTGGCGTCCCATGAGAGGACGGCTGTGTTGTCCATGCAGTCTATCCAGCCGTGCAGGTTAGAGGGCGGACACGGTACTGTGGAGAGAGAAGAAAGAATGAACAGACTGTCCTGTAGTCTTCAACGTGCTTTCCTTTATAGCCTTTATGCAAGCCTCTTACCTGTAAAGAACACCCGTGCAAAACAATTGGGCTATGTGTCAAATGTTGCCAGTGTGTGCTGTTTCTGTATACTGTTTCTGTCAAAGAAATGTGACATTGCAGTGAAAATCTCTGTGCTGTACCTGTGTACAATGTAACAGTCTGACTCTGTGCTGTACCTGTGTACAATGTAACAGTCTGACTCTGTGCTGTACCTGTGTGCACTACAACAGTCTGACTCTGTGCTGTACCTGTGCACAGTGAAACAGTCTGACTCTGTGCTGTACCTCTGTGCAGTGTAACAGTCTGGCTCTGTGCTGTACCTGTGTGCACTACAACAGTCTGACTCTGTGCTGTGCCTGTGTACAGTGTAAAAGTCTGACTCTCTACTGTACCTGTGCACAGTGAAACAGTCTGACTCTGTGCTGTACCTGTGTGCACTATAACAGTCTGACTCCGTGCTGTATCTGTGTACAGTGTAGCAGTCTGACTCTGTGCCTGTGCACAGTGTAACAGTCTGACTCTGTGCTGTACCTGTGCACAGTGAAACAGTCTGACTCTGTGCTGTACCTGTGTGCACTATAACAGTCTGACTCTGTGCTGTATGTGTGTGCACTATAACAGTCTGACTGTGCTCTACCTGTGTGCACTATAACAGTCTGACTCTGTGCTGTATGTGTGTGCACTATAACAGTCTGACTGTGCTGTACCTGTGTGCAGTGTAACAGTTTGACTCAGCAGGCTGGTGCCGTTGTCGTCACCAGCTACCACTCCCACGGTGTACACCTCGCTGCAGTGCAGATCAGGGATGCTGCACACCGTGCCATTGGAGGAGCACTGCTGAGTGTGTCCACGGTCGCTCCGGGCAATGGCAGTGTAGTACATGGCACCACGACTGGCCTCCCACATCACCTCGATGGAGCTGTCCCGGCAGCTACGCTCCGCCGTCACATTAGTAGGGACACACGGCACTGAGGGCACCCACAAAAACACAGTTAGCATCGCCGCACAAACAACAGAACATACGTACTTCCACTCCTAAGTCCTTCTATGTGCAGTATATCCATGCGAGTAGTGTACTGGACAGGCAGAGAGGTTTGCGGGAGCTTGCACTCTACCTTGCTTGATGTGCTCCATGCTAGGCATGCTGAGGCAGCTGCCGTGGAGCGACTTCACCTTCACCGTGTAGAACCAGCCGCACTCTAGCAGGTTGAAGATGCTGTGCGCGTCCAAGGATTCTTCGGATACCTCTACTCCATTTTCCGAGGACACCGTGGTGATGAAGCCCTCTGCCTCAGCAGAAGGGTCCCAGCTCACGCTCAACCCCCCCGTCGTGTAATTCACAAAGCTCCGCAGGTTCTCAGGCCCACAGGGGACTGAAGAGAAAGGGAGGGACAGGTTTCAACACTCAGCTTTCATCTCAGGTTTGAAAATGGGCAAGGAGAATCAAATGAGAAGGGTCTGAATAGCTAACTAGCAGTCTAGAAAAAAAAAAAGGAAAACAAAAACTACCAGAGTCCATGTGGATGGGGTTGGAGGGCATGCTGGGACATATGCTATTGTAGTGAGTGACGCTGACGGCATAGTCCCGCCCACACTCGAGGTCCGAGATAGTGCAGTTGTTGTGGATGGTCATGCAGGAGAGGAGGCCTCCCTGCTTGTCCTCGATGGTGGCCGTGTACGAGGCCCAACTTGGGAAGCTCTGCCACGAGATGGAGGCGCTGCCGGTCGTGCAGTCCAGCAAGGCCTCGATGTGATCAGGTGGACACGGTGCTAGAGGGTTCAAACAGAATCAAATCAATGCTAGCGTCACGGTCGCTCAAAAAAAAAAAAATCGAGACCTTTGAACTGAGGGTCAAACTGACATCTTTGACAAAAGTGAGTCAGTGTCATAAATATTCTGTTTATAGGGCACTAAATATGTGTGAAGTTTTACATAAAAATACTGTTTAAAAGCATGAAAAAATGCTAAATGTAAAAGGTTGTATCTACTTGGAGCCCATTCACTTTGGTATCTTTGAAGCTCAATATCTCAAAACCACTCAGAATGCAGATAGGACCTATGTCATGAGGTCACAAAATATAAGTATGAAGCAAGAAACCCCACAGCATCGGGCCCTGTACCAGTTTCCACGGAGACGTGCATGCTCTCCGAGCTGTTGCACTTTAAGTTGGAGGCGATGACGAAGGTGGAGTAGGTCTGGCCGCAGCGCAGGCCTTGGATACTGCACTGCATGTTCATGGTGCTGCAGGTGCGCACTGTGCCGTCGGGGTGTACAGCCGTGGCCACGTAGAAGACGGCTCCGTGGCTGTACTCCCAGTTCATGAGGATGGAGTTGGAGCTGCAGTCCTTGACGACCGACACGTTCTGCGGAACGCAGGGCACTGGGGAGACACAAACAGCCCAGTGTGTCCTACATGAAGCCAGTGTGGGGTTCAGTGATCCTGTGTCCTGTTCTCTCAGATTTACTGAGACTGCCAGACTAAGCATTGGCCAATCCCCCTGGAGCAATGGGTTATGGGAATTGCTCAAGGGCCCAACAGCATTGGCCAATCAAGGGCCCAACAGCTGGGGCCAATCCCCCCCGGAGCAATGTGGGCTCAAGGGCCCAACAGTTGCACAGATCGTATTGTGGCTACACTGTGGCTTGAACCAAAACCATGATTTACAATCACAATGAGAACAATGCGGGTGAGATTACAGACCCTCAGCCCGCTGTGCTCCATCGACAGGCAGAGTCAGTGTCCGACAGGCAGAAGAGACTCTGTTTACCTGTCTCTGCCACCTGCCCAAGGACCAGTTCACTGAGGCACTCGTTGTCCTGGGAAATGATCCGAACGGTCAGACTCTCGCCGCAGTGCACCCCTGGCATGGCGCAGCTGTTGGTGAAGGAGGTGCAGTTGTAGCGATTGCGGCTCCTCGCGTTGCCCAACGCCTCCACCGTATATTCGAGCGCGCCAGGCGCCATGTCCCAGGTGCTGATGAGCACGTCCGAGTAGCATTCCGCAGTAGTCTTCAAATTGGTCGCGGCGCAGGGTGCTGAGGGAGATTCAGTAGTACAAGTTAATTTTGCCTCAAAACAGCAGTTTGTGTTTCCTGCATTAGTAAAATATGCCACTAGATGGTGCCATGTGCTAAATGGAGAAAACCTAATTGGTTGTGCACGGATTTTCCAGCATTAAGAAGACACAATGAGCGCCGACCAGTGGTTTTTTGCTGCTATGGTAGGGCCCTTACCTGTCCGGACACTGGCCGAGTCGCTAACCTCACTTTCACAGCCTCCGCTCACAGCGTATACAGTGAACTCGTACTCGCGCCCACAGGTCGTCTGATCAAAGTAGCACTTCGTGTCTACGGTCATGCAATCTGCTGTCTTCCCAGTGGAGTCCACAGCTCTGGCCACATAGAAGTTGGTGTGATTTCTGGGCTCCCAGGAAAAGATTATCAAGTTGCTCGAGCACTCGCGGTAGAGGCGCAGTTCACTTGGGGCACAGGGTACTGCAAGGGGAAAGAAACGGAGAAGCATTCAATTAAATTCTATAGTCTTGCGCCAGATCGTTTTAGTGCTATCCTTCCAGACAACACCAAAGCCGTAAAGTGTTTTTATAACGGCGAGGCTTTAAATAGTCTATTCAATGTCGCTCATAGGCCAGATATCAAGGACTCCAAGCCAGATCTGCAACGAGGTCAACCGGAATCGGCACATATCTGGTCGGGAATCGCTTGCTAGTGACGGGCAGAATGTGCACAGCAAATGCCCATATAACCATTGTCATGGTATTGGAAGATGAAATTAGCCACGAAGATGAGGATATTGTTGTATTATAAAATGAGCACGAGTCTACAAATTATGATGTTGGAGTGTTTGGGGTGTGCATGAGCACTATTTGAGCCTCCACTCAGAATCACCCACCTGTCTCAAAGGAGGTAGTAGCGTTGGCGGTGCTTTCGCAGTTGTTGGAGATGGAGGTGACATATACCTGGTAGCTCTCCCCACACCACAGGCCTGTGATTTCGCAGTGCGACGACTCGGAGGTACAAGACCTGACTGTCCCATTGCTGGCAACGGCGGCGGCCCTGTACAAGTCTGCCCCGAAAACTTTGCCCCACATCACTGTCACCGAGCCGGCAGAACAACTGTAGTCCACCGAAAGTGATGTCACGGGGCTTATGGCTGTAAACAGGACGTGGGAAAATAAGAGTGAACAAGAAAAATATTTTAACCTGTCGTCTTCTATATTTTGCATATTAGCAATGGTTCGCAATGCTGTGTTGTTTTCAAAGCACTTTACTTACTTTTTGTTGTGTAGATGATATATGTTTTGTCTCCGGGCTGTAGAAAACTGTTTACAGAGGCTATTGATATGTTATACGTGGAGCATGGCTGGATATTATATATATCCGAAAAGTTTGTCGTGGAATTTGTAACGAAGGGTTTGCTGTCAGGATCACTGATCTCAATGATTGTCACTTCATAGAGAAGCACTTTATCCACGACTTCCCACTGTACGCGAGCTGTTGTCTTCCCGGTTTGCGTTACGGTGATTCCTCCAGGGGGCTGCACCACTGAGTGTGGGAAGGAAAACATATAGGGTTTGATGTGGTTCTAGCCTATGTTGGTCATACAATTTCACGTTGCTTTTCTATGTGCCAGTTTCCAGTGTAATTTGGCAAATAAAAATAGTGGCTTGTAGCATTGAGTAGCCTATCAATAAGTCTGATTAGAATAAGTTATTCATTATGCCTAAATATCGATATAGCAAAGAGCACCGGTCACTCACGTGTTATAACTGTTACGACTTTGCTGCTGGCGCCCAGGCCGGCCACGTTGGAAGTATAAATGGTGCAGTCGCATGCCGTTGCTGGGTGCAGGTCGTAGATCTCGATGGTTAGAGTACTGAGAGTCAACTCGCGTCTTTCTTCAGTGACAGGACAATCAACCACCAAGAAGTAGTTGTCTGCGCCTTGGACCTGTGACCACTCTAATCCAATTGCAGTGCTCGATATTGCTCCCCATGTGGTTATTTGCGATTTGTCAGGGACTAGAATTGTAATACAAAATAAGATAATTTAGCAAAGTAACACATGCCTAATGTATTTTCTATTAGGCTACATATCGGTGCTGGACAATGCAATTGTCTACAGTGATAGACAGCCTTCAAAATCGCAGTGTCGAAATACAGTAGCCTACTTGGAGAAAGATCAGGCAGCATTTCTGAATACAATTACCACAATTATCAAGGTTGTTTATTTGTTAACATATAATAGCATATATTGTTGCCAAAGTTTTGTTAACCATACATTACCTGTTGTGGAAAATTGCATATCGATGCACTTGACAAGGTAGAATACGAAGACTTTCAGTGTTACACTGTATGTAGTAGCCGGTCTGAGACCGTGTACTAAGTGCTGTTTAATGGATGCAGATAGTGTCACCACAACTGGCGCAAAATCTGTACTGTTTTTAACGCGAAGGTCCAGAAAATAATTCGTTGTATAACCATGGTCGTCCCATTTTACAAGTAGTGAGGATGCTGATGGTGACGTTATTGAATTGATATTGCAATCTGGAAGAAAAAAGAAAACAGTATTATTGAATTTTCCCGTAAAAATCTAAATGATTCATATGTTAACTCCGCGTGTTACCACATATTCCAATAATGGACCGATTTATGTTTCTGTTGTTGACGGAAAAAAAAATTACGTGCATAATTAATAATAGTAATGGTTTCCATGTCTTATTCGCTCTTTAAAGCCTTTTCGTTCCTGATGACCTGATAACCTGCTGTTTTAGTCCAAAATTAATATAATAGATTTTATTGTTATAGTTTATAGTTGAATTAAACCAAAAAATGTAATTGCTTTTATTCGAAATTCTGTTGAATTATATTATAAATTATAAGCAAGACAACGTTAAGTTTGAGTCAATATACACCAATCAACCGCCAGAAAAATCACAAAATAGCCTTCAAAAGGAAAATCACCTTGTGCCTGAGTGGGTGGAATCTGAAATAGAACAAAGTGTATATAAATTTATATAAGAATTAACAAGTCAAATCTAAAAGGTTTCACCTGAGATATTATATAAATATGAATTTTAATATATTTATATATATATATATATTCCGCTGTATTGCAATTATTTACCTGAGCCAGAGATATGAATATTAAAGAAAATCCTAATGCTCCGAACATCTCCATCTTTGACAATGACTGCAGGATTTCAATTAGTTCTATACAAGGGAGCCAAATACAAAAGGTGCTCTGGATTCTTTTGAGCTATAACACAGATACTCCTGTTGCGTGGGAACCAATCAGTACTTCTTAAATGGGGACAGGTTGCCTCCTAATGCCCCAAGGCTCCAAGGTGTCATTGGAAGGGGGAGTGGGACTGTGAAGGTGTTTTCTTAGCCTAGCTGGTTCTTTTTGCATCTGTGTTAGTTTGCACTGTGCTGTTTATTATTCTGTGGTCACGTATCATTAAATTTTGACCGCTATGAGAAATTCTGACCCTCAGTCAGAATTGATTTATCATGGTAAATGGACTGCATTTCAACAGAGATCTTTATTTCAAATTTCTTTCTGAAGAAGGATGTACTTGTAGCAAAACGTCTCATTTGAAGTGAAGAAAATTGCAATGCAATGAAAATGAAAATTTCTCATAAACATGCATTGACATCCAAAACTATAACCTCATGCAGCTGAGTGGTTTATTGACCCCACCCAGAAACATGTATAGTGTAAAACATACATTGGATGATTCAATTCAAAGTACATAACTTCTGGCCATTCATTTTCATGTGGCTGAAAACACTTAAGAACAGCTGAGATGACCTGTTGTACAGAGATAATAATTTGGCAGGGGCCTCTTCATAAGGATGCCAGTGAAGGAGAATGCATGTTCTTTCCACTCAGGTACAATGTATGAGGAAATACTGTATGTTGTCTTCAGCATTTAGGAGGCAGGATTTATCAATATTTATTGACGATTCTTCAATTTTTCTCTGCTTGCAAGTCATATGAATCATGGGAATTTCATTTAATTTCTAAATACAATGCCCTTGTGTATTGTATGTGGGCTATGTATTGAATGGGAGCTTTTATCAAATGACAATAAAGGGATATCACCTCCTAGTTCCTGACGGCGTATGGAAAGGAGGGAGCCAACACGAAAATGAATACACTCTATAACCCAGTCAGGAAATTCAAGCTGTCCCTTGAACAATAAGCAAAGATTTTGAGGCTTCATGAATAAGGACATGTTGTGAACGCCTTCCTTTTAAAAAAATCAGGATCCAGTGTAGTCTTCCCACACCAAGCTGCCATTACAACCTCTCAGGATGGTTTATAAATGAAGAAGTTCAATGCAGTCGTTTACACATTAATTAATACATTTGACTTATTACTAAACCAGCAATTGCAGAATTGTGTAAAAGTATCGTGGTCATTATTTGGATGTTTCATATTGTTTTATGATTTTTGTTAGTTTTCAGTTCAGCTGTGGTAAATATCTTTTTTCACTAATCACATTTACTGTTTCTAAATATAATATAATTAATTTGAAACCAAACAAACAGTTGAATTTCCTGTAATGTGATATCGCACTCAGTGACCACTTTATTAGGTAGACCTGTACACCAGGTTGTTAATGCAAATATCAGCCAATCATGTGGCAGCAGCTAAATGCATAAAAGCATGCGGACATGGTCAAAAGTTTCTGATGTTTTTCACACCAAATATCAGGATAGGGAAGAAATGTTATCTAAGTGAGACATGCAGTGGACAGCAAAACGTTGTTAATGAGACAGGTCAGAGGAGAAGGGCCAGACTGGTTGAAGCTGATCGGAAGGTGACAGTAAGGATTACAAAAAGATTACAAAACATGTTCAAAGTCATGCTTTTTTCTGCAAGCTCTATGCCACAAACAAGCTTTAGATTTGTAATCAAACAATGTGGTTAAAGTGCACATTCTCAGCTTGTATATATCCTTTTTTTCCTCCCACCCCCCCCCATTTCAGGGCATCATAAAGTTTGGGACATATTAATGTAGTCATGTTTAGTACTTTATCACATATCTTTTGCATGCAATGATTGCTTGAAGTCTGTAAACCAAATACATCACCAGATGCTGAGTATCATCTCTGGTCATGCTAGGCTTGTGCTGCAGCCATATTCTTTATTCTTTCTCCTCAGCATATTAAACACATGCTCGATTGGATTCAGATGAATGACTTGGCCAGTTTAATATTTTTGGCTTTGAAAAACTCATCTGTTGCTTTAGCAGTATGTTTGAGATCATTGGGTCTCATGCAAGAACATGTTTATATTCTTATCATAGAATTAGCTTACTTTTTTAGCACGAAGCGCTCGTACTTCAGAAAACTGTCCTAAATGAACAAGGATTAACAAGGGACGTCTCCATTCGTTTATTGGAAAAAATAATAATATGGTGGACTGGATAAACTTTATCTTCTTAAACCATCCACTAAAATGCATTTCTGAAAACATTTTAGGTGAGAAATAAGCAATGCAGTCGCTGGAATGCCTAGTTTGGAAGTTTTGCACTTCAAGACTCTCCATAGGAAATTAATGGCATGTGTGTTTGCATGATTCATAGGACAGGTGGAGACCACTCTGAAAATTTGTTCCTACATAATTGTCATGATCTGTGTTTTGTGAATTAATTTCATTGTTTATTATCCTTTATTTTTGTAATTTATTATTTTTCATATTCATGTTTGTCTACTGTCATGGTATTCCTGTGTTTGTGTCTGCCTTACCATGTGCTTGTGTTTTCTTTGTCCTGAACCCCGCCCTCACCTGCCTCTGTTAGCCACGCCCCCTTCGGTTCATTTGCATTCTCATTGTTTTGATTGATTCCTCCCTGTTCCTCATTGTCTCCTGCCCATTAGTAGCTTCCCTCTGTTATTTAAGTTCTTCCCTTCTGTTTAGTCCCTGCCAGATCGTGCTTCTATGTTTGAGAGATTCTGCCTGTTTTGCTCTGCCTGTTTTCACTCTGTTCCCTCGTGTTCATTGGTGATTCTTTGGTTTTCTGTTTATATGTAAATTTGGAGTCTGGATTTTGGATAACATTTTTGTATCTGCCCTTTTGGCGATTTTTTTTCAGAGTTTTTGTTTTTTGAGAAGATTTGTCCCTCGGTTTCCAGTGACCTTTTTGAGTTTGGATTTTTGTGCTTTTCTTTTTTGATTCTGGAGTCTGGCCTTTTTTCTTGTTGATTCTTGTGGAAAATAAATCCTGTTTTGCCTCATACCTCTGGTCTGCACCTGGGTCCTTGTCTGTCCGCCTCGTAACAATAATAAAAGTAAATCTAAAAATTGCCGAATCCGCCAAGTTCTCTTAAATAACTTGCTTAAAGAGATTTAAGTGATTTAGGAACAAATGCGTTTGTACAAGTGGTTCTTGCATGAGGCCCATTTTCTTGCTGTAGGATGTACACTTTAGAATTTGTGATGTTGACTCTGGCAGCCATACATGACCAAACTAAACCATAACCCCCCCACCACCGCCATGTTTCACAGATGAGGGAGGGTGCTTTAAATCTTGAAATTCCTTTTGCCCTCAGCACTTTGCTCTTGCAATCATTTTGAAACTTGGTCTCGTCTGTCATTAGTTAGGGGTTAACAAATGCATTAACTAATTGCATGCTTAATGAATACATTTGTATTTCAGTTAATTAACTACATTACTCCATGCCAATGAATGTACTTTATTGTAAAGTGTAACTGATATTTTCATGTTTCACTTTTCTTATTTTGAGTCTTTACATATTTAAAATGCATCATATAAACATAAATCAAAGCCAGAGCCATTGGGCTATAACACACTACCCTACATGTGTACTGAACATGGACAACCATGTGTTAAAAAAGTATATTGGAGGGAAGTATTACAGTTGTGAGTTTACCCTTGCATGCTTTGAATTTCTCAGCATGCCGTTATATAACTGGCCCTAGAATTAGAATGTATCAGTTTCAGATGTCGCATTGTGTACATTGCAACTGATGCCCACTTGTGGGAGGGGTGGTTTTTAGTGAAAAGAATGAAAAGAATATCACAAAGCAGATTTGGTTTTAAATTGTCTCCTTCAGACCCCACCTCAGTGTTTTCTGTCAAGTCATTTTGGGCACGTTTTTCCTGTCTAAAGCACAAGGGCATGTTTTTCCTGTCTAAAGCACAAGGGAAGCTGTGTGGCTTTGACAATAAAGCTTTAACTAGTTTGTAATGAAATATCCCACTGACTGTGGACCTTTAGAACTTTTATGCATGGTCCTAGCTGTTTCCACATTGGTTTCAATGGGTTAAAATGGTGTGAATGTGAATAGCTGAATTGCATTATGTTCCTATAATTTAGTCCATGCTTAAATTATTTATGCTACATCATCTGGATACATTGTGATTATGGAATATAAGAACAAAAACATTCACAGGGTTTGTCACTGCTTTGGCAGTTTTCAACTTGCCATCTTGTGATAAAACAAAAGTATTACAGTCAGTATGTGGGAGGTTACTGTTTTAACAGCAACCATTTTTGAGGCCAAAGTGAGAAATATATTTGAAAAGCTTTGTACCTAAATATTTATATGATTTTAACATTATAACATTTCAGAACGTTCCCTATGGTTATCACAGTAACTAAAATGTGCTCTGTAAGTCTTGGGACAAAGACATATTTTTGATTGATTTGGCTCTGTACTCCATAATTTTAGATTTGTAATCAAGTAATTTCAATGTTAAAGTGTAGATTTCCAGCTTTTATTAAAGAGTATGTTTATAGATTTTGATTCTACCATGTACAGCGGTTTTATATATTTATTCCTGCCATTTCAAGGCACCATAATATTTGGGACAAATGGCTGACGAGTTCCTTAGTGCAGGTATAGTGTCAGAGGTATTGCTTCGGTATCTAGACTTGATTCTATAGGTTAATGATTACTTTTGAAGTCTGTTATTGCCATTTTCATAAACAGCCAGGGACATAGGCCAATACAATTGGCTTTCCATAAGGAACTGTTTGGAACATTATAACATAACATATTCATGTGAGGGACAGTTTAGGAATATTGATGCATTCACATAGCAGATATACCTATTGATATAGATAGCAAGAGCTAAACCTGTTATTGGACTGGCTAACGGGGCTAATGGGCCTCTGGTTGGTTAGAAAGCATTAGGGTGAATAATCTTTTCTGGAGAGTTTTTTGGATATTTTTGGCATGCTTTATAAAAGCATACAATATATACGCTCAGTGATCACTTTATTAGGTAGACTTGTACACCAGCATGTTAATGCAAATATTTAATCAGCCTAAAACCAAATGTCAGAATGGGTAAGAAATGTGATCTAAGTGACTTTGACCGTGAAATGATTGTTGGTGCCAGAGAGGGTGTATGCGAATAAACATGTGAAGGTTTTTATCAAAAAATCTGTTTTATTATAAAAATAAGCTTTTCTGATCATGTGTCTGGACAAAAAGAGATGTTTTGTATTTGGAGAGATTTGGGGACAGTTGAGGACATCTGGGTGCAGTTTTGGGAAAACTCATGTGGAATTTGAATGCCTGTCAATATCTTTACCATATTTTGTAAACAAGTTGACATCAAGTTTGTGCACAAATATGAAGTAGTAACGTTTTCAAGCATGTGTGTGCAGTAAATAGTTTTTGAGATATTGCTCACTGTAGATACTGTATAACCCACCTTTCTTCTGTATGATAACTGAAGCGATGTGTTTTATTCTGTGGATAACTGCTACTATGTGATATAATGAGTGTAAATAATCACATATTTGCATTTTTCTTTATAATAATGCGACCACATAATAATAGGACACCAGACTACATTAAGATACAAAGGCTGTATTTTATTTAAAGGAATATGTTTGTAGATGCCATTGAACATTATCACATATTTCACAAGACATTTGTAGTTTAACATAATTCATAAGAAACAGCTTTGAGCTTTGAATATCCTGAGATGAATAATACCTGTTGTATATATTTCACATAGGGAAAGACTGTCAGTTTATTTGAGTAAGATTCAATGCATTATTATCATTCAAATCACAATGGACAGAATTATTTGCAGTATAATATTAAACATCTTCAAATTCAAAAACTTAAAATGTGAAAAGTTATTGAGATTGTTCAAGCCATCACTGGAGAAAAAAAAACTCTCATGAAAAATAGACACAATAGATGGCACTTTTTCCCATAAAAAGCAACAATAGCACCTTTTATGTATGCTCTATGTGTGTGATGCATTATCGGCCATATTCAAAGAAAATTGTTGAATTACAATGTAATTATTGAATTACATTGTTTAAATAAAGGTACTGTTTAAGGTGTTGTTTCTTTAACTATTCAGCTTTGTTGTAAATATTTTGTAAACACAATATATAAGAATATTATAAAAACAATCACATTTTTCCAGAGTAGCAGATTTCTGACATTCAGAAGGTAGATTAGGGTGAGGTGAAATATCAGTTGGCAATGTTGGCAATCAGTTGGATGAATTATTGTCTTGAAGCCCCTTGAAGCTGCATGATAAAAAATAAAAAAATAGTAAATTCGAGTCATGGAAAACAATCATTTGCATTTGCATTATTTTTCCTGTAAAATATTTATTGAGAGACTCAGATGGCCATAAATCCAGTGTCAGCTTTCAGGTTCACTGTCACGCAATTTTGTATGACACAGGTGTGCATTGCTGGGTAACTAAACCTCCAAAATCCTAACAAATGACTCATTTCAAATGCCTATTAATTTACATAAATCTGGAATCGGGGGATTGCCATTCCCTCTCATGATCATGTTTCAGTAACAAGCAGTTCAGAGGACCATACTGATGTTTCGGATGGCTTGAAAATGTATTTAGTACTGTGAACATGACATTAGAGAATTTTGTATAGTGTATCATGGTTCCCGATTTGTTTAAACTTTCCTCTATTGTTCCCTCGTTTGGTGAAAAATATCCAGTTCAAAAGTATTACATGTATACCTTTTGACATCAGGCTTTTGTTAAATTAAGCGACTGCCTGTGGGCCATGGTCTGTACTATTTTCCACAAGAAAAAAAAAGCTTAAACTGATTTATGAGTGTATGGCAGTGATGTTATGTGATGCTATAGTGTTACACAAAGGACAGATGTCATTTCAAAGTTTATTTTGAAAGTGCTTGCCATGTACGATGTTGGGATTACATTTCATAGTTTTTTTCAAATGGCAAGAAAGTCCAGTGTAAAGACGTGTATTCTACATTTAACAGTTCATTGATACCCTGCAACCATTTTGTGTCCCACCCCAAAAATAACTTACATCTCATCAGCTAATTGACACTTCTTTTTCCTCGATAGATCACTGAAAAATGAACGGATTAGTGAATTCCAGAATTAATGGTTGTATTAGACAGAAAACAGATAAATGGCTACCACTGAGAAATTGAACTGCCTATTGTCAAGCGAAATCAATGCTGTCAATTAAACTTCTATATGGAGATGATAGCCTAAGTACTGTAGGTACACATGACATCATGTTAGTCCATTGACATATGACCTTACCCATTCCAACATTGCTTCCAGAACAGGAAACTGAAATAGGAGAGGAAGAATTATTAGCATGAATTTCCTAGCACACGCTGCAGGAAGTCTTTTCAAATGGATGACTACTTCTAAAGCAGCTCTTTATTATTCTTGTTGCTTTGTTGTTGAGGAGAAAGAATTTACCAGAATACATTCTTTTGGGACAGAACTTGATTTTTGTGCCATCCTGTGACAATGGGGCAACCACAACAGTGTAGACATCCCCACACATAATCTCAGAAACATCGCAGGAGTTACCACCCGGCGGGGGGGTGCAGGTGTAGTTGGAGTTTGCGCCAAACAGGTCAGCGGTATAGTTATTGAGATTGCCAGAGGAGTGCCAGTACACCCGGATGGTATTGTTGGTCATCCTGTAGAGCTTCACGCTGGAGGGGCAGCAGGCACCTTAAACAGGGAGAAGGAGAATGCTCAGATTTTCAGTCTTTCAGTTATCTATTATTATCTATAAGTACTAATGGGGTGGCCTGTAGTGTAGTGCTTAAGGTACATGACTGGGATGAGTACAAGGTCGATGGTTCCAGGGGAGGATTATCTCCTGCTTAGTCTAATTAACAGTAAGTTGCTTTGGATAAAAGTATCAGCCAAATTACATGTACTGTAATGTAATGTAATGTATACTCACTGGAAGAGAAGCCGTGGTAGGTGCACTCAGATTTATGCCCTGCCCTGCTGATGGCCTCCAGAGACACCGTATAATTAGTGCCGCAGGTGATGCATCCCATCAGGCAGTGGGTCTCTAGCGTATGGCATTTGGCATTGCCCCTTGGTGATGTCAGGGAGGTGACATATGACTGTGCTCCTGCGCCCTCCGACCAGGTAACGTTAGTCATAGCCTGAGTCACTTGTGTCACCTTCAGGACCTGAGGGCAACAGGGCCCTGGAAACACAGACATTTTTCTCCATGCCTTCAGCAACAACACATTACACATTAGCAGACACACGCTTTTTGTTGCAGAAAATACCAGAAAATGTAGTTTCGGTGATTACCGAGTCCTCTTGGATTGCCCTGGTTAACGTACCTGTTGCCAGGGGGAGGGTGTAGCTGGGTAGGCTCTGCCCTACCGATGTGCTGGCGATGGCGCTGACCTCATAGGTTGAGCCACACAGCAGATGGGAGATCTCGCAGGAAGTTCCAGTCGAGTGGCAGGTATGGGAGTCCATCTCACCCACTATGTTCACTGTGTAGTTTGCCTCCCTGTTGATGGCGCTCCAGGAGATGTTGACACTGGACGCATTGGTCTGTGTGATGCTGAGGATCTCAGGTGTGCAGGGAGCTGAAATGATAGGCATAGTGACAGTCATGGTTCCAGAGATGCCGTACTATATTTCAAAGCTCATTGAAAAAACAATATGGTAAGGTTGTGAATACGTGTCACAGAAAACCTGCGGTATCCTTGTACATTTCACCTGTTGATAATGACCCTTCCCCCCTCAGTACAGTGGTGTTTCAGCGTGTTACCTGTCTCCTCTGAGTGAGGTCTGCAGGTGTTGTTGCAGCCTCTAAGCTCACTGCAGGGCCGGACCACCACACTGTACCTGGTGTTACAGCTGAGGTCAGAGAGGGCGCACACAGGGGCTGTATCATTGCAGTGGATGAGGTGAGACGAGCCAGCCGCCTTGGTCTCGTACACCTCTGCCGCACGGACAGGCGACCACGTGATCTCCAGGGTTTCAGTGGACACCAGGAATATGGATACATCATCCGGGCAGCAAGGGACTTCAAACAGAGGGAGAAGGTCAGTACCACTTTAGAGATCATTTCACTAATATCCCAACACCCTACAAAGCACCTGTCAATTAGTATGCATACATGACTGGCTTTGAACGTGTACTGTATTGGTGTGGATTGCTGGATTGGATGAGAATTGCGTTATTTTATGTTCCCCATTGAATCCTTTGTTAATGGCCTCTAGCACTTGTCGGATGTGACTTTATTTGCTCACTGGTGGTGTAGTTGAGAACATGGCCAGGCAGGCTGGAGCCTGCTTGGTTGTAGGCAAAGACATTCATGAAGTAGGTGAAGCCACACTGGCAGTGGTAGTTGCAGGTGCTGCTGTTGGTGTTGCACAGCTCTTCACTCCCGTCGTCCCTCTTCACGAAGGCTTTGTAGTACTCCACCCAGGGCACCACGCTCCACACCACCGTGCAGTTCCCCGGCACCGGCTCCTCCACCCAGATCGACTCCGGAGGACATGGAACTGGGAACCACGAAACATTTTGGGATCAGCGTTCCACGTGTTGGGGCAAGTGTTAATTGTAGCACCTCAATATCCATGTATCCATTAGAATTTTGTGGAATGGTAGGCAATGCAATCCCAGTGAGGTGTGTTTTTTGACAAACCATCTATGTCCATGTAGAATACTTACAGGTGAGGAAGTCCTCTGGTTGAGAGGGGCCGCTAGGCCCTGCCCGATTTAAGGCAGTGACTGTGATGGAGTGGTTCTGACCACAGCTGAGGGGGCTGATGACACAGTAGCTGTCAGAGGAGGTGCAGTTCTGGCCAGTGGTGCTGAGAGCAAGGTAGCGGTCCGCTCCATGCACGCTCTCCCAGTGTACAGCCATGTCCTGAGAGCCATCCACAGTCAGCATCACCTGGACCGAGCCTGGGGTAGGAGGGCCTGCTCCACCCAAACGACCATAGGAGTGACACACAAGGAGAAATATTATCCTCTGAATATGAAGTAAGAATGACTGCGGTAAACATTTGTTGGGCATGTTTTGCTGGATCTCTATAGTTCATAGTGCATCTCAGTTCAGGGGATTCTTTAGTGATATAAATTAGGCTTATCGAGGGACTACATGAGTGGAGACTGGTACATGAGCTGAGGGTCAGAGCACGTTTTGCTGGCGCCTGTGTGGCTCTGGTATAACGAAATATGAGTGAGCACAATGAGAATATGAAACTCCACTCCTATCCACCCATTTTCCCCCAAGGTCTGGCTCTCATGTCTTTTCGGCAGTGCTTATTAGCAGGCTCAAGTTATGTATAAAGAATTATGAAGTCAAATATATTAATCCTGATCTGAGTCCATTTTTTATTTTTCCAGTAGTATAACACAGATATTTAGTCCCTTTTGCCGCCAATCTTTGGTAAAGGAACCTGTGTATGTTTATTAATGAGGGGCTTGACTGCATAAAAGGTGGAATTATCTATATGGGTTAAGTAAGCCCCATCGGTTGCACTCAAGACATTTGGCTTGAGATGTTTGTGATTAAAACCCTTACGTGTGGTCTGACAGACAGTGAAGTCCTCTCCTGGTATACTGTGGGGGTCCCAGGCATTTCCCTTAATGCAGTAGGTTGTGCCTGCCTCCAGGTCTGTGAAAGCCACAGATGTGTTGGTGGTGTTGAGCTTGACTCGAGTATCAGACCCCTCCATGATGATACACAGGGTATAAAGCACCGCATGCTCCACCCCATCCCAGGCCAGGAGGATGGTGCTGTTACTGGAAGAGGTGGAGTTGAGCTCAGGGGCAGCCACCACTGCAGACACCAGGAGCACATACAGGTTCAGTTAGCAGAGCCATCAAGCACATCTCCCACTGTGTCACAGGTAGGGCCACCAGTTTGCCTCCCCTTGTTTTCTGGCATGGTACTTCAGTCCTCCGCCAGCTAGAGGTCGCAACAGCCTCTTTATCAAAGGAATAGGGAACTTCCATCCATCCATCCATCCATCCATTATCTGAACCCGCTTATCCTGATCAGGGTCGCAGGGGGGCTGGAGCCTATCCCAGCATACATTGGGCGAAAGGCAGGAATACACCCTGGACAGGTCGCCAGTCTATCTCAGGGCACACACACCATTCACTCACACACTCATACCTACGGGCAATTTAGACTCTCCAATCAGCCTAACGTGCATGTCTTTGGACTGTGGGAGGAAACCGGAGTACCCGGAGGAAACCCACGCAGACACGGGGAGAACATGCAAACTCCGCACAGAGAGGCCCCGGCCGACGGGGATTCGACCCCAGGACCTCCTTGCTGTGAGGCGGCAGTGCTACCCACTGCACCATCCGTGCCGCCAATAGGGAACTTGCCGTTCCCTATTCCTTTCCTCAACATAACATTATTTCATTTAGTTTGTCATAGTTGTCTACTTGATAGTCTAGTCCTTGTGTAAGATTATCTGCTTGTATATTGGTCTACTTACTGTATGTTTGTGTTTGTCTGTCAGTCTATCAGTCTATATTTCATTTTTAGAAAATGTATCAGTACTTTGCTCTTTGTTTTGTCATTTTTTTTAACAGTTTGTTTGCTTAATTTCTTTTCTGTTTTTGTTATGCCCTCCCTTCAATGTTTTAATAAAAAATAAAAAATAAAAAATAGGTTCTCACCTCAGAAAGCTAGAAGGCTTACGATAAATTCTGTATTCTTGCTTAATATTTAAACAAGTGACAGTGACATCAACTATAGGCACTGCCTGCATATTGTACCTCACATTAGCACTTGTGAATTGAGTAATGGTCTGCAGAACTGAGAATGGATTTGTGCAAATAAAAGTAAAAGTAATCTCCTGTCTTAATTTCATTGTTTAGGAAATAATTTGTATATATATTTATCATGTTATATTCAAAAACACTTAATGCAAAATATTATAAGTTCAGGAACCCTAGTTACTCTCTCGCGTGTTGTGTGAGCAAGTCAGCAACTCTCCATGGGTTACTCTGGACTGTCTTCTGGGAGAGCAACAGCCTAGTTCTCAGGGTTTCTTTTTTTCATTGTGCTAAAGTGCAATGGTGGATACAATTACCACTGGTGCAAAATATTTCCCCAGACACAAGAATTAGCTGCACTTATGTGCCACAGCAGTGTTAAGTTTAAGATTAATGTCCAGTGATTTTTCAAAAGCAAATTAAGTAAAGAAAATGTAATGAATAAATACATGAAGAAAACTTTTTTTCAATGTCATACTCCACTGATTCATAAAGCCCCTGTTGATACAGATATTTTTGACATGAAAACAAAATAGCTAGGAATCTTCTAACTGTCCTCTTTTGTTTTAAATCTGGACTGCTGGCTGGAGAGAACAATACCTGTCTTTACTTCCACTGGCAGAGAAGGCTGGCTCATTCCTCCGCTGTTGACTGACATGACACTGAGGATGTAGTCGGTGTATGGTTGGAGGTGGAGCATCGTCCCTGGGGAAGCAGACACTGGAGTTTCGGAGAACTTCCCTTTCGTAGACTCCGCTCGCAGAACATATGAGCCAGCCCCGGGTACGGCACTGAACTCCACTGTGATGCTGTCGCTCTGTTTCGAGTATGCCTGCTCAATTGTTGGCACTTCAGGTGCTGCAGATGAACACAACTCACATAATTAGTTATGTCAGAACAATGTTATGTTACAAAACACATTTTGTCGAGTCTAAATAATTTACCTGTGACCTCTTCAAGCTCTGCACTACTCAGGACATGCAAAGCAATATCCACGGCTTCCACCTCCACGATGTAAATGGTGTTGGGAGTCAGTGAATTCACAGAGCCCATCACAGAATTTTCACTGAACTGGGCAAAGGCAGACGGCTCAGGCGAATTCTTTGGAGTTGCTGTGATCTTGTATGAGCTGGCACCTAAGAACTTACTCCACCGGACCGTCAAGCTTTTTGATGTTACCGTGTGTATGGCTAAATTAATATCTAGGTGAAAATAAATACAATGGACTTCATTATTAAATTATGCATTTACAACTGATAATAATGTTATCACAAAAGGGCATGCAAAAAGAGAAGAGTTTCTTTCAAAGGTTGCTTTGTAACATTATCATATTATTATATCATTCATTTATGGGAATGACAAATTGACAATGGCAATGAGAAACATTGATGAAACTATAACAGAAATTTGGAAAAGGTTTACCGTCTTGGGCAGCACTCTGTAAATGAAGCACAGAAATGCAGAGTTTACACTGTTGAATGCAACTGTAAACGCAATGATGTGATCTGCTGTGTGGCATGTATTTAGTTTCATAGCCTATATTTTATAATAATATATAATACACACAAATGTAGAAATATGGGTTCAAATATATTTTGAAAAGTATAGGGAAATAATGTATGTTCATGAGATCAACAACATGCACTTGCTAAAAGGAAGCACATTCTCAGAGTAGTCTTAAGAGGCTGAAGACAATCAGCCTCTTCTATGAAGCAGTATCTGTGACACACTAATACACAGCTGTATAGCTAGTCAGAAACTCAGATCAACACAGTCATGGTACTTCACAAAAGTGCCTCGGGGGGAAATAAATTGAACTACATTCACAATAGCAAATACAAGTATATATAATACATACTTATAGGCTACATTTAATTTGTTTATGTAAATCATGTTTTGAGATTCTTCTAATATATAATATTTTAAATTATATTTTAAGAAGTCAGTGAGGTCCAGAATACAATGCAACTGTGCAGATTAATAGGTATGATTTTTTAAATATAATAGACTACATTCACATGCACGCACACAGTTATTGCCTTTTATTCTTACCTGCGAGCACGTGCCAAGTAAGACAAAAAGCATAACCATCTTGAAATTCCTGGGTTGCATTCTTTCAGAGCTCTTTTTGGCAGACCCCTGAAAACTTTGAGGTCTCATAAAACTGTTGACCCTGGCAATACCGTTCTGTCCTGCTTTTTTGGTTTTGAGTTTGCTTGAATAGCGTTTTATCTTTTTTCTTTTCTTTTTCTTTTACACCACAAATCTTTTATCTGGATTAGCTGAAATAGTCGTGTGTGACCCCTCCTCCTGAAAACTGAGCACCTATCAGAGATGGAAAGGAAAATATACCTGCAGGCAGGTGGGCTTAATGCTGCACTTGACATTTTGGTGATGTAATTACATAATTCAGGTCATTCAAATATATTTTTAATTCAAATGTTCATATGTCTTGCAAATACACTGAAATTTGTGGATTGCTCATAAAATACAAGTGCATGACGCATGTATTTACAGTAATGCTCACAGTAAACAGTTTTTTCAGAAGGCTTCCCGTTTTATATGACCGTAGAACATTTCTCACATTTCATACAGACCAATGTATACTGAGCCCGTCTAACATCCCATTTCCTCTGTCTAATTTGAGAAATTTGATTAGCCACAGAACGTAGGGCGCACTTGTTGCGCATGGTGACGCACCCACGTACTGTTCACGAAAAAAAACAAGATGGCAACTGGGCCAGAGTACGGGCTAAAGAAAGTAGTTTGGCAAAGTAAGTTCAAGTTACTTTGAAGTTGTTCAACACAGTTACCTGGCCGTTAAAATAGAAGCCCAAGTGTATCTGGTTATTATGTTGGTTACTGTGGCTGTTGCTTTCTGTGGGTTTTTTGTCTGTTGGAACTAGCTAGCAGCAAGTTATCTTGTCTCTAATAATCGGGTTTGATAATATTTTCGTGTACGGAAGTTTTGAACACTATGAAGGCAAAGTAAGGTTGGCTAAAATGTTGTATGGTGCCACTCCCTGTTTCTTGACATCCGTATATTTAAAAAAAAGAAGAAGCAAAAGCTAGTAACTCTATGAAATAAACACAGTGCTGCGAATAGTATTACTTACATGTAAGTTAGCTACCGAACTAGCTAGCTAGTTAGCTGCCAGGTCGAGTTGGAAAGTCTGCACTGAATGATTCATTCCAAAAATCAAGGAAGTTTAGATGGCTTTTCCGAAGGGTCACTGTTTACACTGCAGTCGTATTCATGGGGAAATTATAGTTAATAGGTCAGATAGCGAACGAGCTAGGTGATTGGTTTTGATCTTTCTTTAGCGTGTATCCTGCTATCTTACGAACAGTTGATAGCTACCTACTTGCACTTGGATATCTAAAAGTTAAGTTAGCTAGATAAATTAGCTGGATTAAAACGTAAAACTCTGGCTAAGTTTAAATCATGTAACAAATTGAGACTCTTCCACAGGCCCTACATTTGTGCATCCCTTCTGCAGATGCTAGCTAATGTTACATTGTGTCATTCTCTGCCACTCAGCTAGCTAGCTAGGTGGCAAACGTACATGCCAATGTGAATGCTATAGCTTAGCGGAGAGTCAAGAAAGACAAGTAATGTTACTCTTTCACATGCACGCTGGCACAGTATCATATCAGTATCTGGGTACAGTACTATGCTTAATACGAAACTATTAAAACTTGTTGTTCTGAATAATGTAGTTATTACAGTCGTACAACATGCAAAATGAACAGGTCCAACATAAGATAACAGATAATTGATCCCAGGATGCATTTTGAATCCTTCAAAATTATACACCTGGAGACCACTGAATGTCTAGCTGCCAGTGGCTGAAATTTGGGATTTGTATCGATTGTGGAGCGTCATATCTTTGGCATTAAAATGGGGAAAAACCTGTAGTCTTGACACAATTTTGTGTCTACTTTCAGATGATGAACAATTTTCATAAGACTGCTCGGAAGAAATGTTATGGTCATTCATTAATGTGAAGTCGTGCTGCTTGGCAATTTGTTTTCAACATTTTATGTGCTTACTACATCAGCACCACTTGGTGTATCTAACTTACCATCTCCTTGGTTGAACATCTAACCGTTTTTGGTCATTTTCTGGGCAGATACAACATTGTAAAATTTCTGAATAAATTATTTATTTGACTTCATTTTTATTGTGACTTAACTTATTTACTAGAATTTCAAGTCTGAATACCATACACCAATTGTTGCTGATGTAGGAAGCCATCAAAGTAGGTTTTCTTTGAAATGATCAAAACACACCATACATGGCAATAACAACTAATTTTGTGTACGAAAGTAGGGCTATTATACCTTTTGCAGTACTGAAAGTTTCTTTTTAATAAGAGGCTGTCCACCTTACCAAGCACCTTACCAAATTGCTTGGTAATCACTAACACATTTTCTGGCCAGACCTAACTTTGTATACATTTTAAATAAATTATCTATTTGATTTAATGTTACTTGTGGGTAACCTTAACCAAAATATCTACCAGTCTTAGAAGTTTGGAAGTCATACACCAAGTGGTGCTGATGATGTATGTAAAATATTGAAAATAAATTGGCAAGTGGCTGTGTTATGAAAATCAGAGTTCATAATCTTTAAATAGACAGAAAGTTGTGTCATGGTACATGCTTTCAGGTTTTCCCCTGCTTTAATGCCAAAGATATGACGCTTCAAAATAGACTCCAATTTCAACTTGCAAGTTACTTTTTGGGTTATTATTATATTTTTTCAATATCTCCGGAACAACAAATCGAATGAAGCTAATGTTTTGCATGTTTTCAGTTGAATATATAAAGAACATTTACACAAGGTTTGAGCAAAATTGGAGTGGCCACCCCCCCACACCTCTTGTTGATTTTTCACCGAATTACCATTTTGTGTTTTACTCTTTATTAGCATTTTTTTTAACCAAATAATACCCCATTTGGATTATACAGGAATAAAAGAGACAATAATCGCAGACTGCAGAAAATCTGAAATATGGAAGGTATGTACATGTATATATGTTTCATGAATAGTAACACAAGATTGCATTTTTTTTTACAGTTGTTTGCTTAAAATTGCTAATTTAATTGAAGCATTTTTATGCCTACAGGCTTGGTATCTGTGTGTCATTTCTGTTTATGTGAGGAATAGCCTAGCCTCTATGTTTTATTTTTTCTCATGCCATATTGTTTCAGATAATGATACTGGACCCCTTTACCACCAAAATCTTGTCATCATGTTGCCGAATGTCAGATCTTGCGATGGACGGGTTTACCAGTATGTGACAACTGTTTAAATCACAGTGAAAGTTCTTTTTACAGTTGGGGGTTGGCAAATGGTTTATATTAATATAAAAAACAAATTTGGACGATCAAGCTTTAACTTTTTAAATATTGGAGCAAAGTTGCAGTTATAATATAAAGCATGTTACCTTGCAATATGTATATTCTAGTAACTTAGCTAGTGTGTAATTCTCTATTGTGTGAGTAGCTAATTGTAATTATAATGAGGGCATATTTTTCCTGCACTTTTTGCTATATTTCTAGACCAATTAGGACATGTTCAGGCATATTACAGGAATGTCCCTGAGGCATAGCTTTCAAAGAGGAAAGTTGATGAGTTGATTATTTTCACTTTCATTTGCAGTTGTCGAAGACCTCTTCAAAATCAGAGAGCCTGTTCCTGAAATGAAGGCAGTATACTTCATCAGCCCAAATGCCAAGGTGTGCACATATGAATTGCAGCTAGTGGTAGCAAGATGCTTGTTGGCATTTTAAAGAATTTAATAATAAATCATTGTGAGCAATCTGGAAATACTCAATTCCTCTTTCAGTGTGTTGAGGCCCTTATCGGTGACTTCAAGGTCAAACCCAAGTACAAAGCAGCATATGTTTATTTCACTGACTGTGAGTACATTTTTTTTAATGACGATATTTCAGTTAGTGTGCGATTTTGAAGTAGCTGCTCAGTATTAATTAGTGAACATGTTTCCATGTTCATGACGCAATTGTTGTTCTTGTTTCAGACTGCCCAGATGCATTATTCAATGAAATGAAGCAGCATTGTGCAAAGTATATCCGTGTTTGTAAGGAAATAAACATTTCCTTTTTGCCTTTAGAGTCTCAAGTAAGTACTTATTTCAGAACCAAGTGCAGTTGCTGTATATTTCAGGTTATGTAATTTATCCGGAACACTCACTTTATAAGGAACACTCACAAGACTATCCAAAATTCATGGTCTGGTCGCCAGTTTCTTAACTTATCTACCTACTAATTCTTAGGTATAATCATCAAAATCATGTTGAAATTTGTTTAATAGGTTTTTATGTAGGCCTCATAAGCAACTAAACTGATTTTCTCTATTTAGTGTTTTTGTGAGAAGGAGAGAATAAATTAATCTCATTTAAAAATGTCAATGTCACTTTAATATAGCTGAGTTGACCTGTTCCACCTCTGAAATGTGTTTTGTTTTATTTTGCAGGTGTTCACCTGTGACAATGCAGATGCCTTCAGAAGCATTTACAGTTCCCATAGTCGAGACAAAGACGAAACGCTGCAGAAATTAGCAGATCAGATTGTCACACTTTGCGCAACTTTGGAGGAAAACCCTGGAGTCAGATACAAGAAGTAAATGAGACGGAATAGCTGCCAGTTAATGTGGTACTACATTGGATCAGTTCTAAAACGGGATGACTACAGTGGAGCTGTACCATGCATCTGATTCTTCTCTGTCTATTGATAGGTTCATAATTATGAAATGTATTTGGTTTTAAAGAAGCCCCACATTTGTAAATCTTTTGTTTTTAGGGAGACAACATTAGGGATTTCAAAAAAGCTTGCTGAACTGGTAGACAAGAAACTCGCCCAACACTATGAATTGGATGAAAAGTTGAACAAAAAGGCAAGATGGTGTTGTGTAGATTTGACATTATACTTTGTTAAAAGTATATGACTTGCCTTCCCTGTGCTTACTAGTATACGTTGTGTGTCTAAAGGGAAAGACTCAGGCACAGCTTCTCATTGTTGAGAGAGGATTCGACCCTGTGAGCCCAATCTTGCATGAACTGACATACCAGGCCATGGCCTACGACCTCATCCCCATCCAGAATGACATCTACAAGTAAGGTCATCTTTCAATCCCATTTCAAATATGAAATGTCTGCTTTTTTTCCCCCACATACAGTAGATTTGTATTGGATTGTCTTTGATGTAATCTACTCGATATAGACTTGGACTAGTCCTTCTAATTTGCATGGAAATGGTTATACGTATCCTCTGCCCTTTAGATTTTGGGTTCATTCCAATCGCTTATTTTTACTAACTTTTTATTTATTTATTTATTTATTAAAAAAAAAAAAAAAATTCTCCTTGCTCCTGACTCAGAAATTGATCGAGGTCCACCATCTTTAAGGACATTTCAACCCCTAAAATGTTCCTTCTAGCAGCTAGAGGTGTAAGTTAGGGACTTCCAATCTTTCCTTTGAGCAAGAAAACATCAGATCATCCTTTGTGGAAGTATTTTTACGGAAAGCCTGACAAATAAACAATCGACATCCAACGTGGTTTGAACTTACGTTTGAAGGAGGAAGACCTTCCATTTGCCTAATTCATGTTTTCTCCATTTCCTCATCTTATTCTTCTTTCATATTTTCCTAGCCTCTCCCAATGGGTGGAGTTAGGAGCAAGAAAATGATAAAGAAAAATAATGAATGAGCCCATTGAATTTTATGAGACTTCCAAAGTCATACAAAGCTATTGACATTTTTTACTTTTCAGCACATGGTGTTAGTTTTGCTCACGCTGGTGTATGCATCATATGTTGGCTCAGATTCAAGTCGAAAGGGGCAGAGAAGGAGGCCCAGCTGAATGAGAGCGATGAGCTGTGGATCAGGCTTCGGCACATGCACATCGCAGAGGTGTCAGAGTAAGTACTGGAAATCTACCCAGCTACATTAGAGCCAGCTTGCTAACGCCCTTGATTCTGTTACTAGTCATGACACTTGTCTGTTCTGATACCAGACAGATCCCAAAGCTGGTTAAAGAAATCTCTGCAAGCAAGAAACAACAGCCTGATGGAAAGGTTGTGATTTTGTACTAATCCCTCTTGTTTAACATTTGTTAAGAAGTCTGGATTCACTGGCCCTCAGAAGTTGTTTTAAGGTGCGTCCCTTGTTTTTGCTCTCAGATTACGATAAGCGGTTTGACCCAGCTCATGAAGAAGATGCCTTCCTTCCGGAAGCAGCTTTCAGAGGTACAGGAGCTCCGGCTGATCGCTCTGCTAGGCATGAGACAATGCACTGCCAATGTGCTGCCTTTTACAAAATGTAAAAATAGAAAAATAAGTTGAATACAGGAAACACAACCCCCTAACCCTTTCAGTCCCAAGAGTGCCATATGGCACTGAAACGTAACTACCGTAAAAGCCATATTGCACTCTCAACCTTATACCTTTTCAACCAATCAAAATGACTGCTTTACTGTCATTTTAAGGTTCTGTTCCACTGAAAAAATTAAATGTTCAGTCATATGTTTTTCTGTTTTCTGCTGCACATCGTCCCTCAGATGTTCCACTTTCAGGATAATACCATCTTTTGTATGATGACGCCATGTGTATGGTGAAATTAGTATTTCTATCTTTGGAGTCGATTTTGGATGATATTACAGGACTCTTTAATACGGCTCAAAACAATTTTCAAACATGTTTTATTTAGAATCTGAAATAATTGTAACGACAACTTACTTGGTTCAGATTATAGACTGGTACAAAAATGTTCTAATTAATCATTTTCGCCCATTTCAAGTCCATACCTCATGATAATCGAAGTATGTGCCCCTGAAATGATCTGGAAGACCAACGATGCGTTTTTGGTGGAACATAACCTTTAGCCCCGATTGAAACCCAACTCAATCTCAACCAAAGCCAGAACGCCTTTGGATTTGGGTGGAGCCACTTCATATTGGGCTTGGGACTGGTTATCTCAAGTTTTCCTATGCGTTGAACATTAGAAATGGGTGGCCTGTAGCGTAGTGGTTAAGGTAAATGACTGGGACACGCAAGGTCGGTGGTTCTAACCCTGGTGTAGCCACAATAAGATCCGCACAGCCATTGGGCCCTTGAGCAAGGCCCTTAACCCTGCATTGCTCCAGGGGAGGATTGTCTCCTGCTTAGTCTAATCAACTGTGCGTCACTCTGGATAAGAGCTTCTGCCAAATGCCATTAATGTAATAATGTAATGTAGAAATAAAATATCAATTCAAATCACTGTCATATATCAAATACTTTTGTTAAAAACATATGTAACGTGACTTAGTGACTTTGCTTTGATTTTGGTAGTTATACATAAACTCAACTTTTACAGAATTACTGTAGGTAACCTACTTTAGGTGTTTAACATGCGTAGCCTAGTAAAGTAAGCTACGAATTCAAGCCAACTTTGTTTTTAGGTGAGCGTTTTAATCTGTCTCATGCAGGAACCTGTTTCATGCTGCCATTGTTTTGCATCACAATATTCCATACATTATTTTGTCTCTTGCTCTATAAACCAGGTTATTTACTTCAACAAAATATACTGTGGAAGATAATTTCATTCTTCTTTTTTGTTTTGGTACTATTGGAATTATACCAATTGTACCTGAATAAATAACAGTATGATCCAGTATATTATTACTTCATTTATATTTTATATTTACAGAAAACGGTACATCTGAATTTAGCTGAGGAATGCCTGGAGCACTTTCAGAAGGATGTGCAGAAACTGTGCAAAGTAGAGCAGGTAAGATTTGATTTTGAATTTTTAAAAATTAATAATCACTCTTGCCAAACAGATTGTGATTGAACACATTAGTGATTATTATGTTGTATCAGCTATTCGCTTCTGTATGTTTGCATGTCACTTGGCTCTTATTTGAAGAAGGTAAGTCTTTTTCTTTCAGGTAATCTGTGCACCCATTATTCATATATTAAGAATCATGTTTTCGGTATTGATAGCTTGATAGCTAACGCATTTGTATTTATGAACATTTTGATGGACTACCTATATATGGATGTACTGTATATATGCTGTATGAAATATTGCCACGACCAAAACGTTTTTTTGAAATAAAAGTACTCAGAGACTTATTTTGAATCATTGAAATTAGAAGAGTGTTTGGTCTATGGTCTTTTGACAGCGCTTAGTTCCTCCCTGTTTAAGCCTTAGTGAGTGTAATCTGGAGCTCTTATTTGCAGTGAAATTAGCTGCAGGGTCATGAGTACTGCCCTGTGTGTTGGTTAGGATCTTGCAGTGGGCAATGACGTTGAAGGGCAGAAGGTGAAGGACCCGATGAGGACGCTGCTTCCCGTGCTGCTACCCCCCTCCCCCAACGATGACAAGAAAATCTCCGCCCATAACAGGATCCGAGCTGTGCTGCTCTACATATTCAGCCTTAACGGTCTGTTTGTGGCCCTTTTCACTCGTTTGCAAAAACCAGGGAAACCTGATCCAGTATTAGCACTCCATTTTAAGGCACTTTGTAAAAACGTTCACAGATACGATTTCATCTGGTTGAGTCAAACTTTGTGATTATGAATGTCTGTCGTAGTAGTGCTATTAGATATAAATAATGAAGTATTTTGTAATGGTGAACGATGTCGGTTTGCATTTCAATCATATGCTGTATGTAGGCACAACTGAGGAGAACCTGAGTAAACTGATTCAGCACGGGAAGATCGAGGACCAAAAGGAATACATTCTGAATTGGAAGGAGCTTGGAGTCCCCATCATTTCCTCTGTGAGTGATTTTTAAATCGTTTTCACACAGCTTTTCAACTGTGGACCTACAGTGCGACTTTTTGTATTATTGTTGGCCAGGGGAAATAGAGAGTGACCGTCTTTTCTCGATGATTTGTTTTATATGGAAGCATGCTATTGTGGTGGTGCGGCATCACCAGTCTGATTCTGAAGTTCCTGTGTCTCTTTCTTCACAGCCTAGCTTATTCTCATTCCGTAAGACGTCACGGAGGGACCACTCCCAAGAAGAGACGTATAATCTCTCTCGATGGACACCCGTCATTAAAGATGTGATGGAGGTTTGTACTGTAGGACTGTATGGGTGGGGAGTGACTGTTTATAACTTGTGGTACTTTTGAGTTTCGATGGCAGGCATACTAGAGCATCAGTCAGCACTGTGGCCTATATATGGGTTACATTGCTATTCAATTCCAAAGGGTTAGCATGTAGCTATGTGAAATAAGGATTGTCAAAAGGCTCTTCTCTGATATTTTCTGATCCACGATAATGGCCAACCCCTGGATCATCACTACGCCCTACATATGCTGCTGTATAAGATTTTCATACAAGATTGACGTTTTAACCTTTTTGTTGATTTGAAGTCCTAATTTTATTTCCAGTTAAGGCTTTTTATCTGAAGCTTCCATTTCCCTCTGCGAAAGAGATGGTTATTTGTTTTGGGTTATTTGTGCAATCACATACACACAAATTGCTTTCAGCTATAATTAAAAAAAAATGTGTTAAAGAAAAAAAAAAAAATCTCATTTTAAATCCTATATTTTACTGCTAAATACATATGTATATCCATGCATTCCTTAAATTCTATCTTGTCGTTAACTGAGCCCTTCTTTATATATTTGCCAAAACTGATTCCCATGCTGTATTTGAATGGTTTAAAATGGGGGGGGGGGGGGGGGGGAGAGAGAACTGTGGTCACTGGTCTCCTGTGGTCTGTAGGACGCTGTGGAGAATAAGTTGGACAGCAAGGAGTGGCCACATCTGTCTGAGTGTCCAGCAGCATGGAACGGGTCTGGAGCTGTGAGGTATGAGGAATAATGATGTCATACACACACACCCTCTGCTCAATCCACAACTTCTCAAAAGATAGGGTGTCCCGTATTCTCTCGCAGTTACATGACCCAAGTTATTCAGCTGTACAGTGGGGTGGGTGGCACTGCTGGATGTATGCTGGAAGTACTGTCGATTTTGGCAATTCTTAAAAATATTTTTTAGCCTGAAAAGATGGGGAAAGTAGTCAGGTGTTCAGTTCTTTTTAGTCAAAATTGTCTGGGAAGTTGTTCATTTCTCAATCAGTGATGTGAGCTTGTCTTTCTTGTTTTAATGATGGTAATTCACCTCATTGCTGTGTGCCATCTGTATTGTCCCTTCAGCGATGCGTAGTACTCTGTTAGACTGTCTGGTGGGAACACTTGGGTTGTCTATTGTGAAGGAAGCAGAAAGAGTTTGTGTGGATAGGGCAGTTCTGACCGCCCTGTTCTTTCACAGTGCTCGTCAGAAACACAAAGCCACCCAGGAAGAGCGCAGGAGCGGGGCCAGGCTCATCGTCTTTGTCATCGGAGGCATCAGCTACTCTGAGATGCGCTGCGCATACGAAGTGACAAAAGCGGTGAAATCCTGCGAGGTCATCATCGGTGGGTGTTCCAGCCACCTCATTGGCCACGCTCTCCTTTCAGAATAAAACACCCCTACCCTGTTTAGAGTAATAAAATAGACCATGCTACATTGGACATCATTTACCTGCTAGGTTTCCAGTTTTTGTTTTAGTTGTTTCTTCCCAAAAAGTACTTGTTGCTGCATATTTGACATTTCTATTTAGCTTTTCCTTTGCTTTTTTTTTTATGAAAAGAACATTAAAAGGTTTAACATTTTTTAATGAATGTTTAATTTTTGTTTTAGGCTCCTCCCACATTGTGACCCCCATCAGACTGCTGGATGACGTCCAGTCCCTGAGCAAGACCCCCATGCAGAGCTTCACTATTACGGAAGAGTCGAGTCCGATGCCGACCTTCACAACTGAGAATGAGTCCACTGCGTGAGTGCGTGGAGCACTAAATACTGAGAAGGAAGACTGAAGGGAATTTATTTCATCATTATACTTTATAAAACCGCTTTTAATATAACACTTCTATAAGTTCAGTTACTACAAAAACCTGTCCAATTCATTTTTGTTTATGATATTCCAGGTTTGAAAATCGTAAGGGTTGCTGGACTTTTTGAGACCTTGTGCATTACTAGTGTATATATTTAAACATTATCTCCTTTTCACAAAGCTTTTCGACAATTACGTGTCTACTAAGAGTATTTTGAACATAGGGGTTGCTAATGCTGGCTAACAGAAATAAATGGATGATGTGCTTTGATTAAGATTGATACAGTCATAAATATTGTGTAGTTATGCTGTATTGAAAGAGCATGGACAAGGATATGCATAAACATTCAATTAAATGTGATGGAATAAAGGGTATACAGTTTGCATGTGTTTTCTGATGCTCAACATTTTTTGTTATTAGATTATCATTTGCCTTAGCAATTAATATAAAGTATATTGAGAACACTAACTGCATTTCCACGCTCAAGATTTAAACCAGAAAGAAACCACAAACCTATTGTTTAGCTTTTCAAACTGGTTGTGGTCATTTAGTTGAAGATGATTCAAAAAGTGCTTGGCATAAGCCTACAGCTGTGAGGGGGAAGTTTATCAGGAACACTGCAGAACATCATGAGACTCCTGTGCCAGGAAATTAAATAGGCAAATGACGTCTCAGAATGAAAAGATAAATGAGGAACACCTCTGCAGCGTTCCAGTAAAAGGGTAGGCTATTCCAAAATACAGTTGAAAACACTTCATCAGATTCCACATTACAATAATGGGTAACATAATATTCTCCAGGAAAATATGCTCTAAAATGGGATCTATACACCTGTGACATTAAAAACAAATAAAGGGCAGTTCAATAGAAACTCAATAAGTCCAGGTTTTGTCTGTGGTATCCAGAATTTGAGGGCCACAGGTGTCAGGTGACCAACTTAGGTGAGGGACAATGGGCACTGCCCATTCTCAGGAAATGATAAGGGTTTTTGTAATGCAAGATATTAAGTTTGCCCTACTTTATATCAAATTGGATTTGATTGTATCCATTGTCGGTATATAAATGTACACAGGATGTACGGCCGATTGTATCATATGGTGTAATGTAATAATATTATGTATGACGACTTGGTAAAGGGTAATTCATTTTAAGAGTGCGTTTTGTTTGCTGTTGAAATTTGCTGTGGGCTTTGTGAGCAAGGTTGGTGCGCCACCGTGCGTTTACCTACTTCTGGAATGTTCCACCATCTTCGCTTAGAACAGAGGCTGCAGTTAATTATTACGCTTTAATTATAACAGTGCTTGAATTGAAGAATGATGTAAATATTGAGATCCGACACATTTACTCCCTTTGCTGTCTCGGTACAAAGCAGACTCCAGTCTCATCCACTAACACTCAAAAGTCTGTATAAAAACAAAATAAAAAAGGTAATATTTAGGAAGACTCATGAAATGAATGTTTTCTCAGATTAAACCCTGTTCATTAAAGGTACAATAGGTAAGATTTTTGTGTTAAAACATTGTTACAAGACCATTGTAAATCCCTTCCTATCATTGAAAAAGGCTCACTGACATGTCGACTGGCATTTTATACCTAGTCTTACTCATAGGTAAAGTGGAATAGGAAACTAGTTTTGCAGTGGATTGCCTGTGACCTCTTTCAATCCACAGAGCAGCAGCACATGACATACTCTGGGCCTCCATAGAGTGTGTCATGCAACTGCTACACCCTAACAGATAGGGGAAATGCAACCATTACTGTTTGAGGAAGTTACAGGCCTAAACCTGGCTCATATCCATGATTTTAAAAAATCACCCAGTACACCGGAACCCAGGGTCAAAAATCGGCACAAAGTGTTTTATTCACTTGGTATTGGTCTAGGTCATTTTTGTTAGTGCACCAATTGTCGATCTGATTAACTATAAAGATTGTTGAATTTTGACATTTGTATTTTTGTTTCTGTGAAAATCCCGAAGGCAAAATAAGGCTTTTTCTTTATATTTTGTATCAACAAACACCACTCATTCTTACATTATTTTTGGTTTAACATCTGAAGTGATCCAGTCCTTCACCTTGCATTGGTTAAAATGGCTTTCTCATGTCTATGCTCGGTCTGTTTCCAGTTCTAGAATGTTATCTAAAGAAATATTAGGAGAGGTGTAGCTCTGTACATGGAAAAACATCTCCAAAGAACACTTTAAGGCAGGGGTCGGCAACCCTGGTCCTGGAGAGCCGCAGGGTGTGCTGGCTTTCGTCTCCACCTTAAAATAAGCAACCGATTCAGACCCAAGAAACCAGGTGAGGTGAGTTAACTGTGCAATCAACGGCTTTCATTGATCAATTAATGCCAAGTAACAACGAAAGCCAGCACACCCTGCGGCTCTCCAGGACCAGGGTTGCCGACCCCTGCTTTAAGGTTATGTTCCACTGAAAATGCATCTTTGGTCTTCCAGATCATTTCAGAGGTACATATTTCAATTATCATGAGGTATGGACTTGAAATGATAAATTCTACTAAATATGTAAATTACCTCATTTGCATACTTTATGCAAGATGGTGGAAATGAGACATTTGAACATTTTTGTAGCAGTCTGTAATCTGAACCAAGTAAGATACCGTTATAATTCTTACAGATTCGAAATAAGACGTGTTTGAAGATTGTTTTGAGCCATTTTATCACCAGTACACAGTAGTAATTTTTTTTTTTAATTCTGGATTTTTCATGAACAATTATGAAATTTCAGGATCTAACAATGAGATTCATGCATGAGATGCTGTACCTGCCCCTATAGCTTTAATAATTGGCTGAAAACACTCCTGGATATGGAGTAAATGTTTTGAAATGTTCTGTACAGTACCTGAATGGGGCAGGTTTGGGACCCTTGAGTTGTTTTTGAAAACTACAGTCCATTCTCTGTATTGTGAGGCACAAGAGACAACCTTTCCTGCTGCTTTAACCTTGTATCAGTATACAAGGGGAAACACTTGCAGTACAGTGGGTAGCCATAGTGCCGGGGGCCCAACTCCAGTAAGATTACTATTTAAAGATCACATTGGTGAAAACCGAGAAATTGGGAAAACGGTTGTTTATTAAGAACATCAAGTAAAAAAGCATTGTTCCTTGAAACAGAGCTTCTGCAATTTCTCCTCTTATGGACCTCCCAGGCAGTTTCTCTATCTGAATAATTACAACCTTGATTGGAGAAGCTCTGTTTCTTTACAGAAGGAGATTCACACCTACCATGAAATGTAAATTCAGTAACCACTGACGGCTGTGTAGCTTGTAACGGCGAAATGCATAATGCATAATGAAGTATATTTCCAACAAATTTATTTCCCAGACTTCCAACTGCATTACATGTAAATGTCAGTGTACATAACAGAATTGAATGAAGAATATGTTCTCTGGCTTCTATGAATGCTTCCGATTGGGATGTCAGTTGAAAGGTCATTCGGTAGCATTCCTTTTTAACAGTTATGCATCAATTGTTAAATAGGAAGAGAATGTGCAACTAGTGAATTTGTTGAAACCCATAATAAAATGTACATACAATTGTATCCTTCACATGTGATGAAAACTCAATTTTCCAAGGACAGGCCCAAGGTTTATCTGGATGCCTCAGGGCAGAGAATCAGATCCCCCAATACACACACAGACACATGCGCCCAAACACAAATTCCCCCGCCCACTGTTTTATCAACCTGATCCCCATGAGGGAGGATGTATCAGCTGTTATGAAAGCTCCTTTACTGTTACAACATCAACAATCATATTCCCTCTACTAAAAACTGATTTTATTTAGATTAAATGTGACTCCAGTTTATGCTTGAGCACCCTGCTAAAAAAAACAATTCAAGGTTTTGAAACAGCTGGTAGCTGATTGACCAGTTCAACCAGCTCCATACTCAACATGGTTTGACCAGCTCAAGCTATATTTTGAAACAGCTGGTAGCTGGTATTTGAAGCTGGTCATAGCTGGATTTTACACCAGGTTAAAGCAGCGATGTTTGTGAAAACTATAAAGCCCTGGTAAGACCCCTCCTTTTTTTCTGCAATGACACTCCATTAAGTATTGTTTCACATTATAATTATGTAACAGATGCTCTTACCCACAATGCTGGAATCCTAACAGTGCCAGCCAGTGAACCACATTCCCAAAATAGCACGTGTATGAAACACCACAAAAGCACTACCTGTAAATGTAAGTTAACTATGCTGACATAAAACCACAGCACAAATGAAAATGTACAGACAAACATACATTACACATACTTACAGTTTGCCCTAAATTACTTAATGACATTCGAACATGATCATTATGTGTGCTACTGTAATACCACAGTATTTCAAATGTTATTTCGGTCAATTATTTTGAATACAAGCCACTGCCTTTCTGGGGTTTAAATAAGTCAACCTTTTGTCTCAATCTATGGTGTCACAAATGCAGCAGGTGTCATATGATACAGTCTGGCGGGACAGAGCAGCTTCCCCACTCTATACAGAACATTGTTTGTGTGTCTCCTCTCATGAAAGCGTTAGTCACGAATGTAATGGAGCACTCTTGCCACCTGACACCCTTCGGTCGCTCAGGAAACCAGTCCCAAATTCCGAGTCATTTATTGTGACCTTCCTCTACAGACAAAGACATTATTGGATCTTACAGCTCAGATTAGAGATGGATACAGTTGAACTTCCCTTGCCAAAAGAGCCCTTTTAATAAGGCATAAAAGCAGTGCCTTGCCAGTGTGAGCACATTTGAGGACCTGCCGATTGTCCCATTGTTCCCTGAGCCTTGCTCATATAGTGAATGTGTATGTTAAAGGGCGAAAGACAAGTCAGATGACAGATATTTCTGCACAGGGCATTCTATGAGGTAATAGTAACATGATAACATTGTAAAATATTAATTCACATTTACCTAATAGCCAGATATGAATTTACTTGAGGATGGGATTGAATTAAATGAAATGCTTGAGGCCTGATGTTATACAATTTCCAGATGGACTTCAAGACCACATTTTTTGTGTGTGCATGCATATATATTTTCAGCCTTATTCTACAAAGAGAAATGAACTAAAATAGTAATTCACATAATCAGTCACAATGCTTGCCTAATTATATGCCTCTGCATATTTTGTTAATAATTGAACAAATTCTGCCTAAAACAAAATAATAGATTCAGAGTGGGTGGAATTATAACGAATATATCTGTTGTTCAGTGGATCAGAAATACCTTGTTTCTAAGACACAAATTATGTCAAACTGACTACTTAGCATATAAAACTTAGCATATTCAAACGGAATACTTGAATGCACATAAATGATGCTTATTTTGATGTTTCACCTATATCTACCAAACAGATAGCGTATTCTTCTGCTTGGAACTACATACTGAAGGACTTTGCTGATATGGACAGTCAATTTCCAGAATACTGAGTAATTACCCAGCAGGTAAGATGAGACCTTAACCCTTACAGTCCGTAGCCCAGTATGAAGTGGCTCCACCCAAATCCCAAGGTGTTTGGCTTTGGTTGAGAATTTTATTTTTATCTTTTTTATTTAGTAGGGTTTTAATAGGGGCTCAAAACAATAGTATAGCAGCCATTTTTTTGTGATTCTAGCTCTGGATTCAACTTGGGAAATATATGAAGGGGATAGTGGATTTGGGTTGGTCTGCACTTGTTTTTGTAAGACTATTTGTAATCGATTATGTCTGAATTGCTAGTTCTGTTACAGTGCCCAGGATCTTTATTGTGAGTTTGTGATGTAGGCTTATCGTTACTCTTTGTAACAGAGACCATTTCATGTGTGTGTGATTGCCGAGCTTATCTGTGTTTTCTACTCAACGAAGTAAGCCGTAGTGATCACACATGCTCTCTTTGCTGCATTTTTCGATACTATTATCTTTGAATTATTCTTGCTTATCACTGTTTCTTAATGTAATGGGTTGTAATGATGTGGTGGATGGGTGGAGATTCCTTACTTTAGAAAAATAAAATGATAATGACTCAATATGACTGAACATTTTTGAAATGCTGCCCGCCATTATTTTAAATTTTCTAATAGTATATTTCAGCACTGTAAGAACATTTCCAAAACATCTGAAGTCAGTTAAAATGACTTGGTATATCACTGCTGATGGTAAAAACCTGTTACATCACATTTCTGGCCATTATGGAAATTAATTGATGTCATAGGTGACAGATATAGCTGTATAGTTTTTTATTCCAATGTCTGCGGTTCAAATTGTATTCAGCATTTACAAAACAACAATGTTGTTGGTTATTACCTTTTTTGTATTTGTTTATTTATAGGCTAAATGACTTGTATGTTTAAAATAAAATATTTTATTTATATTATTACTGTATATTTGCAGTGAAATACTCAGTATTGCAACTTTTAAATGAGTAATTAAAAATACTGATCGCATTTTTCTTATCGTGAGGCGTGGTTCCTTAAAAAGGTACAGCTTTGCCGGGAACTTGAGGTTCTGCCCCTGGGAGCGGATGGATGCTGACCATCAGAGGAGAAACTGATTTTATAGGAATATAATTTAGCCTAATTAGATTAGATCAAATTAAACCGTTATATAAGCTAGCGTTAATATGTATATTACCAGTTTTAAAGAAATTTGTTTCATGTGATCTTTACAATTAACTTTTAACGTAATACCACGACAGAGCTAGGGCTAACGTTAAATGGAATACAATTGCGGCAGGGGTTTAGCTTGCCATGTTTCTAGTGCAGCATGAATCGCAAAGAAACACATTTATGAAGTAAGTATAGTTAGCTTGCAAAAACATCATGATGTTCCATTTCTTTTTCTGTTATGTGTTATCAAGTAAAGTACTCGAGAGTAATGTTAATGAATCGCTAAGCTAACGTTAGCTAACGTCAATAGTCTACGTTCTCCTTAGCTCAAGAACTAGGCTATACTTCGACAGTCAGACCAATAATAACTTCCATCATCTGGAACATATCTAACATTATATAATTCTATTTTCGTTTTGTGAACTGTGAGTACGTTACTAGCTAGCTGAACTGGTTGAGTAGCTAGCAGACAGAGTAGCCAAACAGATGTGGCTCGCGTGCTTGTTACATAACTTACATTGCACATTTCAGATAATTTACAAATTAACTTACTAATTAACGTTGTTCTGTAGCTTACTGTTGCTATGACTAGTTATGTTTAGCTTGCTTCAGTCCGTGTCTACAAGTACTGGTGTACTGAAATGTTTCGCTGATGCCTGCATTCGTGTTTCTTTCCCCTCTCCGAACCAGTTTGGTGTAACTTAACTGTGGACTTCCTGCTTAACGTAGTTTAACATATATTACCATAAAAGTACAGCATGTGTAATTGATTTCTGAAGACACACCATACGTTTTACTGACTCTTTCGATATTGTGCGACTCAATTGGTCGCTTAAATCCCTGCCACAGACTGTAGATCCCTGCAAGTGCATAGGCTGCGTTTTAAACGATTTCATAACATCATCTTTTGTAGTATATTAAATGAATTGTATCTCTTTGTATTAACCATGTATTTTTGTATTAACTTGAATTATAAAAACATGGACTTTTCAGTAATTCCAGTATTTTGTACTTCAAGACCATAGATACGACATACACAGTATAGACTATATTTTTGTGCGCATGCTTATTTAGTGTCCGTTTTTTGTGGAGTAGTGGTATTCTGTTGTCCCATATTTGTATTTCGCTTCTCTGTGTGGGGTGCATGTGTAAAATATTAGCAAATTACTGTTGCCTAGTTCTACCCCATATTTAGTTAAATTCCGTTAAATAATTTTTATGCTTTGGATATGCTACTGGTCATTGGAAGTCTTTACGTTTCCAAGAGCTTAAATTGCGACAAGATATTCTTAACAAGATATTCTGGTCTGACTGCATATGTGATGAACATGGTGTGGCTAGTGATTAATAAATAATCTCATGATGAATGTGATCATTTGCAATATATGCAATACAATTTGCCTCACTGTGTATTACAGTGTAAATAACAGTTGTTGTGTGCTGCCTACTGAACTGGTTAGCCTCCAGTTGCAGAATTTGTACTTAATAAGTGCATGTGTGCGTTATATAAAACCTGGTTCGGTGTTGTAATGTGAAGCTCAAGCCGCATCTTAAATGTTAAAAGTTTTACACTGCCAACAGATAGGCTACATGCTTGTTTTTTGACATAGGAGGGAGGTGAGGTTCAGAGTGCGGTATTTCTTTAAGGAGAGGGATATGCGATTATCTAATGTTCCCTTGACCCCTAGAGGGGTGTTCCATCTGTGATTAAGCACTTAAGTTAATTGAAAACGGTCAGTTCTGAAAGCATTGAGATTTACAGGAAGCTTTGGCAGGAATAAGCAGTCTATGGAGTTCCACAGGGCACCTGTAATCAATGCACTCTGCCTGATTCATGCTTAAATGTTGTAGGCCACTCTGACAAACTTTAGTCATGGTCAAATGAGAAGGTCAGAACCAAGGAGGCAAATCCTAAATTGACTTGAGCGGGGAAAAAATATGTTCACCCTTGTGCCTGCTTGTCTGTTTGGGTCTCTGGATTAGTTGTAGTGGCTAAAAACTGTTCAGAATAAGGAGCTTTACTGATGGTGTAGAGATGGTTTGTGTTCATGGATTCCAAAGACCTCTGTTCATTCGTTTTCCATCAGCAATTCACTTTCACCTACTTGGTTTACATTAATCAGTATCCTTAATTGATTTCTCCCTCGTCGTGTCCCTAAGTAACTATTTGCTCACTGAATTGTTTCAAGCTGTTGGAGTTTCCTTAATTTTCTGCCCTTTGGTCTACTGCTGGATGGCTTGGCACTGTGGACTGGTATCAAGACTCTCGGTGACAACTGTGGACAGCACTCCCACAGACCAGTGTATAGTGAGCCTTAGTGTTGCCCTGGGATGGAGGCAGGCTTTTTGGGAGAAATCTGAAATCAAGGCTGTTGGGGGGGCTCATTGCATTAAAGCACTGTTGTACAGATGGGCCTTGTGGTCTGATATCACATTTGGACTACTTGTGATGCACATTTGGCTCTACTGTCACCCAGGGAAGGGAGGGTTTTAGTTGGCTAAAATGACAACACTCCTAGCATACTAGCGACTTCCACTGACCAATTAGGCGGCCGCGAGTCCGTCTGTTGACCTTCACATGAAGTGTCGTTCTCCGTCTCATGATCTGTGCTCGCCCAGATTTGGGATAAGGAGTGGCAATTGACATCATGAGCTTCAGAGGAGGGTAAATGCTTGTCTGCTGTGTTCCTGAATCAATAGCTGAGGTTGTGACAATTGTTGTAGCTTGTGCAGAGTTGTGAACAAAAAACATTAAAAAAAAACAAACAAAAAAAACTGGCTTGTAGTGATATGTTTTTTTATGGTTTTTTGGGGGGTTTTTTTTCAAGAAAAGCTTGGCCTTCAGGTAGATATTGAAAAGCTGGAAAAGCCAGTCCAAAGAGTCCATGGAGAAAAGTGTGACAAATTGCTCTTTGATTTCTGCACTATATTGGACTCTGATGAGCTACTTGTGAAAGGTTGGCCTTGCCCTGAATTATTCTCCACCTGTAGGGTGTTGTGGAGGTGACATGTCTTCTGCGGACATCCCCTCCTGGACGGTACGACGTACATCGGTAAACCGAGCCAATGGGATCTGGCTGGGGACCTCCGCTGTGAATCTGGTTTCGGTTTGAGCGGCCTGAAATAGACCCTACCTTTGTGGGGCTGCATAAAAAATTCATGTCACACGTTGTTGGGAGTAAAATGCCACTGCAGGCACAGTGCAGTATTTATGTCCCCATGCTGACGTCCTGTGGAAAATGGCTTTGAGCGGGCGCTCTATATCACGTTGTCTAATCTTTCATTCCTGTCCTGTCATGGTTTATGGTGTGAGGAGGAGCACCTGCGGAGGATCTACAGTGGGTTTCAGGAAGATGGGATGTGAGAGCTGTGTATCCTGGCAGGCCTCAGGAGAAATATTACATCTCGAGGTCGGCTTCCCAGCCTCCCCAGTAATCTCGGTTTAAATGAGTTGTAGCCCCAACTATCAATATTGACCATGCTGCAGCCCCACGTGGTTCTGGGTCGTATCTGCAAAGATGCAGTTTGTCAGAAGAAGGACACTGCTGCATTGCTTGGAACAGGCTTTTCTTGTTTCATGTTTTGTGTTTGACAGATATCTTGTTCAAAACGGTATGCCGTTTGGTTTGTTTTCCAGCATACATGGGGAATGTAGCTGCTTGCAACAAAAGATGTAAGCTTTGCTTTGAATCAGAACATATATTTGTTAATTTACCTGGGTGGTTTACGTATCATCAGAAGTCTACATCAATCTGCTCTTTGAGTGGTTTCAATATTAGGATATTAGCTTCTATTAGGATATTAGTGTAGGCATGTTTCGTGGCTGTGGTCTGTTGCATGTTGTTCTGCAGAGGTGATGAATGTGGATGTCATCACCTCATTTAGATGGTATTCTTTTGGCAGCTAATCCCTTTTTTTTTTTTTTTTTTTTTAGATTTTTTTTCTGCCTTTTTCAGCTTTATTGGACAGTATAGTATAGAGAGACAGGAAGAATGGGAGCGAGAGAGGGAAAGACATGCGACAAATGTCAGACGGTCGGATTCGAACCGCTGACGTCGCGGCTCGCAATGAGCATGCGGTCAGTGCTCTACAGGCTGCGCCACCGAGACACCAGCTAATCTCTTTTAATGTAGTTGTGCTAATGCTAACACGTCAGTACTAAGTCAGAGTCTCCAACATGATAGGGTGGCCTGAATGTTACAGTCTTTGAATGTATTAATGTCATCAAATACCTAATAGGAGATCAGTATCCAGAATCAGCAGGATTTATGACTGTTGATAACATCAGTGCAGTATATCTGCCTGGCCAGATGCAGACCGTTTTTATTTGAGCTGTTTCCTAAATTAGTATTTGAGCTGTCGTGTAATTAATAGTGAAGATGAGGCCTTTCTCCCCTCCTCTGCATTACATATTTTTGATGTGTGAAAACTACAGATAATTACCATTATGGACAGACCTGTAGTGTGGTAACCTGTTGTGATAAGCACTGAGCGGATGACCCTCGCGCTTGTCTGTCTGTGGGACTGGACACAGCCGCATTGCATCATTTAATATTTCAGCTATTGATTCAATCCTCATGCTGTTGTCTTTGCACAGGCTTGCAGGCAAAGCCTTTGGTTAGAGTGGCAGTACTGTGTCTGAAAGGATGCATTTTGTCTTCTGTGGGAACCGGCCATCTGTTCCTAATTTAAGAAAAAATGTTTTATTCATAATAGAGAGTACATACCTGCTGTTCTGTATCTAGTATGGGTGGTGCGGAAGTCACGGTGGGAACACTGGAGAAGAAATGAAAGTGCTTCACTGATTTAAACGTCTCTGAAGTCGCCCCTCAGCGACTGAACAAAAGGCGTATTAAAACGGGTCGCGTAAGCACGGCCACGGGTCTGCCGATCCCCCGAAATCCCCATGGTTACCTGCGGGGACGGCCTCTCAGCAATTGGCAACCCAACAGGCCCCGCACTCAGCCTGCTGCGCTTTCACACGTTAGTGGGTGTTGCTATGGCGCCGTGCACTGAGAGTGAGGCTATAAACACGCAGTCTAATGTTCCCCTAGCAGACGGAGCCTGAGGGCTCGCTAATGTGGTCCCTGCATCTGTCTCTGCTGCTTCGTGCTCAGGCAGTGAGGCTCTCAGGATTGGTCCGAGGCGGCTGCTCCTCTTCTCCTTAAGGTGAACTCTTTAACTGAACCTGGACCGTCTGGATTCACCAGGATTTTACCCACTCTCTCACCCTTTTTTTGGACTTTAGGATCGCCCCACCTATTATGCTCCTCAATGGATGAAAGTGGTTTTTTGCTTAGCGTGCGTGATGAGGACCAGTCCTTTCATGTCCGTTACAGGTAGGAACATATCTTATCCGTTTCAAGTTAAGTCGCACCCCTCACATGCTTTCTTTGTATTGTTATGTTCTAAAATAATTCATGGTAAACGTGATTCCCTATTGCTTTGCATTAAACATAAAAGTTGCTTGTATACTGTTTTCACTGATGTAGATGGCTAGCTTAATGCGATACACAAATGTTTTGATGTCAGTTGGGTGCATTTTTCTTGTTATGGTAAAGAAGAACAGTTAAGATACACTGTAAAACACTCCACTGTTTGCAGATCGATAATTGTTGGTCCACAGGTCTGTAATCTGCATAATAGCCTTTCCCATAGGGATCCTGTATTTGTTTTTTGTCAGAGTGATCAGAAGGCTCTCAGTATGTAGGAGATCTACCTCAGAAGCTCATAGTGGGACCTTGAGCACATAGCACACAGCGCTGTTTCTCATTCGTGTGCCCACAGACAAGTGTTCATTTTATAATTGTAAGAACTCATTTGTTATTCTTATTATGCATTGTGTTCATGAAGCACCTGTCATGTGGGTTTTAGCATGCCTTATTAAAAAAAGAGTGAAACCGAAAACAGAAGTCAAATTCTCAGTATTAGAGGGTAATAGTAAGTATTAAAAGGTATCACAATAAAATGGTGGAAAAATATTGTTGTATAATAAAAGTGATACAACAGGACAGAATAAAGAAAAATAAGAGATGAAACATTTGGATAGCCGCTTAGTTATTTTAACAACTAATAGCAACACATGAATAAAAGGCACACAAAGAGAGGGCCCCACCTGTCGGATGCAGGAGCAGATGGAATAAGGGAGCCACACCCAAACCTAAATGCCTGTTCCTCATCAGACAGAGACCTCACACCTCTATAGGGCCATTCCCCTCTGTGAGAGCCAGCGGATACACGAGCCTTACAGCTTTCAGCTGGAATCTGGCTGCATGATGTCAGCCACCCAACTCCGTTTTCATTGTGGAGAACCCCCAGCTGAATGGGCTCCAAATGTTGTAATGTTCTAACTCAAGCAGACATCCGAGCACATTTAACAATATACATAAATCTATCCAGTTATTGTGAGGAGGTGGACGTTTATTGCATTACTGAAATGGGAAGTGTGATTGGAGATTTTAACATGCTGTCCAGTGTGGCTTTTGTGTTATATCGGATGTCCGTGTTTGAAGAGATGCATTTTATTATTTTGCGAACAGTACCTGTCGGCAGTTTCTTCGACAGTGTTAACACAGGGCAGCACCAGGTGCCAGCCAATGAAATAGAGTGATAAGACCAGCTTGTACTAAGTTTCAGCTCTGTCAATATTTAATACTGCTCTGAAATATTGATGAGGAGAATCCACAGCATTGTTTTGTCTCCTGTGTTTGCTGTTATCCTGCACTTGTCTCTAATCTACATCTGTTTGATTTCTCAGGTGGCAGTTTTGTTTCATGTCATTAAGTTAAATTATATTTATGTATTCTTAAGCTTTGTTACCTGTTATGGCTAGGTTCTCTAGACTGATCTTTCCCCCCCACATTGTCAACTATGCATATTTTATTTACTATAATTTTGTTGTCCAGGGTGTATTCCTGCCTTTCGCCCAATGTATGCTGGGATAGGCTCCAGCCCCCCTGCGACCCTGTTCAGGATAAGCGGGTTAAGATAATGGATGATGGATGGATGGATGGTTAAGTTTGTGTCGTCATTTCGTATTTCTACTGTTTCTTGTTATGTAAAATTAGTCAATTAGTCTGATCGCGGTTACGTTAATGCAAGATTCTGCCTTTTTGATGTAGAAAGAAAGGGAAAAAATACACTGCATTCTTTAATTGCTGCTGGTTTTTTATTTATGTTTTTATACTGTGGACACTAACCCAGACTTGAACCACAACAAAGCAATTGTCTGTCGGTGTCTGACGTTTGCGTTGTTTATTGTTGTTGGTAGTACAATTGATTTTGAACAGAATGCCAAAACATTATTTGTAGTTCATTTCATCCTGGCAATCCCACAATTGAATCCCGCTTCTGTTTACAAGTGCCATAATCAAATTATGATTGACATTGATTTATTGTGTTATTATTGTTCACATATTATGGCAAAATTATTTTTATCAGGATGCAAGTGAGCTGGGGTAAAATGCAAATTTTTAAATGTCCATGGGCTAACGCGACCTGTGGAACATTTGGGTTTTGCTTAATGTGCTCACCGATCATTGGCCATCTTCTTTTGATATTATATTCTCTGCAATACCTTCTTTCATGGTGGAGTTCTAATCATCTGTCTGTAGAAAGTTCCCTCTTGGACTAAAGTATTTCACTTCATGCTATTCTGGCTTTGCCCAAAAGACTGTACAGTTATTAATTAGTCGATCCTTCCCATTGAAGATGAGGGCCTTTGTGGACGTACAGTGGGCTCCAGAATTATTGGTAAAAAATAAAAAAAGAAATTATAATATTGATAAAAATTATGGAAAAAAAAGGCAGCATACAATAAGCAACACAGATAATAATCGATATGTTATGTTCAAACATGAGAACTCATCGTTCAGTGTTTTTTATTAAGTAATCACATTTTGTCATAATTATAGGGGTACCAATAATTAAGTAAATAAAATGAAACTAACTGAAATTGGAAGTACAATTTTACTTAATTTAGTTAATATCAGTCTACACAGACTATATTGTGTCATTCCATCACCTGTTTCACGAGAGTATAGAAATTAGGTAACTAGCATGGGAAAAGCCCATGTCATTGCAGAAGAGACGGATGGTAATTGAGTCTGGTAATGGGCACAAAAAAATAAAATATATAAACGGTTGAACATACCACTTAGCACTGTAAGGACCCAAGGTTTACAGCTCTTACTGAGCACAATAAACAAAACTAAGCATCTGGAGTTTGCCAATCCTCAATGGAGTTATGACTGGAAGAGAGTGCTATGGTCAGATGAGACCACAACTGAAAGTGCATACAGGGGAAAGCACCTCATACCTACAGTCAAATATGGTGGTGTAATTGATGTTTTGGAGATGTTTTGCTGCCAGTGGCCCTGGGCAATATTTAAGATCAATGTCAAAATGAATTCAACAAAGTACCATGAAATTCTGGCATAAAATCTGGTTGTCTTTTCTAGGAAGCTTGGTCAAAGCCAGGAGACTTGGTCATAGGTAGATTGTCCTGCAGGACAATGACTCTAAACATTCATCAAAATCTACACAGAAATAGTTAAGTGAAAACAACATCCACGTTCTGCAATGGCCATCAAATACCTGTAGCCCGAACTGAAAAGGGGCCCCATAAACACAAACCAAAGAATATCAATGATTCAGAAAAGGAGTCATTGGAGTAATACATTTTATATTTGATAAATGTAAGACTTTAAGGTTTATTCCATTGAATCATGAATAAAGCACACTACTTTACACACGTTGGAAAATAAAGCTTATGTCAATACAATACAATAATTCTTGAGCCCACTGTATGTCCGAATAGTGGAATACAGAATCCAAGTTCTGAAATCAAACTGAATTTCTAAGCTTTATTTCAATTACCGGAATAGTGCTCACAGGAAAAGGTATTTTCACTGCAGAAATTGAATCAATGTACTTGTGTATCTGTTATTTGCTCCAGGGTTTATTCTCTCTTCCTTGACTTCCTTTAAATGTTGGTTAACATTCCAGCTGATATACCTATTTCCGTTTACCCCAATATTTGTAAGATAATGAAACAATTAATAAAAGTCTACCATATCTCGTACCCTATCACTGATGTAGACGCATGCTTACCTCTCCATTTGTTGTAATGAGTTTGAAGGCAGTTGTAACAAAGCACATTAATATTCCCTAGAGCTCCTTAGAGTGACTATAATCACCGTGGAGACTTCTAGAATAATCAGAAGTGACAGCCACCATCAGGTGTCTGAGGTACAGTACCAGAGAGAAGGGAGAAACCTTGCGATCTGATTACAGCTCAAGTCTGCCAAACGGATGTCCACCAAACCTAAAGTTACCCCTGCCTGAGCATCAACAAAGGACCTGAGAGCTTGCCAGTTCTGGGCAGCTATGGTCATGTGCTGGGACCTGCCGCTCTCATTTAGCCCCTGGCTATGAGGTGTTCAGTTGGTAGGTGATGGCAGCAGTCTGTATGAGTTATGTGCATGTACGCAAGAAGGCTGGCTTTTCGGAATATTTCCCTGCGGGAGTCTTGTGGTGGACACTGGGAATCTCTGCACCGCCTCTCAGACGCTAAAACCCGAACTGTAATCCAAAAGCTGGAGATGTCTTTCATGTCCAAGTGTTTTGACTGTGTAAAGCAGAAAGGCCCCAGGTAGGTTGTTACTGTATGCTGTAATATATAGGCTTAAAGACCTTTTTCTTCATGATTCTATTGAAAGGCATATTCAGTAGACTTATTATCTTGGGTTTCTTTCCCCACAAAGTGAAGTGATTTATTTTTACTTTTAAATGATGAAACACATTTATAACATTATTCACTGATGATAGAAATGCTATATATTTATATGCCCTCAGATTCTTTTGACTGTGCTGTGTTGTGCGTAGCACAGGTAGATGTGTCTTTATAAGCAAGATTGTTTTCTTGACCAGAGTAGTCTTTGTAGATTCTGGGTTAAAGCAAGCCTGTTTTCAGTATCAGTGAAGAATGTAAGAGCAAGTGATCCATCTTAAACCAAAATGCAATCCCTTGAGAAATCAACACTATTATCCTCAACAGCATGCAGGCCCAGGATAGCATAAGCCACTAATCCAAAATCGGAATTAAGAGCACTGATGCATGCACAGAGCCTGGCTCAAGTTTGTACATTGAAAGCCAAAGTGCATTTCGGACTGCTTTCAGTTTTTTTACATCAATTGAATTTGAATGTTTGGTTTTACGAATACATTGCTAGTGGTAGATCCACATTTTGATTTAACGTTGGGATGGCTAGAGCAAACCACAGAGGCTGAAGGTATCCCTTTGAAGGGTCAGTCAGGACTGAGATATTTGTGTGGGCTGGTAACCCCGGTTGACCTCGGGTCTCTCCTGTCGGTAGAATGGAAGCCTCATGTCTGGAACTGGCCCTGGAGGGAGAGAGGCTGTGCAAGGTGGGCGATTACCGCGCTGGTGTCTCCTTCTTCGAAGCAGCCATTCAGGTGGGGACTGAAGACCTTCAGATCCTCAGCGCTATCTACAGTCAGCTGGGGAACGCCTACTTCCATCTCCACGACTATGCCAACGCCCTGGAGTACCACCATCACGACTTGACCCTAACTAGGTACAGAGTGCCTTCTCTAGAGCCTGTGAACCAGAGAAGTCTTCATCTCTTCTGTACTTCTCAAACATCACCTTTTTATGCAACAGTGCTGGGACACTGAATGCAAATGTAATGACTTTTCTCCTTTGTTTCCTCTTTCATTTTCAGAGCTATTGGAGATCAGCTTGGTGAAGCGAAAGCAAGTGGTAACCTTGGAAACACATTGAAAGTTTTAGGGCAGTTTGATGAAGCTGCAGCTTGCTGTCAGAGACACCTGGACATTTCCAGGGACCTTAAAGATAAGGTGAGGAGTATTATCAATAACCACATCATTTATTTGGTTTGTCACATAAAAATCACAGACCCAAAGATTCAGTCAGTGTTATTATTTGGTCTTGAGGCAAGCACCTTGATGGTGACACTTACAGTATATGACTGCACATATCTCTTGCTTTTATGGTGTTTGCTTACTGTGCGAAATGCACTTTTGTAAGTCGCTTTGCCTAAAAGCTTCTGCTAAATGACTAAATTGTAAAGTGATTACTCTGTCAACAGAGGAGAAGATTTTCATTGGACCATGTACCGATGCTGTTTGTATCCTCACACTGCACAGGGCTGCTTTCCTGAATGTGTTTGTGTTCGCTGGCAGGTTGGACAGGCAAGAGCGTTTTATAACTTTGGGAATGTGTACCATGCCAAGGGGAAGAGTATATGCTGGAGTGGGACTGACCCGGGCGAGTTTCCAGAGGAGGCCATGGCAGCACTGCGGAAAGCAGCCGAATTCTATGAGTGAGCCTTGGGACTGTGCTAGTGTGTGTTTCTGCATGTGCGTGTGTTAGCATGTCTCCGATAGTGAACCAGTGTACACTTCCCTCTCATAATGTTTAGTGGTTAATGGTAGACAGATTGCCAGTGCGTTTCATTAATGAAGCAAATTTCCTTGATTCTAAGAAATTATAATGGATGCTTTTGCCATTGAATCAAGTAGCCCACCTCTTTTGAATCTTTTCCTCTGTGTTTCGTCTGAAGGGCTAATTTGTTGATTGTGAAGGAGCTCCGGGACCGCGCGGCCCAAGGTCGGACATACGGTAACCTTGGAAACACACACTACCTGCTGGGAAACTTCCGGAGTGCTGTGGTAGCTCATGAGCAGGTGCTTTATAAATCAAATGATTGATGAGTTACATATTTCTCTCTGTTCTCTAACTGTCAAACTGAATGCCATGGTTAATTATAAAGGTTTGAGCGAAATTAGCTTCTTAATATAAACCAGACTATGATTCACAGTAGAGGTCCGTTTTGTTCAGTTGGTGTTCCAGGTCTCATTATGGAACTTGGCCTTTAACGTAATGTTACTAATATCATTTTTAAAATGATATATTTTAAAGCGCCTCCTGATTGCAAAGGAGTTTGGTGACAGATCAGCAGAGAGGAGGGCGTATTGTAACCTTGGGAATGCATACATCTTCCTTGGAGAATTTGAAGTGGCAGCTGAACATTACAAGTAAGTGGACTCAACTGAACCAGTCATCTAAAGATAATGAGAGTCTGAGCCAACATGGGACACACATTAAAATTGTGTTCACAAATACTCTTACTTAACACACTTACATTTACAATGGTACTGGAAGGGCAAATGCTATGTTTGGTCATTATCACTGACCTGTAACATGTTACCGTATTACTGCTGTGGAGGGGGAAGTTTTCCGAAAATAATATTTGAAGAAAGAATTGAGAAAAGCAACGAGAATGCAGTTCTCTCTTTTGGAAAGGAGGTCATTGTAGATAAGTCATTGCGGTTGTGCATTGTAATGGAATGGACGTTTTCTTAAAAGCAGTGGGAATGCGGTTACTTTATGGAAGGGATGAGATGTGGTGGTTTGAGCAGGGGAGCATCTTTCCTGCACTGCAGGAGAACTCTGCTGCTGGCTCGACAGCTCAGGGATCGGGCGGTGGAAGCCCAGGCCTGCTACAGCCTGGGGAACACCTACACCCTGCTGCAGGACTACGAGAGGGCCATCGACTACCACCTCAAACACCTCATCATCGCGCAAGACCTCAACGACAGGTCAGGGCAGACCTGGACACTTACTGTTTTGTGCCTGCCATGGTTGAGGATGTGTTGACATACCTTCTTATTTTTGTAAAATTATGACATTTTCTACTTGCTGATGGTATTCTGCAAAACACCATTCGACCATTTTACCTGGCCATATAACGTACAGCATACAAACCTTTGCATTGCTTTAGTAGGTGTCTATTTTTTGGATGTATCAACTTCGTTGAATGCTTTCACTGTATGTTTGAGTGGTCCTCTTATTTCCCTGCCTTCTTTTGTTTTGTGTGTACTGTTTGTATGCGTGGGGTGTGGGTGCAGGATTGGAGAGGGAAGAGCCTGCTGGAGTTTAGGGAATGCCCACACAGCCCTCGGGAACCATGACCAGGCCATGCACTTTGCAGAGAAACATCTGGAAATCTCCAGAGAGGTATGGATTCCTGGTCCATACACATGCTATGCGTGTGATTATTCTCATGTCAGCTGATAAATATTATGCAACTGAGTCTCCTGCGTTACATATCCTAAGATGTAAATTCTGTAGATTTAATCTGTGAGCTGTTTCCATAAATGTAAACATTACTTAAAATAAATTGGCATGGTTTGCCTGGATTCATCCATAGCAATGAGGGCCTGTTTTGAATGTAAGGTTTTGTGTGTATGAATGGCTTTGTCCTCCAATGAGAACTTCTTACTGTGCCCTGTTCAGATTGGAGACCAAAATGGCGAGCTGACTGCCAGAATGAACGTGTCAGACCTACAGATGCTGCTGGGTTTAAACTGCAGCACCAAGAACTCTTCTGCACCTGAGAACCAGGACATTGACTACAACCATCACGGTAAACCATCTCTATCCTTACTAATCACAGTTCACTTAGGTTAGGAAAGTAGGAAAAACAATCCTTAAAAAGCGGTGTCATTTAACTTTAATTTGTGTGGTGGAACAGGTGGGAGGAATGAGGTGTGCATCTCAAATATTCCTCCAAAACGTTTCGGGCCTTCAGTTGGTTTAGAAATTTTAGGGTTTGTATTCTCCCTGAACGTATCACTTGCTGCACACCGATTCATACTGTAACAGAAGATTGACTTTCAGGAGCAAGACCCAGAATGGAAAGGAGACACAGCATGGAGAACATGGAGCTGGTGAAACTGAGCCCGGACAAGGTGAGTGCGGCTTGGAAGCTTTTAACCTTCTATAACCTTCGCCTGTTATAAACTTTTTAAATTAAAATGATTTTACTAATAAATTAATATTCGTCCATCAAGAGAATATCATAAGAACTGGTTGTGTGAAGCGTGATTTTTTTTTAAGGTGCAGTGTGTCATGTTGAGGTTTGTGCTGTGAATACTTTGTCTATGAGGCTGAGGAAACGGCAGCAGCTGTACTGTATTAACAGGTTGTGAATGTTCAGGAATGAGCAACAGGTAGAAGTGTGGAAAGCAGATGTACTGAACTACCTCTACCATACTAGTGCGCAGAGTATTTACAGAGATGGTTGTCCTTCTATCCACGGATTTGTTTTTTTATCTGTGTGCGTCCTTTAAAGGGTCAGAACTGGAACAATGACATCCTCACCAAGCAGCCCAAATCGTCTCTGGCCAAGACGTCCTCCAAGCTTTTTTTCATCAACCGTTTAAGGGGCAAGAAGAACAAGAGCAGTGACCCCTCTAGGAACGTTGTGCAGGATACCAGCAGCACCCTGGCTGTGCCTGAGGTGGAGGAGCCCAAGGAGGTGAGAGCTGGACCACCCTGACAATCATTAACATTTCATTTCCAGGCATTTAGTACAATTTAGTATCCAGAGTCAGCTTCTCCAGTGGTGAAACCACAGTGCTAGAGTTAGTCCACTGTTTATACGAGGCATGACCTGCCCACAGTGATTATATAAACAAGGGATTGGGGAGAAGCTTGAACTTGTGTTTTATTCTTGTTGTGAGGAGTTTAGCAAGGAATTTAGTAAAAGCATTTATTATTTAGTAATAACCACCACAGTGATGCTGCTCATTTAATCGTGTTTCACGCTTGTCGGTTTAATAGCCATTAATTGCCAGTTTGCAGTGTTTGACCCCTGCCTCTTCCATGCCATCTGCTACAGAGAGACAGCCCCGACATGCTGGGAGATGAGGGCTTTTTCGACCTCCTCAGTCGTTTCCAGAGCAACCGCATGGATGACCAGAGGTGCTCTATACAGGAGAGCAGGGGTGCACTGTCTGTGCCCTCCAGTCCGCCCTCCCCCCCGGCCCGAGCCATTCCCAAGTGTGAGTTTACCACTTCTACGCTCACCTACAGCATATAACATCATAACACTTCACCTCAGCTCAAAGACTTGACACAGTTGCGTGTTTGCTGTCATGGATAGGCTGCAGCCCTGGGTGCCATCATGTTTTCACAAGTGTAAACATCAGCAGTCTCGCATTGCTATAGAAACAACAGAACCCTCTCCACAGAACTGTATATATGCCAAATGTTGTGCGACACTCATTTTCATCACACAACACTTGGGTGAAATGGGTCACGCGACCAAGTCTAAATCCAGCTGGCCGATACCTGTGCCCCTCCACCTCCAGCCCGGTCGGAGAACGACGCCACCCCGCACAACCGGCAGCTCCTGGACATGGTGGCCACCTCGCAGAGCCGCCGTCTGGATGACCAGCGGGCCAGCGCCGGCAACCTGCCGGGCCTGCGGCTTAGCCAGCACAACGGCCAGTCCGTCCTCAGCCACCTGATGGCTAGTGCCGACGGCAGGGAGCCCGACGACGACTTCTTCGACATGCTCGTCAAGTGCCAGGTGGGTTTCCCCTGAACACGGGAGTGAGGTTCATATGCTCCCGTTCGGCAGCAGGTACAGCCTGCATCCGCTCAAACATTTAGATACGGGGTCTATATTGACTTTTGCCAACGATAAAAAATTTTTCATAATCAGGCTAATCTGTATTTTTGTACATTTGACATGGTATGTCATAAAAGGCCTTAATGTTTGCGCAGTCGTAACGGCTTTATATAACTGCAAACATTTTTGTGTGAAATAACAGTGCTCCACTGCTCTGTTAGATTGCATTAAAATAGACATAAAGGGTTTGTGATGCTACTAGCTATATGATGTAACATAGCAAACACTATGTTTTTAATGAATTATTGCTTCTAGTTTCATCGATCATTTTCTGCATAGCTCTAGACTGGGTGCCAGTGCTAATGCAGTCTACTTGCTTCATGTTGCCATGAAACCTGGGCTGCACAATATATTCTGTATATCTATTGTTATCGAGATATAAACATGCGAGATAACCACATCGCAAAAGACAGCTTGAACTGCGATGAACAGTATTTCTTTTTCAATTGGATGTTCTGTTAAATTGATTGGCTGTTCATGTGCAGTGCGTTCAATAAAAGCCTGTCGGAAATAATGTATTCTTTTTTATTATTATCCAGTGGGCATAGGCTCTTCATTGTCTGGGGGCTATGTTAGCAGTGTACCTGAAGCAGAAAGCCGTTAGGACTGTGGCACACTTCAATATTTGTTTTGCGAATCATCTGGTCATCGCAGTATGAAACGAACGTTAAGGGGCGACATGGCTCAGGCAGTAAGAGCAGTCGTCTGGCAGTCGGAGGGCTGCCGGTTCGATCCCCCGCCCGGGCTGTGCAGCACCTTGGATAAAGGCGCTATATAAATGCCAACCATTTACCATTTACGTTATGGCATATGACATATTTTCCTGGCAGGGCTCCAGGCTGGATGACCAGCGGTGCGCCGCGCCCCCTCCTGCCACCAAGGGCCCCACAGTCCCGGACGAGGACTTCTTCAGCCTCATCCTGCGCTCTCAGGCCAAGCGTATGGACGAGCAGCGGGTGCCCCCACCCTCCGACCCCGGCCTGCCAAACCCCGACTGAACTCTCCTGCTCCAGAGGGACCCCTCAGGCAGCAGTGCGGCTCTCTGTAGCACCGCAGACTTTACGGTCTGCTTCCCAGGAGACCTTACGCTGCTAAACTGTCTGTTATGAAGTGAACAGACCACGGGCAGCCCCGCGCAACGGACTAAACTCTTCCGACACACTGCAGGGATTCTCTGGTGAATTTTTTTTTTTTATGACTGCACAGCAGTCGTTTACGGTAAAACTTATACAGCGTAGCAAGCTCATGTTTACTGCCATTACACTTCCCTTCTGTCAGTGAGGACAGGTGAAGACTTGGACTTTTTTTTTTTTTTTTTTTTTATATATATTTTTTTTTATATCTGTATGTCCAGAAATGTTGGGAAGTGCAGGATAGGGGAAAAAAAACAAAAAAAAACTTCCAAATATCCAGAAGATTTTTCAGTGCAGACGATAGAGGAATAAAACCTAATTTCAAAAATGTACAGTTTTAATGTCCTTAATTATGTCCCAGTGCACAAAGTTTATAAATTGACAGTGGAAAAACACACAAACAAAATGAACATACATCCTAACAAACCTGATGAAACAAAAAGAGAAAATAAGTCATTCTGAAACCAAACCTTTTCTTTGCGATCCCAAACTTAACATTACAAGTCATTTGACTGATGCTTTTATCGAAACTGACTTATAGTTGATTAGACTAAGCAGGAGGCAGTCCTCCCCTGGAGCAATGCAGGGTGAAGGGCCTTGCTCAAGGGCCCAACGGCTGTGCGGATCTTATTGTGGTTACACCGGGGATCGAACCACCGACCTTGCGGGTCCCAGTCACGTACAGTGTTGCGCATCTGGTTCAGTCTCAGTTACGGGCAACTTTGTGATGGAGTAGTTCTCATCACAGCATTCATCTCCTGAAGCATCGGACCCCTGTGAGGTTCAAGTCAACTGGTGAGATTTGCCCCCCTGCAAATGCCCTCTGTCAACGACTGCAGACATCCAAGTGTGAGATGTGCTTTTGTCACATACCTGCTCCGGTGGTTCTGAAGCACGCCTCTCTTCCACCTGTTCAGGACCCAAATCTTCCACAGGAGGGGCCGCTTCTTGGCCCTGGTGCCTGGGATCTGGGTTGTCTCTCTCTCCTTCCTGTTCCTGTTCCTGTGCCTGTTCCTGTTCCAGGTCATCATTCTGCTGGTCATTTTCTTGTTCCTGCTCACGTTCTGCTCGAAGGACCAACTGTCCTCGCCGCCGCTTCCTGCAGCACACAAACTGAGGGTAGGGACCAGAAATGAGTCACTACAGAATGAGACCTTCCCACTTCAAAACATCTCAGTTTATGAATAAATGCCCTGTATTATGGAGCCATATCTGTACCTATACACTATCTTCAGCAGGGGTGTCAAACTCCAGTCCAGGAGGGCCGCAGTGTCTGCTGGTTTTTTGTGTTTCAGCACGAGAGATACATTTCAAAGTCTTTCATTGGCTAAAGGGTCCACACACCTTGTTCTCAAGGCCTTAACTGGCTGCTGATTGAAAGGAAACCACAAATACCAGCAGACACTGTGGCCCTCCAGGACTGGAGTTTGACACCCCTGATCTACAGTATAAATAAAGCCTGGTTTTGTAACTAGCTTACAGTGGTGTGAAAAAGTGTTTGCCCCCTTCCTGATTTCTTATTTTTTTGCATGTTTGTCTCACACACACGTTTCAGATCATCAAACAAATTTAAATATTATTCAAAGACAACACAAGTAAACACAAAATGCAGTTTTTAAATGAAGGTTTTTATTATTAAAAGTGATTGCCCCCCCCTGTTAAAACATAACTGTGGTTTATCAAACCTGAGTTCAATTTCTCTAGCCACTCCCAGGCCTGATTACTGCCACACCTGTTCTCAATCAAGAAATCACTTAAATAGGACCTGCCTGACAAAGTGAAGTAGACCAAATGATCCTCAAAAGCTAGACATCATGCCGAGATCTAAAGAAATTCAGGAACAAATGAGAAAGAAAGTAATTGAGATCTGTCAGTCTGGAAAAGGTTATAAAGCCTTTTTCTAAAGCTTTGGGACTCCAGCGAACCACAGTGAGAGCCATTATCCACAAATGGCGAAAACATGGAACAGTGGTGAACCTTCCCAGGAGTGACCGGCCGACCAAAATTACCCCAAGAGCGCAGCGATGACTCATCCAAGAGGTCACAAAAGACCCCACAACAACATCCAAAGAACTGCAGGCCTCACTTGCCTCAGTTAAGGTCAGTGTTCATGACTCCACCATAAGAAAGAGACTGGGCAAAAATGGCCTGCATGGCAGAGTTCCAAGACGAAAACCACTGCTGAGCAAAAAGAACATTAAGGCTCGTCTCAATTTTGCCAGAAAACATCTTCATGATCCCCAAGACTTTTGGGAAAATACTCTGTGGTCTGACGAGACAAAAGTTGAACTTTTTGGAAGGTGTGTGTCCCATTACATCTGGCGTAAAAGTACCACCACATTTCAGAAAAAGAACATCATACCAACAGTAAAATATGGTGGTGGTAGTGTGATGGTCTGGGGCTGTTTTGCTGCTTCAGGACCTGGAAGACTTGCTGTGATAAATGGAACCATGAATTCTGCCGTCTACCAAAAAATCCTGAAGGAGAATGTCCGGCCATCTGTTCATGACCTCAAGCTGAAACAAACTTGGGTTCTGCAGCAGGACAATGATCCAAAACACACCAGCAAGTCCACCTCTGAATGGCTGAAGAAAATCAAAATGAAGACTTTGGAGTGGCCTAGTCAAAGTCCTGACCTGAATCCTATTGAGATGCTGTGGTATGACCTTAAAAAGGCGGTTCATGCTCGAAAACCCTCCAATGTGGCTGAATTGCAACAATTATGCAAAGATGAGTGGGCCAAAATTCCTCCACAGCGCTGTAAGACTCATTTCAGGTTATAGCAAACACTTGATTGCGGTTGTTGCTGCTTAGGGTGGCCCAACCAGTTATTAGGTTTAGGGGGCAATCACTTTTTCACACAGGGCCATGTAGGTTTGGATTTTTTTTCTCCCTTAATAATAAAAACCTTTATTTAAAAACTGCATTTTGTGTTTACTTGTGGTGTTTTTGAATAATATTTAAATTTGTTTGATGATCTGAAACATTTAAGTGTGACAAACATGCAAAAAAATAAGAAATCAGGAAGGGGGCAAACACTTTTTCACACCACTGTATGTGAACATTAGACATTAGTGCCCCAAAGAATTGGCACCAGATATTAAACTGTCCAGAAATGAGTAATGCTTCCATATGCTTCACGTATAGAAGGAAAGTCAATAAAAGGAGTTTACTTACCAAAAGCAGAATGGTAACACAGCCCAATGGTAAAAGTGAGCGTGTGACACCTGGTTCAGACAGGACATTGGATGTGAAGTTTGTGAAGTGTGTTGCAACTTCGTGAAAAGTCACCTAGACCACAAAAAAAAAAAAAACTAGATGGGTACATTTCCTGAAGAAAATGCAGTGTCATTGCCACTGCTCAACACAGTGGGGGTTTGCACAGTTCCTAGGCAGTTGGGAGGTGATGAAATTCGACATACCAAAACAGTCGGATGACCATAGTCCGTTTCCTAGTGATCAGTCACACCCCTTGGTCTTATGAGCCATGATGCATACCATGCCCACTAGGACAAATTTCTACAAAACCTTATATTTTGAATAATGTATGTCCCATAATTATGTGTACCTACATTCGGGTTCAGAGATTCTTTTAAATATTGTCCCCCCAATTAGTCGATTTTGAAATCCTTTTAGTTGCAGTGTGGGGAGCCAACCGTTAGCATGTACATCAGACTCATGAAGATAGCACAAACTGTTATGACCAACATTGTCATAGGCCATGCCCTTCAAGATCAGTGGTGGTCACGGTAGTTCAATTGGTTTGTATCTTGGTCCAATAAAGTGATGCAGAAAATTTGGTCAACAAACAAGAGAACCACAGGTTCAAAATGGTTGAAAAATTCAAAATGGGTGAAAAAAAATGGTTGAAAAAATCCATCCAGATGTTTCACTGCCTTTTAAAGGTGTTAAAATTGGATCTGTAATTATAGTGGCACCAAGTGGCCAATTGGGATTATAATGAATGTGCATCCAGTGGCCGACTTACTTGACCATACTGCCAAAGATCATGTCTATCATTTAAAATAACACGGAGATTGCAATCCGATATCTCTGCCGTTCTCTAATGGCTGCCTTTGATGTGTCTAACTTGAAAGCTGTCCAAGGAGATGGGACAAAATCTGAGCTGTCCCATGTCAATAAGTTCACTGTATGTTGTTCAAAAAATAAACAAAGCAAATTTGTTTTTTGCAGAAAACTTACAGAAATGAACCTTCTGGCTTCCTCAAGATGAATGCACAGCCAAGGGAGATGGCAAAAATCATCGTCATGGGGCTAGAATGGAAAATAATTCAATTAATGATGGCATGTGTGTTCACACACATTACCACATAGAAACTGATCTGTTCTACCCACCATTTTAAGCTGTTAACTAAATGCTAGTCACTAAATGTAAATGTCTTTTCCTAGCTGATATGAAGTTGTTTGAACCATGTGGTTTAATTTCGTTCTGTGAAAATTTGGAGCAGTCTCATGTATTGTTATTTTTGTTTGTACATGGCTTACTGCTCAGAAACAATTAATACTGTTGAACATGCACTCAGTGAGAACTTTATTAGATATTTATTACTTATTTTTTTCTAGTGCTGTAGCCTATCCTCTTAGTTATGATGTGTTGTGTGTTCAGAGATGCCCTTCTGCATGCATGGTTATATTTACATTACTGTCACCTTCCTGTCAGCTTTGACCAGTTTGGCCATTCTCCTTCGACGTCTCTCATTAACAAGGCGTTTCTGTCTGTAGAACTGCTGCTCATTTGTTTTATTTTTGTTTTTTTGCAGCATTCTTTGCAAACTCTAGACTAGTGTGTGTGAAAATCCCACAAGATCAGCAGTTTCCCAGATACTCAAAATACTCTGCCACCAATAATCATTCCACGGTCAAAGTCACTTAGATCACATTTTTTTCCCCCATTCTGATGGTTGGTGTAAACATTAACTGAAGCTCCTGACCCATATCTATGTGACTGTAACATTGCACTGCTGCCACACGATTGGCTGATTAGATAATTACATGTACTTATTCATGTGATTAAGTAGAAATGTGCTCGGTGAGTGTATATAGGGGATATGAAATCCTGATCAGTATTCAATTAACTCAAACTGGATTCAAAGAGATCTAAGCTATAATGAAAACAGCTTAGGCCTACACTGTGTCCCCAGGATCAGGTCGGGAAGTTACTGACCCAAAGTGACACCCTATACGGCACACATTATGAAACTTGTTTACACAGCTCAACTGTAAAGCAGATCAAGGGTACAATAGTAAAGATTTCAAACCCACGCTTAGAACTAACAAAAATTGAAATGAAAATTGAACTAAAAATATATATATAAACTGTTGAAAATGTTGAGGTTATTCAGTTAATGTAGTTAAAATCATCTAGCCCAGCACTACTCAACTCACATCCTGCAGGCCGCACCTGCTTTCACTAATCATTTTACCTGCTTGGTTCAGATAATAAGCTAGTTAGTGAAATCAGGTGGTGTAGCGCATGGTTGAAGCAAAAGCCGGCAGACCCGCAGGACGAGGAGTGGAGTAGGGCTGATCTAGCCCATCTAATATTCAGATATTACAATATTAATAACTGTACTGATAAACGCTGTTGTTAATATGAGGTCTGGAACTACTTGACTAAATTAATTTGCATGAGTAAATATTCTATATTTCCAAACATGCATAGATTTTGATCATACCAAAGAACAAATTCTGAAAAGAAAGAGGAAAACATAGCTAAGCACAGCTAGATCGTAGCAAATGCATGAATGACGGTGTTATGGTGTTCTCTTTTTTCTTACTATTCTGAGCTGTTCAATGCTCTTGAGGAGTTGGTTCAACTTGCTGTTTTGGGCAGAAATAAACTCAGGGTGTTGCTTTAGAACAGATGTTTTGTGCTTTACGTCTTCAATCTGAGAAAAACAAAGAGCACAAGACAGTAAATACACAGGGATTGTCTGCTTTAAGGGTCTGAGAAGATCATTAAAAAGTATTTTAATTGTTTGACAAGTGTCTTGCATGTCAATAAACATGTCATAGCGGAGATATTTGGCTTAGGTTTGTTTGGGTGACCCCAGACTGCATTGCAGCAAAGCAGAGCGACACTTTTCTCTGGGTGACTACTGCTCCACAAAGAAAGATGTGACAAATTATCATTAGCAATCAGTATGATGGAAATAGTTCTGAAAAATAAAAGGTTATCCTTTAAGATCATGTCATTATAAATTCTGTAAACATTTTAATAACACTGGCATATCTGAAACAAGTAGTCTAATAAAAAGGCTTAATCTATGATCCCAACTCTGGAAATCATCTGTGTCAGATGACACAACAGATCCAATATATATATATATTTTTTTTTCAAGGATCATCTTGGTCCCCATACTTCTAATTGGAGACAGAGCATGGGTTTTCACCATCTTGATGTGCAGCTCTGAGCTTTTTTTGTTGGTTTTTCCATCCCCCCCTACTCTTCACGTTTAAAATGTACTGTGCTTGTCAGTTTTGGGACGCCCATTATTTGACCTATATTTCTGACTGTTTTCGACGCAGACTAAAAACACACCTTTTCAAACTATACCTTAGTTCCCCCCCTTTCCGATATCCCTAGTCTAACCCCCCCAAAAAAAAACAATTTACCACTTACGATGACTGTATTTTTGTTTAGAACAGCCCTTCATGTGTATTTTACTAGTTATGGATTTCATGCTTTAACCTGTGGAAGAACCTATGCACATGTAAATCTCTTTGGATTAAAAGCGTCTGCCAAATGACTAAAATGTAAATGTAAGGCTACTGAAAGCACCCATCTAATCAGAAACACTTGTGAAGCCGTTTGTCCCAAATGTTATTGCGTCCTGAAATGGAGGGTTTGTGTATTAAAAGTGCTGTAATTTCTACATGAATAAAAAGTATAAAAATACACGACAATCTGCACTTTAACCACGTGTGAATTGTTTGTACAGATCAAAATTTGTGAAGTAGAGCCAAGATTATTGAGCTCACTGACTGCTCTAAATGTGTTTTGCGTCCAGGTTACTTACAGCTCTCTGTAAATTGACGAGCTTTTGAAAACATTCGGATATTTCTGGGGATTCCTTTTCATCCAGATATCTGCTTGCGATACCCTCTGTATCAGCCTTCTGTAATGAAACAGCAACATATTTGAATACTTAAAACGTCAGGCGGTACAAAGCAAAACTTTGAACAACGCCTATAACTTGCCTTTGGCACTTCAGGGATGTTTCTCATGGTTTTTGATGTGGAATCGTAATGCGTCATGTTATATGGATCGATCCAGTCGTCTTCCTCTCCTCTCACATTTGGAAGAGTACATCCCAGGAAAACAAATGTAAAAAATCGAGGTGTCATTGTAACTATTCCTTGGCTAGCAACACGTGGCGGTAGGTAATCAGTTTTACGCAAACTAGACTTTATTTTCGGCTTAGAGCAAGTTAGCCTACACTTTGCTGTTAATGGATCATTAAAGTACTGCATTTACACATCAAATTGTTTGAAATGCGTGATATCTTCTATCGTAGCCGATTCACTGTGCACGGAGATTTTCTTTTTTCCAGTTTCGGTTTCGCAACTGTTTTGGACGCGAACAAAGACATTATGTATAGCACAGTGCTCAAGCCTATTTCCTTAAAGTTCGTTGTATATTCGTTCGAATTCAATAGCTCACGAACGAAACGTCCAAATATAATAGCACTATTACTAACATTTTTTTAAAGAGTTGCTGAGATTATTCCTGACCGTTCTTCTTTAATTCCCAAATTCACAATCAGCTTTCAGTGGCAGAGCGTGATTCGTTGTGTGGTTGTAATTTATGCAGTAGCTGTCCACCCATTTCCATACTTGACCGAAACCGCAGAACAGGGCAAAGCTGCGACATGATTGGATCTCTATGTTCTTGCTGTTATTCTCCTGTTACCATAGAATTGCTTTGCAATTTCAACATTTAAGAAAGAAAATAGATTATGAAACATGGTGAAGCATATATTTATTTTTTCATACAAAGATTGAAAAAAGAGATAAAAAAAGAATTAAAAATAAAATAAAAATCAACAGCCCAAAATGTAAGGTCGGACATTCTCCTGGTGGTAGAGGTGGGACTCCATATTTACAGCACATACATATCGGACCAGTACTTTGTTGCTAGTAAAGTTGAGCAGCAGTTTCCTGTATTGGTGATCCAATATTTTCTACACGTCTCCGTGTGACAGATGTGGTGTTCTCTTCTGACAAACCATCCGTCACCTGAAAAGGCCAACATGAGTACATGAGCTGCAGTAGGAAATTAAACGCTGATCTCACCTCAACACCTAAGGATCCACTACAGAATCAATGTTATTATTTAAGCATTTATACATAAGCTGTATTACTGGTGATCTTTGTGTGCAAAGTATTTAAAATTTTATTTCAAGTCGATGTAGGGCTTTCTGCTAACATTTTGTTCAAAGGAGCACACGTGCTCCTAAGTTTAAACATTTTTCAACTTGCTGCATCCCAATTGATATACTCCTAAATTATTTTTCCAGCTAGCACGCATCAATTTTTCAGAACAAATGCTCCTAAAATGGGAGCACTGTAGAGACTTGCAATGGTAAAGTGGAAACAGTTACACAAATGCTTTTGTGTTGGGATAAAGGGCTGAAGGATTATTTAAGATTTTGCCTTCTAAAAATTGCCATGCAAATCAAATGGGTATTATACAGGTGTAGGGCATTTTACATAAGTGTGCCTCTATGCAGACCCCCAAAAGGAAACAGACTGTGTTGACAATGTTGACACAGGGTGAGCAAAGTTTGATGAACAGTGCTTGTCAACTATTGCTCCCATCATTGTGCTGCCTCTGCGCAATTCTGCCACCTCAGTGAAATGTTCCCATAAATGTTGAGGTGAAATAGTACTGTACAGATAATGGGTTTTCCACATACAGTGTTTGGTGTCTTTTAATGTTGTGAGAAATAGTTTGGTGTCATTGGTGGTATGGTACACTGGTTGCTGAATAAAGATTTTGAAGGAATAAACCACAGGTAATGGAACTTACCTTTTAGTCGGCATCCAGCTGTGCTACAAAGGTTAACCAGATTTGTTGGACATACAGAGATAACATCAGCAGGGCCATTGTTGTTACTGCCGTCTTGTGACTCTTTATTTGATGATTTGTTGTATTTCCTGTAAACTCTGGGTATATAGAGGGAAACGTGGAATGCTTCGAGGAGACTCGCTAATACGACCTCCTGCGCACCATTTGCGTATAGCCATTCATATTACACCTTGTAATTCTTGTCATTCTATTTCTAAAATGCACATTGTTGAATAAATTGTATTAATTTAAACCTGCATCCTCTTGACCCGCACCACTGCACACTTAGCAGTTTAGAGTCCTAACAGACATAGACAACATAGGATACCTGCACCCCTTAGTCACTCGCCTATACACCAGTGCCGTCACAAGATACATACTAAGTGTATCATTGTAGGCTATACAGGCCACAGGCACGTCCGTGTCTACATAGATAGCAATCGTATAGAGCCACACTATTGGCAGACATTTGCAGTTCCTTTTGTTGAACTGTTAGAACAGGGGAGCAGTTAAGCTTATTTTTTGGAGTCAGATAAACGAGAACAACATTAAATAATCCCTGTTCCAGTAGAAATGGTCATACTACACGCGTTTCCTTCACCTCTCTTTCTGCCTTTTGGTGTGTTTGGGGGGTTCTTACACAGGTAACTGCCAAGTCTGAGGAAACATCAACCACAGTATTCCCATCTCTACACTTCGAGCCTCTGAAGACCTATACAGTGATATAAGATCAATTTCTCTACAATTTCCTACAACCTACAATAATGGAGATATGGCAAGTCAAAGTCACGGAGTCACACGAATTAGAGCAAACTTTGTTAGCCCATATCTCCCAGATTAACAATCCGATTCAAGCGTAATTTTAGTCTGAGTGGTTTCTTCTGAAGCCAAAACAGCTTGCTAAAAAGGGAAGGTACATGACTGGGACCCGCAAGCATTGGCGGTTCGATTCCCAGTGTAGCCATGATAAGATTAGCACAGCTCTTGAGCAAGACCCGTAACCCCACATTGCTCCAGGTGGGGATTGTCTCCTGCTCAGTCTAATCAACTGTAAGTTTGGATAAAAGCATCAGCCAAATGATGTAATGTAATGTAAATCGAATTAAAATCTATGATGATGTGATCAAAAACTGTGTTGAAGTGACAGGGAATAAACCTATTGTTCCCTGTGAAACATCATAGTTTAACAATCTTAGTCACTGTGCCGAATTCAACAGTCTTAGTCACTGAAACCACCTGTAAACCAGTGAAAAGTAACATTTGGTCTCATGCGCTGGTCAGCTTGCTGACTTCCCCCTCCTGGAGCATACATTGTTAGCCCCCACCGTTGGCACACATGCCTGTGGGAGAGAGCTAGAGAGGGATTCTTAGAGGCGCCTTCTTGGGCCCTGGGGGCCCGCTTTTCTCACATTCCAGAACAGGAATATTGGAGATGGTATAAAGATGTTTCATGATAATCCCAGGTCAGAATATAGTAATGTTTGGTGTTATTCTGATTGGTTCAGTGCGACTGGTGTAATGGTCTAGTTTTTGTAACAGTCTACCGTTGATATCACAACCATTCAGGAGCCGAGGGGAAACTGGGCAAAAGCTGTCCATGTAGAAGCCATGTGTTTTAGCCCCCTGCCTGGTGGGCCTGGCTGTAAATTATAGATGGGTGACTCACTTTTAGGGTCAAGAACTAAGGCCTGGATTTCGGAGATAAGGAGAAGAAACCAAACAGTCTGGGATGTCTCCTTTCCTTTCATTCACCCAAATCAGGTTTATCCCAAAGGTATATTACCATGAGAGGCACAAAGACATATTTACAGCATAATGCAGTTATCATGAAAACTCCCAACTACAGCATTCATAGATATAATGGGGCGGCCTGTAGCATAGTGGTTAAGGTCAGGAAGGGCTGCCATTTGTGAGGGGCCTGAGAGCTGGGGTTTCAATGTTGTTTAGACTACCTGTTGGGGAGTTAAGATGTATGAGTGGTCCAAGGCCAGTTGGGTCATGGGAAAAGAATCCTCCCGAACATTGGTGACCTCCCTGTGACCCCATACCTGGTCACTTCCAAGGAGAAAGACTCCGGACAATGCCACAGTGCCCTCATTTGGGCACTGCTGTCATTACACCGGTGACTGCTCTCTTAGATTAAATATTCAAAACTGCTATTAAGATAGTAAATAGACCCGGTAACACCTTGAAAACATTGCCCATGTGATCCTTGTATTATTGCATTAAGTCTTATGTAATGGTAACAGGAATTGCATGTAAAATGGATAATCAGGAGGGAAGTTTCATGATAACTGCAACATAATAAAACATAAGGGTAATCTGTTTGGTATGGATGTGATCTGATAAAATCATGGAATCGGATGAGATACATTTCATACCAAATGGAATTTAATAAACTATAGTTTCAGTATCCCAAGGGAAAAACCTACACGTCCTCTCTTGGTAATCATCTCATTTTCCCTACTCAACAACCCCCAACGGTGGGGGTCTAAATTCCAGATTTTACCACCCCTCCAGGTTGATTTATGGCACTGCCGCCTGGTTCCAAACGTATGATTTGGAATAAAAGCAAGGGAGACAGACCAATCTGGGAAGATCGTATTCGACTTCCCACACAGCATATTGTACGTGTATGTAAGTATCAGGAAGATCGTATTCGACTTCCACACAACATGTCTTCCTGCCTACCTGTCTGCAAATAAACTATTTTGTTTGTAACTTGCGTGATCTCCATGACTCTAATTCATCTTGTACCTTTTCAGCCTAAATTACAACTGAATATTGAGGGGGAAAAGGGAGGCCAAAGACTGACCGATCGGCAGTTTGGCACATATGTGATAGTTCTAAGCTGTGAGGCCAGCAAGTTTCTGCCACTTAAAGGGTCGGGGGACGCACGGCTCTTGTGATTTGACGCGAAGGGAACCCCTGGGCGTTACGGTGCTGGTTCCTGTCAAATTAGCTCTAAGGAGCCCAGTTAATGCTACGCCGACCTGGGCTCGCAACTATCATGGCAGGTTTGCATGTATTGTGTTGACTGGACCCTCAGCCTCTGAGTTCTACACCGAACTGAGATTTCAGCAATAATGTTAATCGCGAGAGCATATATTGAGTAATGGTGGCGCAGGTACAAGTCGAATGTAATCACTCCCAAGGTCCACGTAAGTTGCAAACCCAAATTTCTAAATTATATTTTAAATGGAGTCAGATAAACGAGTAAAACTATAGTAACCACTAAGCGTACAATACGGCCCCGTTTGAGAACGGAGAATATTAAGAATTGTACTGATCCGTTTCTGGCCAGCTGTAAGCGGGATATGGGGCAGGTCAATCCATATCCGACCCATGGCAACGGACCCAGTATATTCTTAAACATAATTGTGCTCTGTTCTTGTACGGAGGATAATAATTAACCATACTAATGTTCTCCCAGCAACGCCAGAAGGACAAGCACGCAAAACCCCCTTCGGCCCCCGCTAAATTCCGTCATTGGGTTAGCTGTGGGGTTTTACACACCCCTCTTTCAAAGTCACCGAGATCTCTTCTTATAGACCTGGCACGCAAAATAATGGGAATGGGCTCGGTCTGCCAAGCATTTTTACATTACTTACCTTAAGAACCACACTTGTGTGGAGCCACCTGCTTTCAATCTACATTGTAGCCTTCATTTATTCAAGGGTTTCCTTGATTTTGCCAGTTACCTTTACTTGAACTTAAGCCTGCAGTATCACCACAACACCTTTTTCACTTTTGTGCAAATAAGAAAAATTATACTTGCGTTTGGTCTCTGGGAATTCCGTGGCGGGTTGTCCCTTCTTTGCTGACCAGACTTGCTTCTGGCACCTGGACTTTCAGATTTTAACCTGTCCTTTGAAATACACTGCGAGTCACCAGAGGGGGATTCATCTCCAGCCATAACCTCCTCTTCCTCAGAAACAGCACCTCCTGTAGGCAGTTCATGGTCCTCCGCCTCGGAGCGATCTTCTCGCTGCTCCGCGTCAATCTCGTCCTCGGCGAAGGCCTGGTCGGCTTGGCGCAGGGTCTCCACCAACACTGGGGCCTGGTCCTCCCTGTGCCTGTTCTGCCTCCGCTGGTGCACAGGGGCTCTGTGCTGGACCTGTGTTCTTGGGGGTGGAGCCTGAAGGGGTGCATCGCCCCCTGCTGGTTGATCTGGAGCTGCTTCCCTTAGCTGTGGTACCGGGCCCTGTGCAGCAACAGCTGGGGGTGGGTTCTGGCGACCCCCCAGTGGTCTGGGGAGGACATGTTGGATCGCAGCCTGGGCACTTCCATACATGAAGACCTGGAAAACAGAAATTCACTTCACATGATTTCCTGTGCAGACAGTTCTCCCAGCTAAATGTTACTGTCAGGAAAGCAATAACAAAAAGGGCTTCACAGGCACACTCTACTTGTAAGCAACCACTGCCAACCGCTGCCAACTTCGACAGTGTGACTGAGTAACATTACTTTTCTCCTGTGGATTTACCCGCTTATTCCCCGCTTGAAATAAACCTATTGTTCCCTGTGAAACATCATAGTTTAACAGTCTTAGTCACTGTTCCAAGTTCAACAGATTTAGTCATTAAACCCGCCTGTTCTACTCGTACCAAGACACTTACCAAGATGGCCAGGACAATAGTCAAAAGGACAGGGATCTGTAGCGTGATTGGCAGGTCTTTGAGGAGAGCTCTAAGGAACTCACTGATACCCTGCCCAAAATGTTTAAGCGGCTCCGTAATGAAAGTGGTAATGGTGACAGAAATTGCCTAAAAAATAAAGGAAATTACAATAATTGATTAGTTCGTTTTAATTTGATTATTTTTTTACATTTCTTCCCAACATGTCCAATTCCCAGCCTAATTTGGAATGTCCAATTCCACAAATTCAGTGGACCCTACTGCCTAAGTGAAGACATGCCTAGTTCTGCTCCAAAACATGTGGTGCCACCAGCCTGTTTTTTTCACACTACAGACCACAACTAAGCTTGCAGAAAGTAGAGTTGGAGGAAGATCCAGTATTTGTAGCTTTGGCATGCAGTCGAGGGGTGCAGATCGAGTACTGTGGGTGGCTACAGACCAATGAAAAGCAGACCCCAACTGACAACTGATAAACTATTGGCCTCAGTTGGCACTGACAGTGTGGAACAATGTACATATACTCAGTGAGCACTTTATTAGGTATTTATTGGACTTTAAAAGTCTTCTGCTGCTGTTGCCTATCTACTTAAGAGGTTTGATGTGTTGCATGTTTAGAGGTGCTTTTCTGCATACTACTGTTGTAGTGCCTGGTTATTTGTGTTACTGTCACCTTCCTGTCAGCTTTGACCAGTCTGGCCTTTCTCCTCTCCTCTTTATCAACACCTTTCTACCCGCAAAACTGCTGCTCACTGGATGTTTTTCGTTTTCCACACCATTTTCTGCAAACTCTAGAGATTGCTGCGCGTGAAAATCTCAGGAGATCAGCGGTTACAGAAATACTCAAAACAGCCCGTCTGACACCAACAATCATGCCATGGGCGAAATCACTGACATCACCTTTCTTCCCCATGCTAACATTTGTTCTGAAAAACAGCTGAACCTCTTGGCCACCTCAAGTTGCTCCCACATGCTACCACATGATTGGCTGATTAATTATTTGCATTAACAGGCTGGTGTAAGGTCTACCTAATAAAAGTGATCAGAGTAATCGCTGGATTCTAAAATGCTTACCTTCGTTGGAGGCACCAGTAACATTGGGTTCACGATGAGCAACTCATAGTATTTCATACATGGGTCATCTTGTAGAGTCCAGGTGCTTCTGAACCATTCTGTGATGTAGAAACAATAGAGATCATAGATTTACCAAGATTTATACATTCAATGATAACCAAAAACAAGCAACGTCAGAGAATGATTGTTGTGTTGTTTTATTACCGCTCAGGTTATCCTTCCAGTCAATCTTCTTCACTCCAGTACACTTCTCATTGAAACTTTCCAACTTTACAATATTGGCTTGATGCTCAGCAAAGGCTACCTATAACACGCAAAAGGTTACATGTGAAGGACAAAGTATCATGCACTGAAAAATAGAAACATTGGCACTGTGAAATTCTCAAATCAGTGTTCTTTTTAATTTTACTTTCCAAACATTATCTTATATTTAATTTCCAACATATAGATATATATAAATTTGGACTTGGTATTTAATGTACCTTGTAGAGGTAGAGCCAATTCCAGGCAATGCTGATGAAGAAGCAGACCGCAAAGACTCGCTTGAACTGTACAAACCAAGACACTGTTGACCACAACTCCGTACATATTATCACTACTACAATTAATACGCAGGCACAGACCTGAAAGAAAAATAAGAAATATTCAGATATACTGAGGCAATACAGCCTTTTAAACAGAATGAAACAAATCCTTAAGAGTGTGCTATAATTTTAGGAGGAGAAAGGTTTAATTATTTTTGTACTCAAGTCACCAAGTGTTTTTTTTTTTTTATACATGCCATTAAGTTATGAGATTAACACTACCTGGGACGACAAAAGGCACTTAGCACTTCCTCACCTGCATAATGGTGCCAATGTCCACACCGAAAGTGTCCTCAAAGCGCCACTTCCAGACCTCGTAATCATGTTTTTTGAAATTGACCAGTATCTCGCTCAGAGCGTCATCCAAGGCCCCCGTTCTCAAGCCATCGTCCTCATTCAAAATCTTCTGAATCTCCGCCACAGAACTTTGTGACAGCTTCACTTCAGCATCGTAGTGGACGTCACTATGTGCTTCTTTGGGCTGATGATTAAACACATTTGGGGGAAAAAAGTCATGTTAACACCGGTGTGAAGACAAAGACTGTATAATATTACTCATTCAAAACATTGATTGAATTTTGCATCAGTCTTTACAGAAGGAAATTCAGTGTGGTGTATTGTGTTGTTTTAAACAACTCACAAGTCCCAGTTTTTTAATTCCATTCAAGAGCCTGGCGAGGTATCGTTTAAAAACTGGGTGAACAGCAGGCATCTGGGATGTGGATCGAATCCTCTTTTCCTGTGCTTGAATCTGAAATTTTATAGAAATGAAGGTGTTAATACAGTAGTGTGCAGAGATGATTATACACTTCACACAGTGAAGATAAATCAGAAACCAAGTACTATTCAAGTATTCATTTCATGTAATATTGGTTCATGTAGATGAAAATAAGTAAACCGATAACAAAATATTGTGAAAACAAAAATAGTCTCTTTTGGAAAAAAAAAAGTCAATATCTAGTGTGGCCACCCTGTACTTTGCATTTAATCGTTCACATATTTTGTTTATTTCTTCGCTCGTTAAACCATTCTATATGGTTTGAAGTTCATTCCAAAGAGATTCTTTCAATGTTACAACAGATTTATTTATCTTGGTATCCAGCAAATCCCAGATTTGCGCAATCGGATTAAGGTCTGGACTTTGAACGAACCAAGTCATAACTTTTATGTCTCCAGATTATTATTTTCATCAAGTGACCAACCGGCATCATATAAGGCTACAATTTGGCTACGAACAATCTCAGAGAGCCCCTTCCGTCGTGCCATCGTGTTTAACACTGTGACACTGCTCAAAGTTCGTGTTACCTTAAATACTGGACCAATTTTGCTGAATAATGAAGCTTCAAACCAGTTTAAACAAATTGTTTAGCATCGAAAATCATGGAACGAGCCTTCAAACATGCATTAATGCTAAGCAAAAGTCCCCAAAAAAAAATGTCTGTTTAAAAAAAAAAAAAAAGATGTTTACCGAGTTTCTGTTTATTAGCCATACTTTTACCCCAATGTTATTGTGGGAATAATTTTTTGTTCTCATTGCCCAAATAGTACTGTTCAATACATTTTCACCAAAAATGTTCAAAGAAGAATATATTAGGACCCCTTTTAGAAAACATGGTGGTGTATAATCATCACTGCACACTACTGCATACATACGCAGTCAGTGATACATTAATTAGACCTATACACCAGCTTGTTAATACAAATATTTAATCAGCCAATCATGTGTACAGCAACTAAATGCATAAAAAGCATGCAAACGTGGTAAAGGGGTTCAGCTGTTGTGCAGACAAAATGTCAGAATGGGGAAGAAATGTGATCTAAGTGACTTGACTGGCATGATTGTTGGTTTGAGTATCTCAGAAACTGCTGATCTCCTGGGATTTTCATGCACAACAGCCTCTACAGTTTGCAGAGAATAGTGCAAAAACAAAAAAACCTCCAGTTAGCAGCAGTTCTCCAGGCAAAACTTGTTGTTAATGAGAGAGGTCAGAGAAAAAGGGCCAGACTGGTCGTAGCTGACAAAAAGGTGATAGTAACACAAATAAATAGGCACTAGAACAGTGGTATGAGGAAGAGCATCTCTAAACACATAACGAGTCAAACCTGTTAGTGGATACAGCAGCAAAGACCATTAAGTGTAAAATACCTAATAATACCTTCTTCTTTTTTTCCTTGTTTTTTTTTTTTTTTTTTTACATGCAGTACAGCGGCCTCACTCACCCACCTCGCTCTGTAGATTGGCGACTTTATTACTGCACTCGGTAATATCTGGGCAGGAAGGCTCCGGGCAGGAAGGCTCCGGGCAGGAAGGCTTTGGACATGAATCTTGCGTGTACTCCCTCCTTTTTGTGGGGACGTTATCATAGCTCTTAAATGGACGAATAAATGCACATTCATTTTCTGGAAAAGCAGGACAGATTAACAACCGAAAGAGAAAGGATCACAGCTGAGAAGGTACCAAGACTGGGATACGATGGAAGTACCTCTGGAGGTTTCCTCATGGTTTTTGTGGAAGCATCGTAGTTCAACATGTCAGTGGGGTCGATCCATTCGTCCTCATCCACTTGCCCGTGAACAGCCAGAAATAGGCAACACAGGATGAATGTGGCTTGCATTCTTTCAGAATTAATGTAACTTACAGGTTTTTGAAATATCCGTTGCTGCTCTATTAATCTACTGGACACAAAATGACTAGCCACAATGCTCGAAGAAAGATCTCCAGCTCAAATAATGCCTAACTTGGCCTCCGTGGAGATGCCACTGTAAGTATTAACAAACAAGTCAGCTACATGTAAAAGCAAATGCCACAATCGAAAGGGTCGTCGTTAGATCGTTAGCTAATGTTACATAGCTACTAGGAAACGTTAACAACCTAGCTAACTAGCAAACGATGGATGCACGCTTCTTCCTCAACCAACCCAACCAAAACCAAAACAGCTAACGGTGGGGAAACTGTACCGACCGCTGTTATGCAGATATTCTGCTATATACCCACTACTAGATACTAGCTACAAGAGCAAATTCATTACTAACGTTACAAGACACTTTCAGTATTCATGAAATACTACCACAACAAACTATTGCACGTTAAACAACAGAAAATGAAACCCGTATTTACACCAAGCTTTTCTGGGTGACCTTTCACACGACACGTGTTTTGATGTGAGAGGGGTATTCTGGGAACTGTAGTTCAGACCACAAAAGGAACAGAGGCGGATCTGGGGGGTGGCATTGCACTGAAGCCTGACCCATTCGCCACCATGAACGTTTTTTCTCAGTTAAAACCATTGACTGTATAAAGAACAGGTTAAAACGAACGTGTCGTAGAGGTGGCACAACAAAATAATTGCTGGTCCCATTCTGGCCAGTGCCACCCCACTCTCCAGGTGCTGGCACTAAAAAGAAAGCATTCACAGCCTCTGTGAAATAACAGTAAATGGACCTACGAAACAAGATTCTGTTATGTTGCAGATATTTAATACTGACACTGAATTATTGAATAGTTCTGAAATGCTGAATAATTTATAAAGTGAAAAATATATAAACCTCTTGAGGTGTAATTTCTGAAATATGTGATTAGAATGTTCTATTGGTTTTATTTGACGAGAAAATCAAAATGTTAAAAAGCAGAGCTTTTGGTTCAAACAGGTATTTATTAAGCTGAAATGGCAGCGGAGAGATTTTACGGACCATTATGTCCATCACTTTTTATCAGGGTTCATAAAAGAAGAGCACCGGCAGGTTTAAGATGGACGCAAACACACACCACACTATATAATGTAATAACAATTCCCTTTATTTTGGTTTTTAAGTTAAACATAAAATATTATACAAGAAAATAAATTATTAGGCATTACATTCAGTACAATTTGGTGAGAAACATCAACTGTGGTTGTTGTTCCCTAAAGAAAGTGCAGACTTAAAACAGTACGGGAGAAAAGGTAGCGGGTTCTTTTTTTTCTTCCTTGCAAATATGCCAGTGGGATGCCATGCTCTTTTCCACATTTTATTTAGTGTAAAATGTCATTTTTTTACATAGGCAAACTCCCATTAAAATGAAGACCTACTGCATAACCGACATTTGCCACCACAGGCGGTCTGCCATTAGTTTCCTAATTACTCATAACTGAATACGAAAGTGTTGCTTTCCGTTTTTATTTATGTCAGAATGACCCACCAAAAGCAATTAAATGTCATTCTTTGTTGGTATTTAGCTGACATACCATTTCAGCAAGAATGCTTTTTTTAAAAGGAGCCTTGTGAGAACTGATAGCTTACTGCACGCCTTTAAAATCACAAAATGGATATTTCAACTAAAACAATGCTTCCTTAACACCTTTCCAAAGAATCGCGTTAAAGAAGCCTGGGAACCAATAAGTCTAGAGCAACAAGCATTTCCATTTCATCAGCACCTATGGCCATACTTGACAGCCGGTCACAGCGCACCACCCTTTTCTTACACAACCAGAAACACACACCATTAAGTACACCATGGAAAACAGTGCACTAAATAAAGGGCAATGCCATTGTTCAGAATTTAGTTTCAAGCCTTTTAAAAATGTGACAAACTAAAGTGCTATATAGTCAGTGATCACTTTATTAGGTAGACCTGTACATCAGCTTGTTAATGCAAATATTTAATCAGCCAATCATGTTGCAGCAACTAAATGCATACAAGCATGCAGACGTGGTCAAGAGGTTCAGCTGTTGTTCAGACCAAATGTCAGAATGGGGAACAAATGTGATCTAAGTGACTTTGACCACGGGATGATTTTTGGTGCCAGACAGGGTGGTTTGAGTATCTCAGAAACTGATAATCTCCTGGGATTTTCATGCACAATAGTCTCTAGAGTTTGCAGAGAATGGAGTGAACAACAAAAAACATCCAGTAAGCAGCAGGTCTGTGGGCAGAAACGCCTTGTTATTGATAGGTTAAAGGAGAAGGGCTGGACTGGTGGAAGCTGACAGGAAGGTGTCAGTAATGCAAATAACCACACATTACAAGAGTGGTATGCAGAAGAGCATCTCTGAACACACAACACATATCCACCTGTAAGTGGATTGGCTACAGCAGCAGAGGACTTAATATGTCTAAAAAATAAGTCTGATAAATACCGAATAAAGTGCTCACTGAGTGTAGCGGTCTATGGACACTATCTTCTCAAGGCGCCATGTGATTAACACAACATGGTCTGATTTAAATTTTCACCCATTTATTCAAAGCTACTCTGCTGTGGGTTCACATGACGAGCCGTCCTTCATGGTTTAGGAAAGCATTAAGGTTAGTGCTGAAAACAATTAGCACTCAACTTTACAGGAGTGGCCTTTATGTACAATTTAAACAGTCAGTCACAGAAGCATAAACGTGCTCAGAATGACGACATCACCATCAGCACAACAGTGGACTCACATGTGCGCGCACACACATACACATACACGTACACACACACGTACACACACACAAACTCCACTTCCTTGTGCCTTTGCCAGCAGGATGAGATGGCCTTGTTTGTTGATGTGAGAAGGGATGGTGGAGGGGAAGGTGAATGTCAGTGCGGGATGGAGGTTAGAGGACGGGGAGGGTCACTGTGCTTCTTCTGGCCAGTGCTCACACTGCACCGACCCTATGGGTTGTGGGCCCACAGTGTGACTGTCCTGTCTGCAGAGGAGGACAGGAAGGAGAGGTCCTGTGTGTGCCACCTGCACTGGATCACCTTGTCCCCGTGCTCTCCCACCACCGTCAGGGGCAGCTGCTTGGTCAGGTCCCCTGAGGACATGTAGGCAACAGGAGTAAGAATGTGGGGTTATCGCGCTCACACTGGACATTCAACACAATGTGCTCATAACCACACGTGCTCTCTAAGTAACAGGCTTGAAGTTAGCTTATTCATTCACTGAACAACACAATGTTTTCATGTTGCAAGAAAACAAGGCATTGGGTGGCTTTCCTCACTCTCCTTATCTTGTGAGTGCAGGACTCTACAGTGCTCCTATTTTAGGAACGTGTTCTTCAAACCTCATGGGTGTGAACTGGACAAATAATTTAGGTGCACTTGTACCAACTGGAATGCATTAGTGCGCACCTAAAGTTTTCAACCATGTGCTCCTTGGAACCTTTTTTTATTTTTATTTTTCTATAGTCCAGACCTTGGTGTATGAGGGCTGATAAACACCAAGGGAGTGAGGGAGTGTGCATGAGTGCTGATACGCACACTCCCTTGGTGTATAAGGGCTGATATGCACACTCCCTTGGTGTATAAGGGCTGATATGCACACTCCCTTGGTGCATAAGGGCTGATATGCACACTCCCTTGGTGCATAAGGGCTGATATACACACTCCCTTGGTGTATAAGGGCTGATATGCACACTCCCTTGGTGTATAAGGGCTGATATGCACACTCCCTTGGTGTATAAGGGCTGATATGCACACTCCCTTGGTGTATAAGGGCTGATATGCACACTCCCTCACTCCCTTGCTGTAAGACCGTACCTTGCAGGTCAGTGATGATGACTTTGTTGTCGTAGGAGCCGGTGAGCAGGTAGTGAGCCCCAGGGGAGAAACGGACCGAGCGCACATCGCTGGTGTGGGGGCGGTACGTCTGCACCATCCTGCCCCCTCTGATGTCATACAGCATGCAGCTGCAGTCTTCCTGGCCCGTGGCCAAGAGCCGCCCGCTGGGGTCTACCGCTACAGACGCCACGGCACTGCCTGTGGAGGGAGGGAGGGAGCGGCACAGCCATTAGGGCTCCGCCTGCTTCTGCTGCTCTGTCTGCCTTCCCACGGTTCACAAAGACCATTCTTTAGCACTGAGTGCGCAACCACACCTTAAAGTAAATCAAGCTCATTTTGCTGAAAGGAGAGAAATGTCCCTGGTTATGGGTATGCACTTTGTTGTACGTCGCTCTGGATAAGAGCGTCTGCCAAATGCCAATAATGTAATGTAATGTAAAAATGTATACAGTGACCCCTGGTGGACGTATACAATAATTACAGCTACAGGTGTTATTCCTGCTAAACTAAAGCCTGATTTATACTCCTGTGTCGAGCCTACGCAATCACCCTACCCCATTGAGAGCATTTATACTTGTGCGTTGGGGTCTGCGTGGCCCTTTTCGTCGTCATTATATCCCATAATCATTTGCAATTAACTGTATGGATCTTACTTTCATTAAATTAATGGTGGCTGAAAACAATGACAGAGTTCACAAAGAACTGTAAAAGTGCTTGTCCACAAGTGCACAACCACAGGCTACGCGTAGACTCGACGCAGAAGTATAAATCAGGCTTAAGAGGTAAATCTGGGTTTGAGAGGGCCATAATACTTCTGGGGTTTTGTTCCATCGGAATTGGTTCAACTGGTAGGTTACATTAAATGCACATCATCTGATATTTAGAGACCGAATGAGCCACCCAGCAGACCCTGTATTATGATGTCTGACTCTGTCTGGGGGGCTGGCTAAAGCCTACGGCCACGCACCTGTGCCATGTAAGGTCGTCCCCACCACCCGTACACAGCTGGGTACTCGCAAGTCCCAGAACCGCACCGTCTTGTCCTGGGAGCCCGAAGCGATCATCCAGCCACTCCAGGTGTACAGGGACAAGATGTGACCTGAAAACCGGGCATACATTCTCAACCTCAGCCTGAAAGGCTCCCTCAGTAATCCTGAGCTGTGTTAGTGTGTGCAGTGCTGTGTGGTGATATCAGCAGTAATCCTGTGTTTGTGTGCGTTGTTGTGTGGGGATATCAGCAGTAATCCTGAGCTGTGTTAGTGTGCATTGTTGTGTGGTGATATCAGCAGTAATCCTGAGCTGTGTTAGTGTGCAGTATTGTGTGGTGATATCAGCAGTAATCCTGAGCTGTGTTAGTGTGCAGTGCTGTGTGGTGATATCAGCAGTAATCCTGAGCTGTGTTAGTGTGCAGTGCTGTGTGGTGATATCAGCAGTAATCCTGAGCTGTGTTAGTGTGCAGTGTTGCATGGTGATATCAGCAGTAATCCTGAGCTGTGTTAGTGTGTGCAATGTTGTGTGGTGATATCAGCAGTAGTCCTGAGCTGTGTTAGTGTGCAGTGCTGTGTGGTGATATCAGCAGTAATCCTGAGCTGTGTTAGTGTGCAGTGCTGTGTGGTGATATCAGCAGTAATCCTGAGCTGTGTTAGTGTGCTGGTACCTGTGTGCCCACTGAGCGCGTGCAGACCCTGGCCCCTCTGGCAGTCGGTGGTGTAGATGTTGCAGTCTCCAGCGCCGGCGCTGATCAGAATGGCCCCCCCGCTCTCCGGGCCCTCCATGAAGGCCAGGTCTCGGATGGTGCCGTCGTGCATGCTGAACTCCAGGTCTGGGCCTGTGGGTGTGCACACATCGAAGGCAATCAATCTACCCAAGGCTTATAGCTCACACCAGTACTCGTCTCAATTGACTTTGGAAGCCAAAGAGTGCATCAGCTGGCTGTCATGCCAGCGAGGGGTCTATGTACTCTCTCTTTGTCCTCAGAGTCTTACCTGTGGCATTGCAGGTGTCAGCGTTGAAGGGCAGCACTTTGACGTACTTGTCGTTGGAGCCGGTAGCCAGCAGCTGGCCGCAGTGGCTCCAGGCTACGCAGTATATGGAGCCCTTGTGATGCTTGTTCCTCTTGAAGCGAACGACTGGCTGCTTAATGCACTCTGACCCACTGAGGAGACAAAGAAGAACTGCACTGACACCTATACCAAACGGTAAAGATTAGAACCAAAACATTGCCGCACTGACAGAAACCCGTCCAGTGCTTAACACCAAGATCTGTGAAAGAGTGAACCCAGATAGCCATACTACCATTGCATCATCAACCCTTTCAGTCCCAAGCATAACCATATGGCACTCTTTTCCTTATACCTTTTCAACCAATCAAAATGACTGCTACACTGTCGTTTTGAGCCCCAATTTTCTTTTCAAAGTGGAGCCACTTCATATCAGGCTTGGAACTGAAAGGCCAGACACTGTGGGACAGTGGAGGCAGCGTCTGAACTTCCCCCAGTGGAAGTAGTCAAACAATGCACAGCTCACGCGAGTCCTTGTGAAGAGGGTGGACCTGAGCGGTCTGAAAGTGACCAGCCTGAGGAGACGGCGGGGGCTACTGTACCTGGTGTCGAGCACGTCCGGATAAGCACAGACCCGCAGTGTTTTTGAATTGGAGCCCACGGCGTAGAGAGTCCCCGTGGGGTGGAAGGCCACAGCCCGCACGGCCTGCGTGTCCTCCAGTGTGTTGATGGCCACAAACTGAGCCTTGGGCTTGTCCCCCTGAGCCAATCACGGAACACTCTGTTAGTGCTGTAAGCCGAGGACACTCTTCTGAGATAAAAACGATTTTCCACATGTATTCTATTAGTCAATCAATCTCCATATAAGACAGGACCATGCTCTAGAACAATGTAGTGGCCAAAAAGGTTGCCCACACATTGCTCCAGGGGGGATTGTCCCCTGCTTAGTCTAATCAATTGTTGCTTTGGCAAAAGCGTCGGCTAAATGACAAATTATTATTATTATTACTAGACAATACATCATATCTGTGAGTAAATGCTTTATCGTTATACTTTTGTCTGAGATTCCCACTAGTCACATGATTATTGTGGAGACCGACCTCCTGAGACAGAGTTGTCCGTGTAGGAGAGCATCCTGTGTCAATCGGCTCTGCGACTTTGTCCTTCTGCACACTGTAAGACACACACACACACACACACACACACACACACAAACACACAGTGAGTAGATGCAGGCACAAGGACAAGTAAATTATTCAATACATTTTAACAAAATAGTATCAAACCAAACGAATGTGCCATATTTTTCAAAGTCTTGTTTTCTGAAAACTAAAATATCAGTATAGGAACAAGTGCAGTGTAGTAAGTGAGGACGTCCCTGCTCACCTCTGTGAGACCAGGACAGGCGACTCGTCCAGGGGGGGCATGCCACGCCCTCCGGCCCTGTGGGGGGTGCTGCTGACCACATCGGCGCTGTCCGGCGCCTTCCCCGGCTCGGGCGTCAGAGTGACGTCACTGGCCGGGGCGTGGGCCACATTCACTGCCTTCCCGTTCCGCACAGGCTGCACCTCCTCCATACCAACATTCAGCTCCTCCAGCTTCTGTATAGACCTGCGCACCCACCCACATTACGTCTCCATTATACACTCACCCAGAACTTTATTAGGAACATTTTTACTTTATTACACCTACCATGGTCGTGTGGCAGCAGTGCAATGCATATAATCATGTAGATACGGGTCAGGAGCTTCAGTTAATGTTCACATCAACCATTAGAATGGGGAAAAATATGATTGTCATTGTTGGATTGTTGGTGGCACACAAGATGCATCTCAGAAACTGATGAACTGGGATTTTCACACATACTTGTTTCTAGAGTTTGCAAAGAATGGTGCCCAAATTTTTAAAAATAATAATAATAAATCAGGAAAAGCGGGTTCAGATAATGGATGGATGGATGGATAATAATAAATCCAGTGAGCAGTAGTTCTGCAGACAGAAACACCTTGCTAATGAGAGATGTCAGAGGAGAAGGGCCAGACTGGTCAAAGCTGACAGGAAGGTGACAGTAATGCAAATAACCACACATTACAACAGTCTAAAAATATGTCTAATAAATACCTAATAAAGTGCTCACTGAGTGCATATGCCTTGTACAGCTAACCCATACAGGAGGGACCTGCACATATACCCACATTATATACTCCATTATAAACCCCCATGTGCAGCTTCCTGTCAGCTTAGATCAGTCTGGCCCTTATCCCGGGCCTCTCTCATTAACAAGGCATCTGCAAACTGCGTGAAAGACCAGCAGCTTCTGAGATATTAAAACCACCCTGTAAGGCACCATTCTGAGCTGTGTTTGTCTTCCCCATTCTGAAATTTGGTCTGAAAAACACATTATATATCTCATGTACATCTAACCCACATAGAAGAGACCTGCACATCCAGATTATATACCCTAGATTCTACTCATATAAGAGCTAACCATCATAACGGGGTGTGAGAATTCCCATTGCTTACTGGTTGGATATTTGTATGCATATAACTCTGTCCATCTCTTTCTCTCTCATACTTCATGCCATTATGCTGTCATTAAGTTTTTCTTCATAAGAGCGGTTGCTAAATAAACAAATGATTCAAATGATATATGCCTTCAAATGAAGTCTATAATGCCATCGGATTTCCTGTCTCTAAGCCTCATGCACACGTACACGCTTAACCTGTGTCAAACCATGGCAAAAATAAACTTCCCGTTTATTCATCTCCCGTTAAAGAAAGACTGAGCGCAACGCAACAAGAAAAAAAGTCATTCATGCTTCTCCAGTTTCGTGAGGACCGAACACCACTGCAGACTGGGGGGGGGGGGGGGATTCCCCTGGCACAGGGATTCATTCAACACCCATTTTAATCACCTAGTCCCACAAAGCGCTGTCGCAACATTCGGAAAAGATCTGTCTACGATGACAAATCTTTAACGACCTTGCATAGAATCAAGTGATTTGGAAAATACCCTCCAGGTTTATGAAACATATCCAAAAGGATAAACCGTTCCTCCATTTCCCTGACAGTGAACCCCTGTGCGAACACCAGCCCCTGACCTGACAACACCCTGGCGTGCGTCCCAAGGCACGGGCGCCAAATACGGGAGCGTAATGAATTCTGGGATTAGGAGGCAGCTCAGGGGGATAGTGTCTGGAGCGTTGCGGTTCAGTGTTTTCAGCGCTCTTCTTTGACGAGAGCAGGGCGTAAAGGCAGAGGGGGAGGCGGGGTCGCTGACCGGTTGAGGAACTTGTCGGTGAGGTTGTGCTGGCTGTCTGGGCCCTCCTGCTGGTTGACGCCTCCCTCCAGGAGCATCTGCTGGTAGAGCTGTCTCTGCTGCTCCTTCTGCTCCAGGTGCTGCTGCACGCGCAGACGCTGCCTGTAGTACTCCTGGAACTGGTCTGAGGAGTCCCGCAGCTGAGCGCACACACACACACACACACACACACACGGACATGTATATAAATACACACGCACATGCGTGAATACACATGCAGGTACATACACATATAAATACACGTGTACGCACACGGCCGAGCATATACGCATGAGCCCCCACGTAAACATACACATAAACACATGTACACACACACACACACACAGAAAGGGATACACGGGCACGCACACACCCAAGGACACACACGCACACATATAATCACCACATACAGGGACACATAGACACACACACAGGGACATACAGATACACATGCACACACACGCATACAGACACACACACACACACACACACACACACAAGAACGTAAGTAGGATCAGCCCTGCTCTGCCACATATAAAGGAGAATGTCTGCACAATGGGACGGGCTTACACAGTAAAAGCAGCTCTTTGCAGTCAGCGCTCTACACCTGAATGGGATTTCACCAATAAACATCATTCATAGATCAAACATGCTTGAATACAGTCATTTGTCTTCTGATTATTAACCCCCACCCCATCTGCTACCTTTTGTAAACATTCCAGAATTAACAATGGAGGTTTGGATTAATTCAAGGCAGCACAGATAGCACAACTGAATAAACAGACATCAAATAAATCTAATCCACAGCCATCTGTGTAGGCTAATATATCAACCCTGTTTTCTCATACAAGCTCATAGAGTCCCAACTGGGTAGCACACAGAGAGGGACCTGAAAGAGGATCATTACTTAACGACAAATTACACCTGCCATTACAAACAATTACTGGAGCTACGACAGCTCCTGAGAAGCAGCTCCGTACAATGTAATCGTATCTCCACTAACATCCCCGCACATTCCCGGCTAATGGGGCTTTGAGCGTATCAAATACGGCGCGCGGCAGGGGCACCGCCATTACGGCTCTGAACAGGAAGAGGAGCGGGGTGGGTTTCAGCACTCGTGCCCATGAATGGAGGCAGTCAGTGAGCGGAGTCTCGCCGGTGGAAGGGGATACTCTGCAGCCTTTGACTTCGGGAGGCCTGAGGACAGACGGCTTCCCGGCCGTCCCCTCTGCTTCCCCTGTGCCATCAGATCGGCTCAGTCTCAAGCGGGGATGAGCTGGCTGCCTGCCCAACCCGCTAGAGTATCCAAAAACGGCCCCTTCAGAGGAGACCAACACACACACGTGCACGTACACAGCGAGCACACGCATTCACATGCCCGTGCTTCATGCTCGCCACACACATTAACACACGCACACACTTATTCACGCACACGCGCGCACACACACACGTGCGCATGCACATTCACACACACACACAAGCACTTTCACACAAAACCTGACCATTCAACAGCAGGAAACCACTGGGTCTCCAATCCAATGTTGCGATGCGAGTAACAGACAATGTTGCGATGCGAGTAACAGACAGTGTTGCGATGCGAGTAACAGACAATGTTGCGATGCGGGTAACAGACAGTGACCGAGCACAGCTCGCTAGGCTAAAAGCACACATTCAGTAAAAGGCCTGTTCTGTGAAGCTCTATGTCCCTGCTGCTGAGCTCCCAGCCGTGTGGTGAGACAGTAACAGGAGTACAGGAGCAGTGAGTCAGGGTTCGGTTCACAGCAGACGCAGTGCTCTGAGCGGCTCTTCATGAATCAGTGTGGAGATTTATGAGCCATTAAAGTTAGAGAGGGGGAAACCAAACGCCCCGCTCTGCAGTACACCTCCGCCAGCAGGGATGGGGGGAACTCAGGATACAGTATGCAGGTCTATCCCACTGCTACGCCGGTTCTAGTGAGCTCCCGGGGAGAGGCCAGAGGAGTCAGGGGAATCAGGAGAGCAGCCTCATATACTGTAATGGCAGCTCAGACCCCCAGCAGGTTAGTGTGATTGTCTCTCATGCAGGAGACCAGGGCTCAAGGCTCACCTGTACCTTTTTTTACCCCCCTCTTGGTCTCACTCAAGAATAATACAATAAAAAATGAAATTTTATTAATAAATTATATACTCTGTCTGCAGGAGATTTGGGGAAAGGCAACCATAACTGAAATAGGTCCATTAGAGCAACTCTAGGTTTAGAGGGTAGAATAGCGTTCACTTAGGTAGTAACATCAAGCACAACACAGCCGTCTGCCCTCATGGTTTTGACCGCACGGTTACCTCGTTCCTCTCAGACGAGCCAGGGGCCGGAGCCTCGCCGCCGGGGGCCGAGGAGGGCCGCGGAGTGAGGGGGGCCACCGAACCCAGCTTCCTGTCCACCGAGGAGCCCATCCTGGAACAGAGGGACAGGAAATCACCATGGACATCAATCTGCTACTGTGACAGGCTCACCGCTGTTAACCTTGGTCAACGCTTTGAGTATCAGTCCAGTGACCGCAGTGGTAAGACTTTGATCATGGGGCCCTGCTGGCGCATGCTTCTCTACACAGCACTTTAACCTTAGCTGCTCCTCTTAATCTTCAGATATGCACACGGACGACAGCAATATAACCTGACCTCAAAGTGAACACAAACAATATAGCCTGACATGCCAAAAACATGCAGTGCATTCTCCTGAGGCAAGACGGTCCACCCAAACAAACCATCCCTCTTTGAACATCATGGAGGAATGAATAAAGCCACACTTTTCTGCTGGCTGCACTGTTTAGGCTGTGAAAAGCCTTAGTCAGGGACAGTACAACCAAGATGCCGGAGCAATAATTCTACACTGCAATGCAGAGAGAAATGCATTTATCCCTTTCTTTATAGGTCAACCTCTCCTGAAGGCTAGCACCTCAGGACGTGTGTTCACATACACACACACAATATGCAACGGCAATAGCCATCCATGCCTCTCTGAATATCACAATGCTTTATTACAAATTGTAAGTGAGGGAATTAAATTCACAGTGAATGCGTGGTTCCCCTATGGCAGGGATCGTCAAATTGCTGTCCGCAAGGGCCAAGAACTGCTGGTTTTCCACCCACTTTCCCCTTTGCACCCTGGGAGTCGGATGTGAAGACAGTCTGGCCAATTGGTAGTGCTAATTCGCCGGGAGAAAATAAAACCAGGACTGGATTTGGATTTGAGGGTAAGAGTTGATGACCCCTGCCCTATGGACGGATACCTCTCCGGAGACTCCTCGTAAATGCGCCGACAGTCCGACTGCTCGGGCATCAGTCCGCGGCTTGCCCCGGGCGCCCCGGGGTACTGGAAGTTGGCGAAGGAGTGCGACATGGGCGAGGCCTTGCCCCCCAGCTCCGCCGCCCGCTTGCCCTGATTGGACAGCCCGTGGGAGAGGCCGTCCAGGGCCGGGTTGAGCGAGCGGGACATGTAGGCGTCGGCCGACTGGGGCCGGCGCAGGGGCGAGGCCGGGTGTGGCGACAGCTTGCTGACCAGCGGCGTGAGCAGGTCCGCGTAGGCCGCCTTGGCCGGCTTGGCCAGCCGGTCCACGTGGATGTCCAGCACCTTCTGCTCGAAGGCGCAGGAGAAGACGCCGGGCGGGAGGTTCTGCAGCCACGACAGCAGGCTGAGGTCCAGGTCGTCGCAACCGTTCCCGCAAAGCACGTCGATGCCCAGCAGCACCTCGCTCTCCGTGATCTCCTCGCCCGTGGCCTTGCTCTGGCAGAACTCCACGCAGCACTCGTACAGCACGCCCTTGATGAGCAGCTGGAAGAGGCGGTTGCCGCTGGCCTTGAAGCCGGCCTCGCTCAGCTTGCGGTCGGCCGGGATGAACTCGGCCACCATGACGCAGGCCTCCTCGAAGCAGTGCGCCCGCGCCGTGCTGGGGCTCCAGTCCCGGAACTCGGCGTGCTCGGTGAGGCGGGGCAGCGTCAGGAGCAGGCACAGCTTGCTGTAGTCCTCCTTGGAGGGGCAGAACTCCTCCAGGGAGTGGAGGCACTTCACCGCCTCCTGCATGGTGAACTCCAGCTGCAGGGCGAGACGGAGAGGGAAACGCCCCTCGGTAATATAATCACTCAACCCTGCGGTGTCTTCGATTTGCTGTGACACATTGAGATTGAGTGACAATGAGCCCTTTCAGTCCCAATTGCATTCAAGTGTAACTACCGTAAAATCCCAAGAGTGCCATACGGCACTCTCGACCTTTTCAACTAATCACTATTGTTTTGAGCCCCTATTAACTCCTTACTTTCTCAATTTTCTCAACCTAAGCCAAAACCGTTTTGGGTGGAGCCACTTCATATTGGGTTTGGGACTGAAAGAGTTAGCATATGCATCACAAAATATTTAAACTGGAATTCAAAAAAGAATTCTATTAATATGTGACTTGTGATTTACACCAAGACTTGTGTGTGTGGTTTTGTTTAACACAGCAGTTTATAAGTTTAGCACAGGCAGCTGGGAAGTAGGGAGAACATACAGTACAATATAAAACTGGGTTACTACAAGAAAATCTCAACGCTAGCCCATGCAGGATAAAAATAACAAAAGGAAGATTTGCATTTTCTAACATTACCAAGCCTGGGAGAAAGGCCTGAATCTTACAAGGCAACATCACGCCCTGTGCAACACTCTCACTGTGACTACTGACCCTAAGTATAATTCAAATGACAGATCCTGCTTTATTACCTACAACTAAACCAGTTTTATTACCTACAACTAAACCAGTTTTATATGCAAAGGTGTATGAGAAAGAATGTACCCAAAAGCTGCAGCAGGGCAGGGCTTTGATAAATGACTCGCCAGAACCTGGCTTTACTGAAAACAAATATTTCACTGAATATCCTCCACTCTACCATGGCTTCAGAAATGTACTGGTTCTTTAACACAGGCCGTCCCTGTTAGTTCTGCTCACTGCCCGTCAGAGACAATGAATACATTGACACAGCCAATAGAATAGAAGCTGTCAACAACGCTGTCAGTCTACTGAAGTCACAACTGCAGAATTCAGCACAGCTTCAAATTTCGTATGTTACCAAAAAAACAAATGGGGTGATACTGTGTTCTCAAGGGCACAAATTGTGATGCACACGCTTCTACAGAAGTCGTTCAGAGATGCACCGTCTCACAAGGGAACACACATTTACAGCATGGGGAAAAATACTGTGTAAAAGTAGCGGAACAGGAGAAAAGAGCACCCCTCAATACGGCAAATAAGTGGAAAGAAGTGCTAGGATCTTATCAACATAAAAGCTCTATCAAACAGGTAGGGCAGCAAATGACCTTTAAATTAGGCTTGTGTGTGTGCGGAACGCACTGAAAGGAATGCAATTCACCAACTACAGTGTACTGTAAATACAGTGTTAGAGCAACGCCTGTTCTGACATAAGAGCTAACTGAGGCAGAGATGGTCTGGCACTCCCACACTTACATGCTGAGGCTCGTCGTCTGCCGACATGGCATTATTCACACACAGGGCTTCCAGAAACTTCTGCTTCAGGATGATGTAGCGGAACCTGGAACATATGCGATGATCATTACAGAAGCACACCACACAGACACTGTTTCTCAGGCCATAGACACAATAACTGGCTACTGGCCCATTGCACGTGAATTGCATATTCGCCTTCATTAAAAGGTGACAGAGCAGAAAATGGGGTTGGGGTTACTAACGGCTGTCTTACACAGGGTTCCTCTATCCCAAATATGTCATTGCTGAATTATATCAGCCAATTTATTTACATCTAGTTACCTAATCATCCGCTAAATGTGATTGCCTACAATACAGCTTGGATTCCCTATACTGATACCACAGGTCATAATCGCAAATGGGAATTGTCTACCTATTAAAATTAATGCTCAGGGAATATCTGTAAGAACCACTCTCGTGAGCAATTAGAGTTCTGTGTATATTACCATGACTACAAGCATCAGCTGTGATAGTATCTCACTTACCTCTTTCGGTCAAACTTATCCATGCACTCCAATGGTTGTATAAACTGAAGGACCTCATCCCACTGGCCATCCAGTACCAGTTGCCTGGACAGAGATTAATAAACATATGAGTAAATATCATATACTACAAAGCCATTTAACTGGAAGGCCCCCATTTAACCCCAGTGTGGCCACAATAAGATCAATGCAGCTGTAGGGCCCTTGAGCAAGGCACTTAACCCCACATTGCACCAGGGGGGACTGGCCCCTGCTTAGTCTAGTCAACTGTAAGTTGCTTTGGATAAAAGCATCACCTAAATAACTGAAATAATGTAACAACTTGCTGACAGGACCTACCAACAGCACTTCTTTGTACAGTGCAATTAAAAACTATTTTCCCATTCCTACTTTCCTCAATTACTGCACATTTGTCACACTGAATGGTTTTAGATCTTTAGACAAAATGTAATTTTATACCCAATTAAACACAAATCACATTTTAAAATTATTTTATTTAATGAAAAAAAGTCACGAAATACCCACATCTTAAAAAAAAGTAATTGCCTGCGTAAACTTAATAACTGGTTGCACCACTTTCATCAGCAATAAATGCAACCAATTGCTAGCTAGAATTTGGTATCAGTCTTATACATTGTTGGGCAGAATTTTTTACAGCTTTAATTCAGACAAATTGGTAGGTTTTTGAGCATGACCTGCTAATTTCAGGTCCTGCTGCAGCATCTCTATTGAGTTCAAGTCAGGACTTTGTAGCCCTTTCCAGACTGATATATTTCAACAATTTATTTTTCTTAATTTCTTCTGTAATTTCACAGATAGTGGCATAATGTGCTTGAATAAAATTTGTGGTGACTACTTCACTCGGATGGTACATTCCCATATGAGTGAGGTTCAGATTCAACAGGGCTGGCTGCAATCAAGCCTGGCAGTGTTAATTACATAAACCTAATGATCAATTATATTTGGTTAATTGGTTGATTGAGTAACTAAGGGAGCAATCCGTCTTTCACATGGGAGATATCGGTGTTTTATAATGTTTTTCATTAAATAAATGAAATAATGATTTTCAAAATCTATTTTGTGATTACTCAGATTGCGCCTTTCTAATATTACAGTTTGCCTAAAGACCTGAAACCATCAATACGCAATAATAGAGGAAATCAGGGAGGAGGCAAATACTTTTCACAGCACTGTAAGGGAAGCAAGAAAATTAACCGCCCATTTAATAAAGAACAAGACTACAGTCACAATATCACATAAATCAGGAGAACAAATTTCCTCATATCTTCTATGAGTGCAGGATGGAGCTTTAACTGAGTTTTGCAATCATGTCACATCACAGACCTTAGCTGCACTGAACAGACATTCCAGGGCGTCATACATAGTTAAACATCATACATAGTGAACATTGTCCCAGGATCACTGGAATCCCAGTGGGCTAATGGGGCACTCATTTGGGTGTGATTTGGCCCACGAGCAGTGCTAAACCTAACTAAGGAACAGCAGTGCCAGACCTGCCTAAGGAACAGCAGTGCTAGACCTACCTAAGGAGCAGCAGTGCAAGACTTACCTAAGGAACAGCAGTGCAAGACCTACCTAAGGAACAGCAGTGCAAGACCTACCTAAGGAACAGCAGTGCCAGACCTGCCTAAGGCATGGCAGTGCTAGACCTGCCTAAGGAACAGCAGTGCTAGACCTACCTAAGGAACAACATGTCATCTGAGTAGAGGCCATTGATGACCCCGCTCTCCTTCTCCAGAGCCAGCATGCTGATGTGCAGCTTGCGAGAGTTGAGGAAGTCCAGGATCAATTTAATGATCTCCACCTCCTTGATATTGATGGTCTCTTCCGCCGTCATGGTGTCAGCCTTAAAACAGGTCAAAGAAAAGCAAGAGCGATCGAATGATAGGAATACTGTGTCAACTGCAAACAGAGAAGCGTGGATATGCTCGTAGTGTAAACATTGAGAGCAAAATCCAAAATACCACAAAAACAAAACAAGTCAAGTGACGTACACATCGGAAAAGGGTAAGTCAAAGGTAAACACATGCTGTGCAGCACCCTTTCAGGTTACGCTTGGTGAAAATGTAGCCTACTCCAATTCATAGCATCGATCCAGATACATTTCTGCTGACTATTTAGGAGGTAAACTTCCATTACTCTGGAGGCAGGATATGATCCAACATTTTATATAATCCAGTAAAGTAGTGCACAAATCTGAATTGCATTATTTATGGAGGCTTTTTGTTTTATATTACTTTACTAAATGATAAATCTCAGCAAAAGCACTGCATTCCTCACAATGTAACAATACTTCATGTCAAAAATGTCTTAAATATCCAATTCTGTCTAAATCAGCCCCAAGCTGCTTTATCACCAAACTCCTGAGAACAATATCAGTTTCAACTAGGTGGTTATTAATACTGACATATTAATAACATTTCATGAAAATGATCTTATTATCAGAACATGAGTTATATGTTATAGGCTAAAGGGGTTTAATCTCTCATAACAAACAAAATTCCCTGATCACTATTTTCAGTCATATATGAAGATTTATTGACACCGAGACCAATCAGATTGTATGTAAACTGCAACTCTAAATCTTTTGAGATGCTGGCTGTTGCAATTACTGTACACTCACTGACAGACTGGTGGAAGCTGACAGGAAGGCGACAGTAACGCAAATAACCACACATTACAACAGTGGTATGCAGAACAGCATCTCTGAACACACAACGCATCATAACTCTCAGTGAATAGGCTACAGCAGCAGACGATTTGATAGAAAAAAAACAGGTCTAATAAATACCTAATAAAGTGCTCGCAGAGACTATATTAGGCTTGATGTTATTCACCGTACCACTTGTTTTTGCTGAATGCTGTTATTTGGATCGGAGCTCTCCTAGTGGTTTTTGGTCTGCCCATTACACTCTGAATCCATGTCCCGTGAGGAATGTCACAAAATGACAATTCAGTGATTCAGTGTCTTCATCACAACATAGAATAATGAATATCTATCACATGCTAGTTAAATATTAGTTCAAAGGAATAACGCGGATTGATCCCTGATTAAAATAACACTGAGCGTTTTACAGCTTGCTGTCTAAAACGAATTAACTGCGAAGACACCCTATCTTTGATGATAATGTTCATAATTATTGTTAACTGATTTCTTTAGAAACCGTAATTCTAGTAATTGTTACAAAACAATATAACTAATTTGCCGTCTTGGCTAGCAAACTAACTTAGCTTCCTTTATCCTAGACGGCACAGGGGTAATTCCTTTCTTCTAAATCTAAAAACAGGGCAGTATCTGGTAGTGTGAAACCAATGAGACCAGTATCAAAAACAATCTACCGTTCACGAGTACTGATAGCTTTCAGCTTTTCATTCCAGTCATTTCGCTCGTTAAGTTGTCTATTTATTCAACATGCATGCATTTGGATTCATGATGCAAGCTAACATTAGCTCGGAGGCTAAACTCCCACATTGAGTTTTTATAATTTCAAAGGGCTGTCAGTACGCATGTGGCTAACTTCATAGCTAGCTAGCTACAGATCTCAAAGCCGGGTTACCACACTATACGCTTGATAGATATCAGGCTAACAGAGTTATCAATACCTACCGTAGCAGCACAGCTATGACACTACGCAGATTGCAATACGCACCGCATAGCCCCGTGTGACACATCATTGGAGATCATGGGGAAAGGTGGCCACACAAACAGAAGCAACATTTGCGTAATTAGCTCAAGCTAACTACCTAGCTAATTTATGTCCTAGACAGACGCTATACCTAACCACCTAGCGACCAAAGTATCACCAAATAATCCGATTTAAACCTCACCTGATCGTCTCTACAAATACATGAATTGTAGAAGGGATCTTATTGCTAAATTGAGTAAAGGACAATTATTCGGCGATTCTTCAGTTATATATTTCAGGAATTGGTTTTCTCCCTTCTCTGTGTTGTTGTCTCCCACCCAGTTTATGCTTCTGCCCAGCCCCTGGTTGTCAAGAGGATCACCGCTACCCAGGACCAATCAAACTTGAGCATTCTACACCGGCACCTGGAGGACCACAAGCTGTCTGCACTGTGCTTACAGCTGCATGCGCCTAAGCGCGAGTACAATTCTCTTTATTTCAATGGGGTTTTCCATGTTAGATGTCAAGGCATAGCCATGTGCTTTTTGGACAAACTGGATTCTGTTTCATGCACCAGCGGATACCTTTCTGGTTTAATGAATGGCTGGTAAAATTATGGATGATGACCCTTTAATAATTGATTACATTAAGTTAATTGAGGATAAGTAGGCTACCATTTTACAGGGTTAATAAAACAGCTATTATACATTCTTATATGACGCTATTTGTCTAGTTAAATGTCAAACGAATGTACATCGTACACATGCGAACACTATGTATAGTTTGATTTGTGAATGTTCATGGAACGCGCCTGATGACAAAACAGCAGGTTATCCTCAGTTTGGGAAATGACTGTGACTGACATTCATATCTGGACAGTTTGATTCCTAAAGCATTTATGTAAACATTGAAAATGACTAAACATATCTCAGAATTATCACATGGATTGGTGAGCATATTGGATTTTACTGAGTGAAGGTTCAGCAGTGAAAACAACCAAATGTAATTGTCTGACCTTTTTCACCAGGTAAATGGGTTGGCATTTATATAGTGCATATATATCCAAAGTGCTGTACAATTGATGCTTCTCATTCACCCATTCATACACACACCAACTGCAATTGGCTGCCATGCAAGGCGCTGACCAGCTCGTCAGGAGCATTTGGGGGTTAGGTGTCTTGCTCAGGGACACTTCGACACAGCCCAGGCAGGGGATCGAACCGGCAACCCTCCGACTGCCAGACAACTGCTCTTACTGCCTGAGCCATGTCACCCCAGCCATGTCGCACCAGGATTTCCCTCATGTCAAATGTAGTATTTGGAATGAGAGATGCTGGAAAAATCCCAATAGATCCTCAGTGCTTTTACCAAAACCTACAGTAGTTTACACAGAACTGCAGGACTGATCTTACCATTGGTCCACAGGATTGACACACATTATCCAGAACAGAATTAATACCTTTGTAAGACAAATGAAAAGCCTGTCAACTCCCCTCATGATGCCTCTGATTAGAGTCTACTGCATCTGACAGTGGCACATCTGATACAGATCCAATATGTAAAATATTTTATTCAAACATGTCCTCAGATCAGTAGAGCATGCTTTTAAGCAAAGTGTTGGAAATTACTAGTGTAATTTAGTTCTTTTAAGACATTTGCAGAAGCAGCTACAAATGGGGACATGCTTTTTTACAGAGGCAATGTGAAGTGGTGTAGTGCTGAATGCAAGAGGAACGCCTCATGGCCTTTTCTGGACATGGGTCACATGTGCATTGATGTAATTCTGAAGTGCAAAAACACTGAACAGTACTGAAAAGGATGTAGAATCATAATGGTGTAATTTACATGACAAACTGTACTTATCTAATCTGCAAAGCTGTTATTTGGAACAAATCAGACATATTTGAGATACAAAAGAAAGGAGCATTCAGATAGTAATAAAATGGCTTAATCAACCATACCATATCACTTATATGTGCAATGTGTGTTTTATATTGTTATTGGAAAACATGAATATTTATCCAAATAACCATTTTACAAGAGATGTAGGTAACATTTTATATTTGGCATAAATAGCAGGAGTTAAAAAAGAGGTTTAAGTTTGAGATCCATCATTTTCACCTGGCAGATGCTGTAAACAGCTGATAACACCGAACATGTTTGAGGCCATGCTTCATTTTATTTAATGCAAAAGGGAAAAAAACAACATGATACTTCAGCAATATGTTGACAATATATGACAGCACAGCGTCTGAAAAAAAAAGGAAGCAATGCTTCATTATGGTGGACAGGTTAGTTCACAGCACACTGTACAATGTTCAACAGTACCCATTCTCAATTAAATAATGACTCCTTGTGGCTTTCAGCAGCCAAATAAGACAACTATAATAGTCATCCTACATTAACACCTCTTCTACACAATGAAACCAAAAAGGTTTCAATAACCAAAGTTACTGCCTATATAGTATATTTTCAGGAACACAATACAATTGGTCAATCTGCAATGCATACAAATACGCCAAATGAAAGCACCTGTGTGGTGTGTGTGTGTGTGTGTGTGTGTGTGTGTGTTTGAAGCAGACCTGCATAAGGTTTTTCTTGTAACCCGAAATACTAAAGATGGTTGAAAAACGCCATGCTTTAAATAAAGAAAGGACAATGTTGACTAAATTCAAGATACAGCCAGATACAGCCTTTACCAATATACACACAAGTTCAGGTTTGTTTGTTAAGAGTGTTGGGGACTGTTGATCAATATTGATTTAGTGAGAATACAGGATCTGCTTTAAAGACAGGGCACACCCTCACCACATTATTTTTACAAAAAGGAAAACTGCACATTTCTACTTGAGAACTAGTGATGGACTTTGTCTGAAAAATAAATTTTTACTATGATAATTGCACACATATCTTCATAAGCAAACGTGTGCATTTTGAAATTATGAACCTCTACTGAAAGCTTCCAAAAATTTACTTTTATCTACTAAAATCAATGTAATATTGGGCTATTTCAGCATAAGGTTTACATTACTTTAGACTGCTTTCAAAAGATAAGAACATATACCTAGATATATGTGAAAATATTGCATTGTTCCTTTTGAATTGGCACTGATAACTACTTTTGGCTGAAATATGAACACAGCATTTAAAAAATTAATTGCTTAACCTTGATGTCATGATGTAATTTATAGGCAGAGTGTAAATGCCGTTTCATTTCTTTGTCAGCTCATACACATATACTTACACATTCATTTTTAAGCTTGCAAATTAATTATCATAATTTGGTTCATGCAGAGAACTGGACAAGCCAAAGCAAGCCATTTCTATTACACAATCAATATACTAGGAGGTGAACACTGCTGGTGGAAACAAAATTTGTTTATATGATTTTTAGATAATAAACCATATACTTATGAGAGCTATGCAACCTTTTACTGTCAGGAGCATTTAAAGGACCATCTTGTACCCCACTTCCTGTTTAACCATATCAATAAAATCCCCATTACAAGACCATGCAATAAAAAAGGACTGCAATGTTGTGACGACATGTCTTTACAAATAAAATATATTATATACCTAAATATATACAGTTCACAAATGAAAAAAGAAAAATTTGATTCAATGACAAAGAAAACAGTTTTGATAGGTACAGTTCTGCAGAAGTACATTCTAATGTGATATTCTAATAAGAACCTCAGGCCTACAAGCAATGAGCTAAGTAAGACATTGAAAACAGCATTCTGGAAAGATTTTCATATAGTATTTTGGAATCACTGTGAAACATGAAAACTAAGCCAGAAACTTCTGTCAGGTCCACTCACATTTACAAACAGTTTCTAATTGAATTTCAAGTGGAAAATTCATTACATATTCCTTTACAAGATTTGTTTTGATGATCTAAAGCTCAGCTTTATTCACGAAATTGATCCTAAGGAGGAAACAAACAAGTGTTTTTAGTAATTAAATTAGTAAATTGAAGCTTGTTCCATTCTGTTTGAATATTAAAAAAGCAACTATGAAAAAAATAGTTTTTTTATTTTCAAGATACTTTATTCTCCAATCTTCTTGGAGAAGAAATGCCAATGAAATGTGATTTTAGAAGCCTTATTAAAATATACATCACTAAAAATATGTGGGATGCTACTTTGGCACTTTCCAGCCAGTGAAAAACCTTGGATACATAGTGGCTGACCAGTATGTATGTATTCAAAGCAATGGCAACCCAATTCATTTAGCTCATTAAAGGCAATTTCCTCACTCAACGTTGCCCTTAGTTAGTCACACTTTATACAGACAAACCAGACAGTATTTCAAATCCAGCAAAAGAACAAAAGCTTTGTCTGCATACAAAAGCCACTCATGAAAAACTTTACAAACACCTTTGTGGGGCTCATGTACAAAAATCAAACAAGCATAAGGCCACAAAATGTCAACAGGTACGCAAATTCGATCTATACAGATGAGTAACATTCAGTGCTTCAGTGTACCAGATCCGAATATCAGGGCCTTCCCTTTCTTTTTGGCACATACAAAACCACATACACACACATACACACACACACACACGTGCTGTAATAAAATTACTCAAGATTCCATGATCTCTTGCACTAAACACATTAGTGAACTCCATTAAATACTCTTAAATAGTGTTTTACATTCCAGTTGTGCATAATTTCAGCAATGTTCTGTGTTCAGTCCAGTTAGAACTGTGAGGAAGTGGAAAGCTGCAAAAATGAAATGTGTATTCATATTGGCACTGGGCATGCCAAATCCACATGGGTATGTACAGTGAAGTGCAAATTTAATGTGAATTTCTCAATATGAAAAGAAAAGAAAGGAAATTGTTCATTGCACTAGGACTTGTTGGGTAACACTTTTTTGGGGGTTCCTGGTTTCTTGGTCTGCCACAGGTGGCTGTGGATGGTGATGGCATCGACGCTTGCTGACATGGTTTTGGCGGGGATGTGGCTGAACTGCTTCCTGTCCGAGTTGTACTTGTACAGCCCCTCGATCATCTTGCCGGTAATGGTTTTGGGACCGATGCCCGCCAGCTTGGTGATCTCATGGAGCTCAGGGCAGTACGTGTACAGAGAGCGGAACTGGCAGCCTGTGTCTCGGAACAGGATCAGGAAGTTGTTGGCCTCCGATTTCTCAATTTCCTGTAGAAATTACATACAAACATAAGGAAAAATCATTGGCCAATAAATCAGAAATAGCGGTAGAGAACAAAATATATAAAGATGCTTCTTTCACAGATTCACAGAGAGCTGAGAGGCTACCTGCTCACCAATGTACAGAATCCTGTCCAATTTGTTCCTTAAAAACAAAAATTCAACCAAAAGTAACCAGTAGGGACATTAGCTCAGGAGGTAAGAGTGGTCATCTGGCAGTCGGAGAGTTGCTGGTTGAATCCCCTGCCTTGAGTGTGTCAAAGTGACCCTGAGCAAGACACCTAACCCCCTATTGCTTCTGACGAGCTAATTGGTGCCTTGCATAGCAGCCTCTTGCCGTCGGCGTGTGTATGTGAATGGGTGAACGAGAGGAGCTTTGGATAAAAGCGCTATATAGTAAATGCAGTCCATTTACCATTTTCCACCGACCTGAATATAAGCTCCAGATCATTCACACCTGGTGGATAAGGACATGTGTTAAGGCACAATAAGAAGCAGTGAGCCCTCACCTCCAGTATCTTATTCTTCTGAGCTTCATTCACCTTGCCAGCCAGGCAGCAGTGGGCCAGGGCATTCTGGATGATGTGTTTGTTAGACTTGGCACTGGGCTCCTTGTACAACTTCGGGCCTGTGAGGAAAAAGCCAGAGACGTCTTATCATCCAGTTAACTTACTCAGCATATATCCCCCCCCCCCAGTGTATTAACACTTCTATTCTGCAGTAATAGCATCCCGCTTACTTAAGCAGTATAGACTGCACACTGCTGTACTGACAAATGCACTATGCAAACACTGCTTATTCACTTTTGTGAAAGTGACCCACTTGGACTTGTCTCATGAGGATGCTTCCATGACTGATTTAATTTGTTAAGAAACCTGATGGGACTGCAAATTTGGTCAAATGGATAGCAGCCATTTTGTTTAAACAGCATACTGTACACATCCTACAGTGATGCTTATTTGGAAAAAGACATAATTTGGCATACCATCTGGTGCGCTGCAAGTGAAACTGTGTTTAAATTACGGCTAATTTATTTGAGTTTTTAATATCAAAACAGAGCGCAGAGCATGAAACCCACTGCGTGCACGCGTACAAATGGCCAGACCTGTGTACTCTGTGTTGGAAGCTACAGACGAGGTGGTTGAGCCGTTCTCCCAGTCCTTCTCTCCGTTGCGGCTTCCCGTTCGACATGGAGACAAAAACCCATCTGCAGAGTCAGGCCTGGAGGGGAGAGACTCACAGTTTAACAGTGAACACTTGTCTCCTGTCTCCATTTTAGATTTCCAGTGCTGAGATACTTACACACAGCAGGAATCACATTTACCTTTATGGGGTAGGGCTTCAAGGGCTTAAACCCCCCATTGAAATAGGCTAGAAAATATACATACTTGTTACTAAATAGCTCTCAAGACATCTATTCCAGTGACTGTTTGTTTTGCGCTTGAGTAATGTTTTTCAGCAATAAGCAATACAAGCACTTACAGTGTGGCTCAGAGAACAGGACAACGGAAATGAAAAGCACAGGATGTGTTGTGGATGTAGGTTAGATTTGTTAGTTCCAGACTTATAGCATATGCAGGAAGGGTCTTTGAATACAATGGTGCCCCTATGTACTACACCATTTGAATTAGCAGTTTGTATATACTGTGCTACCAAAAACATTTTCTTGAGAGTTTTAATTGAACACACCCTTGAAAAATCCAGTCTACAGTATAGTGATATTTGCTCATGCATAAATTGTTAAGCATAATTTTTCATGAATTTAAGCTACTGATTTAAGTCCAGGATGGTTCATACAGTATGTGAGAACTTATTATATGCCAAGCCTCTGTGCTCTTTCAAAAAGGGAACCCTTTTTGAAAGAGCACAGAGGCTTGGCATATAAGGTTAATTTGTATTTCATAAACATTATTGTAACTATATATACTATATATATAGATATAATAACTGGGACTGCATATGTGTCCACCAGAAGAAGACAGACCCTTCCATAATGTGGGTGTCTACTTTCCCCTTACTATATGACAGTGTGAGGGAAGCAGAGGCGTAGCTACTCCGATGGAGTTGCAGAAGGAGGGCCCAGTTTCATCTCAGTACACTGAAGCTGCCCCCCACCCCCAAAATGAAGCTGGAGATGAAACTGGGCGGTGAAGTAACTTAGACTGTACTACATGAAGACTGACCTTGCCTTTTTCATTTTGGAAGAGTTCAAAACGAGCTGTATGCTGCCAGAAGCTAAGCTACTGCTTCTGAAAATTACAAAAAGTGAAGGACAGAATGAGAGAGGAAAAAGGAGAAACAAGCATCTGGGGAAAAGAGACTTTGTGGCCTGTAGTTCCTGGTTAGCAAGTGCAAGATGACTGGAAGATCGAAGAAGATGAGTTCAGGTTACAGCATTAAATAGATGCAAGTGGACCTTGTTGAACTGCAATAAAAATAATACAATTTCACAGTCTGTATGAAGTGTCCAACATTTTCAGGACTGCTATTAAAATGTCATGTGTGTGTGTGTGTGTTTCTGTGTGTGTATCTGCACAGACTTCTAGCCCTTAGTGGGCACTTGCTGTGGAAGAAATGAAGAAGATAATACATTTAGAAGAGTTCTTCTCATTATCAAAATGAGCTGCATGAATTCCTTTAAACATGACTCCAATAAACCCCCAACACATGACACCGTCAACATGCTAGCGCATCTGCTGGTGGTCCTGAGTATCATCAAATACCACACATGGCTAAGAATGTGGGGGTGTGCTGTGACCTTACCTGGGGGTCCTCTTTTCTGACTGCACGCTGTCACTGTCGCCGAAGTTGAGTGAAGCCAGGGATAGACTGGAGACTGAAAAAACACGAGGTCGTGAACCTGGATGTAAAACAGAAAGTTGGTACGAAACAGAATGTTACATCCACGACAAAGACTCTGTTCGCTGCACGCACTTTGTACACACCCGGGCAACTTGCTACAGCTCAAGGCAGCAGTGCGCTAATACAAATGCACTCCTCCAGAATTCAGACAGTTAACTTAAATGGACACATTTACTGTGACATACAAGGCTATACTGTATGTCACAGTCCTCTGCCGTGTGAGGGGTTCAAATTATAATGAATAAAACCACAATCTGGCAATGGCTAACCGTGGAAATCCAAGGCCAGTGACAACCAATTAATACCATGAATGGTATATTCTAAATCTCTTAAGCCTACAGGGCACAATCACATTTGAGTTTCACTTCGAAAAGCTATTAATGGGAAATTGATTGCATTAGCAGGCAGAATGAGCTGGGTATTAGTTTAAGCACATTAGAAAGGAAGGACTGTTGGAAATGGGTGAAGGCCCAGGTTAGAGAGGGATAAAAGTAGTACTGTAGCAGTAAAGTTAGAGATCAGCATGCATACAGTATGTGTGCAGGCCTGACACCAGTCCTTTCACACAGAGAGTGCTAGGAAGAGCTGAGAGCTGCAGAGAGCGGGTTGCAGGTGGCACAAAGCAAGACGGCACCAGGGGAACAGACTCCTTGCCAGGCGATGCTGGTGGGGTACCTTCCGCTGCCCTGACAGGGGTCTTGGGGGACTCCAAAATGTCCCTGTGTATGGACTTGGGGCGGGGCTTCCTCTTGCTGCTAACAGGGCGGGGTTTGATGACGGTGTCCATGTCCTCCATCAACTTGAGCTGTTTCCTGCGCAGGTACTCCTGCTTGATGAACTCCTTGCGTGCCTTTTCTTCCTCCTTCTTCAGACGCTCCTCCTCCGCTTTCAACCTTCAGGAAAACAGGACGATTGTTCTTTAAAACAGTTACCAATTAATACAGGTAGACAGGGGAGAGACAGGACTTCTTTAAAACCATGAAGTGTGTATACAAGAAGACCAAACTTTACCAAACAGCCTATAAGGGTTGTTCATACTTAGTTACTTAGAACGTGTTTATATGCAGAGGTCTGCAGGAAATGCTCCCTGAGGAGGAGTGGGAGTGGAGTAGAACTCACCGTGCCTCTTCCTTCTTCTGCTCCAGCTCTGCCTCCTGCTGTTGCCTCCTCTGCTGCGTCTCCCTCTCTCTCCTCAGCCTCTTCTCCAGCAGTGCTGCTCGCTTCAGCGCCATGTCGTCCTCGCCCTTCATGTCGTCCTGGAGACAACACACGATCATGGGCCTCGGACATAGTGCCACAGCCTCTGACTGCACATCAAATCTATCTCTGATTGGTGGTAATCTTTACCAACGACAGCAACTAGACTGATTTTTCCCCCAGCCAGTGCTGCACATTTTATTCAAATCACAGGTTTGACACAAATGTTGCTCAACAACTTTTCTTCTCACAATTAAGATTCAAATTCTTTTGCAAATTTGCAAAGCAGCATCTGCAAAACCATAAATCATATTTTAATCATCCACATTTTTCCGAATCTAAACTGCAGACTGCATCTTTCACCTGTTGAGCCTGTCCTACTTTGCCCTACATACATGACCATCAGTCTGAGGACCACCACGTGGTCCAGCCAGGGGAATTTCTACAAACTTCACAATCATGAATCTAGGACATGGAGCTCTTGAATCATCTACACATCTTTTTTTGCCTACATAACACAGCACAATAAGCATACTATCAGAGAAACTGACATGCAAATCATACCAAGCAACTCAGATTGCTATCGGAGTATATTGAAAGTGTAAAGTGTGGAAGTGTGCACTAACCTTGAAGAAAAATCCACAGCACATTTTCTGGTCATCGTCATAGTTGTCTCTGGACCCTTCGACTTCTTCGCTCTCCAACGGCATGTGTCCATCCAGGGGTTTGAGCACAGAGAGAGGCACCTCTATCAGGTTCTTGTTGCTCTGGCTGAAGATGTCGGATGGATGTTCAGTGGGTGTGACTGTGAAGGTCTCTTTGATGGGCTGGGACAACACTTCTGACACAGTGGATTCCACAGGCTTTATCTCCTTTACCATCTCATTATTCTCTGGTGCCTCATTTACTTCCTTACCCCTCTTCTTCTGTGGTGTCTCTTTGGCTGGGGAGGTCGGTAGCTCCATGGGCATGTTCTTCTCAAGAGAGTCATCGAGGGCAGGGAGGTCAGGTTCCTGTACCTCGCTGTTCTCAGTGGGCTCGGTCTCTGAGGGCGGCTTGGAGTCACTCCCCTGGCTGGCGAAAGGGGGGGTTGGGTTTTGGCAGGGGGAGAACTTTCGCAGACGGGGCAGGCTGTCCACAGACTGCGGGACGGTGAGGACACGATTGAAGTGGGTGATCTTCAGTTCATTGGGCCTGGGAGTTCTGGGACTCTTGGAGTGGAAGGAAGCCGACTTCCTCTTGATGCTGGTGGGAGAACGGTGGGAGGTATGCGGGGAGTCTGCGGGCGATGGGGAGCCTGAGGAGCGTGTGGCATTGCGGAGGTCCCTCACCTGCTTCTGCGGGGAGGGTTCGGAGACGGGGATGACCCAGGACTGCTGATCCCTCATCTGCATGATGACCTCCTGCTGCTGGGACAGCCTCTGCATCTCTACCTGCAGGAAGTTGAGGGAGGAGTTCAACTTCTCGATAGACTTGGTGTACTCCAGAAGATCCGCCTCCCCAAAGTTCTCGTCGCTGGGTGATTTCAGCAACTGAGCCTGGCCGTGTTCAGCACCATCTGGTGTGTCCAGCTTGCTCTTCGCCGGCCTCAGGTTACTGTCATCTGCCATTTTGAGGGCCTGGGAGTCGGTGGAGACCTTATCGTCCTCGGACCCGGCCGCCTCCTCCCTGAGCGGTGACGTGCCATCGCCCTTCTTCTTCACCACGGTGAGGAAGGCAGTCCGCCCCATCTTCTGCCTGTGCCGGGTGAAGGCCGCCTCCACCTTCTTCTTCTGGGCCTCGATGGCCCGCCGCTTCTCCTCCAGCTTCATACGCAGCTGCACCATCTCCGACGCCATCATCTGGGCGGGGTCCTTGGGTGCCTGGTGGACCGGGCTTTCCTCAGGGGTCAGGGCCCAGGACACCATGTGCGGGATGTTCAGCTCGGAGCTCTCAGGCGTGGTCTTTTGGGAGCTGCTCCCGCTGCTCTTTCCCTCAAAGTGGTTGAGCTTCCGGAACTTCTGCTCAGCGAAGCTGGTCATCTTGACCCCTGGGCTGGTGGAGGCCGCACTGCTGCCATGGGACCGGCCGCTGACCGAGCTGGGGCAAGGGCTGGTCATCTCGTGGGGGTTGCAGGCCTTCAGCTCATAATCCTGGTCAACGTCCAGCTCCATGCTTACCGTGCAATCCCTCAGGGAGGAGTCCTCGTCCAAGGTCTCCTGGATGTCTTCCGTCCGCACGTGGATCCCTGTGTCCACCTCGGTCGTGTCGGTGCTTCCCACCCCCTTTGACTCGGACATGGAGTCCAGGTCGCCGTCGTCTGACCTCGCTCTGGAGCCTGGCTCCTCCCTGCCCGGGCTGTGCAGGAAGAAGCCGCTGTTGGTCCCGTCTGCCTGGGGCTTTTCCAAATTGTGGATGATTTTCAAGGCCTCTTCGATGCTGGGGGTGGCTGAGGGGTTGCCCTGCTCGCCCGGGACCGGGCCGTTTGAGAGACCCTGTTGGACCCTGGGGTGCTGCTCCCCAGGCCACATGTCGCCATCCGTGCTCGCGAGGCCCTCCGGACACCCCTCCTCTGCGATAGCTGCCCTTTCGGTCTGCCGGTTCACAGGCTGGAAGGAAAGGTTTGTCTTCGAGTTCCTAGACATTTGGTTGTCCTCAAACCCCAGTCCATCTGTGCTGATGGACCTGGTCATTCCTCGACTGTGGGGTGTGTTCATCTGGCTGGTGTTAGTCTTATCCAGAGGGATGTCAAAAGACACTCCGTGAGCCGAGGATCTGCGGAGTGAAAACAAAACCCTTTATGGCATTACACAGGTAGGTATTTTTTCATCAGTATCACTTCAGACTTCTAAATAAATGGTCAATAACGATGATGAAAGACCGAAAATTTTACTTCTATACTGACCTTTGTTCCTTTGGCCAAGTCCCCACTCCACCGTCCATTACAGACAATGAGGTCGATCGTTTCATTGCCCCTGGGGTTAAAAATCAAACACAGAGCTACAGTTGAGTGACGCAATAGAAAAACCCACAAGTCACAAAAGGCATGGAGAAATACTGAAACAGCCAGGATGAAATATGTTAGACACAACGCTGATGCTTTTTGCCCTTACCTGATGTGGAAGTCTGAGGTTGTGGTCTGAGAGGCAGACTTCAGAGAAAGAAAAATAAGAAACATGGTTGAGATCTGGTATGTTAACACAACAAAGTGTTTTCAAAAACAGTACTGGGCTGTCCAATGCATTTCAAATATCTGTTTTCCCTCATGATATACTATATATCAAAAGGCAACCAAAAAGAAAAATGTTTAGATATACTGAAATACACCTTCACCTCACCACAAGAAACTAGTATTCTAGTATCAGAGAAGCCATTGACGCTTTAAAGAAAGCCTTTGCAGAAAGCTGACACTTCAGAATAAATAAAACAATAATAATAATAAGAAGAATAAGTAAAATAAACAAAATCAAATAAACTGTGAAATAAAAAGGATGAAAGTGAACCTGGGGCGCTCTGGACTGGGAGGTTTCTCCATAAAGCTTCGTTTGGTGGCATTGGAAATGGGCACTGTGGGCATGTTTTTCAGCGAGGGGGCTGGTTCTGCAGCTGACAACAAGCAAGCACATCATACATACAGTTCATCGTTCAGACAGCTGCAGCTAACGAACTAGAGACTAGAGCCTATGCAAACCAGTGTATGCTACAACACACGAGTGCATGCTTTTCTCCATCCCTTACCTTCAACATCTAAAACTTGAGGATTCACAAAGGAAGGCTTCACCACTTCAAACCACCAGAAAAGCTCTGCCATGAACACAAGGTAGTTATTCTGTGAGTGAAAAAAAACACAAAGAAAGTTGTCATTAAATATCTGTGAAAAGCAAATGTGATCCTTTAAGCTTGGCACAGCATCTTTAGTCCTAGTCACACTTATGTCTGTCTCCACAAGATGGCACTGCAAATGACAGAAGATCAGTACATTTGGAGAGGACGTCAGCAAAGATGAGATTCTACATGAGGTGGCAGTCTCATGAAAGAGTAATTGTCTTTGAAAGAAAAAAATGCAAATGGAAAAAAAGATGCATGTGGCATGCATTTATGAAACTTTGTCTCAATATTCCCTCTGGGTACACAAATAAACCAAATCAAAGCAAATATTAAACGTTTACCATCTTTTGAATAAATTTCATCTAATTTTTAAAATCTAGTCTAGTTTCTGTTTGATTCGTATCAGTTCTGTTTCCCTTATCATACCTATACAAATAAAGGTTATATAAGAAACATGGATATCTGGGTGTCATATTTAGTCAGTAAAATATGAATGTAAACTAAATCAATGTATTATTAAATTAACAGGGACAGCTTTTAATGTGGGGGTTTCAAGGGAACCAGATGGAATTCAATAACCATACAATTCTGGTCCTCACAGGGACAGAGAATTACATGCAAAGAGAAGTGTAAAGAGAGATAAGAACATGAAACCTACATGAATATCATTCTAAAGCTACTTGACTTAATCTGGACAAACAATGTGACATATTAATTCCCCCAATACAGTTAAAGATGGCTGACAGAACATTTTGTATGTACATTCATTTTCTTGTACATACAAGGAAATAAATGTACATACAAAATGTACTATCAGAAAATATGTGACCAAAAAATAGAAATGGGACCATCCAGAGAAATTATTTGGATATATCCTTAGACACTACTAAGTTTCAATCATTTTTGGAAAGAAACATTAATCTGTCTACCAAAAAATTGGGAGAACTGTTCCCTCAGCAGAGACCAAAATGGAAGACACCCCTGTCCCCACCAAAAAAATTCTGTTCAGCAGTTTAACAATGTGCTAAGGTGGAGTGACTGATTAATAAGAGGTGACTTCTAAATAATACTGCATGCTACTTTTGTTCTCTTTCACCATGCTCCTTCAGAGCAGATAGACTCATCCCATTTTAAGAATTAAGTTTCTGCTTTTGAAAGCCTTTGAATGGTGCCTTTCATGCTGTTGCTTCATAAAAGAAACCCCTAAAAAGGCTACATTAAATATGGATCAAATGCCGTGGGTCACAGTAAATAGACATACAGGTCCCAACTGGCCCCTAATGAAAATGACAAAAATGTGCCAACACCCTTCTGTACTGTGAACTGACAGAATGATGGGTCATAGTCAGTGTTATGACATGTCTCCACAAAGTTGTGTCACTCACAAAATATACATGCCCTTTGACTTGCCAAGTGGGAAGCATATTGTGAATGAAAAATGTTATTAGTGTTATCATATCAATTATCCTAATTATAAGTCCTAGACCATCACCTTGAGCATAAAGTATAACTGCACTCCGATATGACCATTTATTAAAAATACAAATCAGTTGCCCATAGGTACACTAGATGTCTGCCTTCACTCCAACTGCCCTATCTACCAGCTTATCCCAATCACCCAAAAACACACAAACGTGCTACTTCAAGGCAGGCACAAGCTATTGTGAAAATGTTATAAACAGATAATGACACTGTTCCTGCAACATTACATTTCACTGAAAAGACTGACAGACACAAACACTACAGTCGAATCAAACAAAGCAGCCACTAAGCCTTTAATCCTCCTTCAAGGAGAGTAAAAGTAGTGCTGCCTTGGACATGGACATGAAACACGGCCCAATTAACATTGTGAGGATGATGTCACCTGAATCTGAAAACCAGACAGAGTCATTCTCTCAAACACTCTTGTTGTGCACATATGATCACAGTATAGGTAGTACGTTGCACAGAAGATAATTGGTTGACTGGTGACGCGAGGTGGTAGAACGGTCAGTCGTATAACGTTCATTTCCTGTTGCTAATTTTAATCAACAAATATGGAGCGGTTTGATTAGAGGCTAGCCGAAGAGTTTTGACGATGCATACCAGCATATTTTATCAAGAAATAACTATTTTAAAATACTGGATACTTTAAACCAGAAATGATATTACATGGCCTGCGCAATCTGTGCACCATGCTGCACAAGTGTAAATGCTCTGCCCATTTGCAGGTGCCACACACAAAGCAATTCACACAAGCCACGCAGACTGCTCAGGAGACACTGGTTGACGGGGTCAAGGATGCAGCAGAAAGACAGAAAAACGTACACCAGAGCAGGCACTGCAGCTTTCAGCTCGACTGGTTGAAAACCCTGGATGTTTGTTAATAATAATTCCTTGTATTGAGTGTTTTTCTCACCAGCCGGTGATGACATTTACATTTTAGTCATTTGGCAGAGGCTTTTAATCCAATGCGAAAGTGCATAGGGGGAAACTCGCCTCAACCACCGCAGAATGTTAGTGTGTCTCTCACCTAAAGAACAGAAACACGCGGCGTACCTGTCGTGGGAGACAGCAGGGGGCAGGCCAGAGACGCCCAGGCGAGCGCATCTGCAGCAGGAGCACCTTGGCCTGCTGAAGGAGGGCGTCTCCGCATGCGCCTGAACCGAGTCTCCTCATTAATTCACCCAGACGCACGGGCGTACTGGGATCAGGAGGAAACTGGGTCAAGGTTAACGTGGAAAGACCTGCTTTTTTACGCTGATGCAGTCGCAGGCCTGCAGTCGAGTGTGAAATAGGAACTCAGCGGGGCTGCGAGCATAAATGATTTTTTGCAGCAAAGAGTTAGAGGCGGATATTTGGCATTTGAGGTAATTACGGGTAGGATTCGTTCATGAAAGCCCTTCGAGGAGCGGAGGAAGAGTTACTGAGCAAATAATTAGCGCAGTAATAGCATCAGCACCCAATTTAGAAAAATTGACAGTGCAGCATAGACTTCCAGAACAGTACAAACCCATTTCCAGAAACAAACATGGCACCAATTAAACAGTTGATTTTCAGTTTGCTCTGCTTTCCCTTTTCCACACAAAGAGACTAACAAGAAAAACACAGCTGTTAGCTGAAAGCACGTTCCCTTAAGCTCCGCGGGCTCCCCAATAGCCCAGGCTACTTTTCCAGTTTAAAAGGTGTCCGTTGGTTTATTGACAGAAAGCTTCATTTGTCTCAGACCGTGTGAGGAGACCCCAGGCCAGGGAGAGTCGGCTGGGAAATGACGGATACCATTGTCCCTTTCGCCCTCTCCAGCTACACTTTGTGCCGCCTGCCTCTGTTGCTGGTATAAACTGTTCGGGGGCCCTCGGCACTGTTTGACGTGTTGGTTAGAGGCTTGTTTGCAGGAGGAGCTGGAAGGGAACAGTGCCTGGCTGACACACTGAGCCATCTCATGGAGTGTGCGGAGAAATGCCCAGTGTCCTGCTCCCGCAGCTGAAAGGAAGTGACAGCGCAGCCAGCTCCTATTTCCATCTCAATGACCAGGCCAGGATTTCAGCGTCCGCTGCGCTTACTGTACGAGTAGCAAACAAGCATGAAGAAACTCCACAGTGCGCTTGTTGACAGCGCTTGCGGAGACTACATTTCACAAATAATGAGAATCCTTTCCCACTGAAAAACAGGGCTCATTATACTCTGAACTTTAAGAACCATGCCTCTGTTTGCAAGGTCTCCGGGCTGGAAAGGAGTTATACGCACAGTGTAATTACACCACACAGCCCAGAGGGTTTCCTCCAGTGGTCGCCACAGATGGAGAGTTTGCATCTGCACGCTGGAGCCTCCCTCACGTACAGTAACGCACACACACATAGACACAGACACACGCATACGCGCGTGCGCACACATGCACATGCACATATAGACACAGACACACACACATTCACGCACACTCACGCACACACACATGTGCAGGCACACACATAGACACAGACACACGTATACACACACGCACACATGCACACGCACACAGACACAGACACACGTATACACACACGCACACGCGTGCATGCACACGCATACATAGACACAGACACAGACACACACACACACACACACACACACACATGCGCAGGTACAGGTACAGGCATAGTCACAGACACACCATTTCCATCATGAATAAACTTGTTTGAAAGCTCACAGAAACAAACAGAAAGCAGAAGAGGACACAGGCTCAGTGAAACAGGCCCGGGCCGTGACTGGCTCTGAGTGAAGACTGTTGCTCAGGCCTCTCTCTCAAGACAGCAGTGAAACTGCTGATGACTCACTCCTCCAACTGGCATAGAACAGAACAGCACATAACAGCTCCCCCCTCTCCAACACCCGTAGCGGCCACAGGGTCTGGCCCAGTCCGTAACAGACAGCTTTGTTCCCTCTCCCCCTGGACCTTACCTTTAGGGAGGAGGAGGCATAGAGCATGTCTTCCAGTGTGAAGTGGCAGCAGCGGTTCAGGTTCTCCTGGCAGAACTCCTGAATCAGCTGCAGGTTGTACAAGCTGTCTGCCAGGGACATGGTCTCTTTCAGGCATATATCTGTGAGGGGGTGGGCGGGAACAAGAGCGGTGATGTCAGCAGGCCCCGCCTGGGAGATTAGTCCAATCGCTCGCCTGGCACAAGGGAACTCTGTTTATCTTCAAACTGCAACTGCATTTCAAACCGACTCCAGCAAGACACAGCCACTTGCACTAAAGCCCCCAAACATGGCATTTCAGCAAATTCCGAGGACTCACAGGAAGCAAGCTGCAATAATCTCTCGCATTCAACAAATTATCTCTTACGTTGACTTTAAAAGCCGTCAATAACTGAGGCATGTGCTTTTCACAGACTTTTCTCCCAGGGCTAAACCTTTTCCAATAGAATGAAACACCACATTAAAGGAATGTGTGCACTGGGTGTGCCTCAACACAAAGAGTCTCTGTGACATTGACACATCCTTCCTGCGCAGAACCAAACTTAATTCAGCATACATGTTACGTAGGAATCTTTCTAAAATGGCAGCTAATGTTTCGAATGTGCTCTGTGCAGGCGTTGGAACTTTACAGGAATCTGAAAGAACATAACATACTGGTGAGAACAGGCCATTCAGCCCAGCAATGCTCCAATTCCAATTCCTACCACTAAAGTGTACTTACTGCTTAATTTGCCTAAAAGCTAAATACTATTGAGCACCGTATCAAGTCTGGTCTTGAAAACCCCCAGTGTTTCTGCTTCCACTGCATGTCCTGGCAAGCTATTCCACACAGTGACCACTCTCTGTGTGAACAAATGTCTGACAAAGAAGACGGTTAGGGGCGGCCATGTTCTGCGCATGCCAGCAGAGGGTGCTCCCGTACCTTCCAGCTTAATGGCGTTGGGGCAGTAGAAGTGGAGAAGAGCGGCCAGGGCGCTGCCGTCGGTGCTGTCCTTCAGCAGGTTATCCACTGGGGGGATCCACGGGACCTGCCTGGGCAGAGCCTGCTCCTTCCTGTAGCGAGCCTGCGCAAAAACACACCGGTCACTTACAGAGAGAACACACACACACACACACACACACAAACACACACATAGGTCACTTACAGAGAGAACACACACACACCGGTCACTTACAGAGAGAACACGGGCACACACACACATACACACACACACACAGGTCATTACAGAGAGAACACACACACACACCGGTCACTAACAGAGAGAACATGGGCACACACACACATACACACACAGGTCACTTACAGAGAGAACACACACACACCGGTCACTTATAGAGAGAACACGGGCACACACACACATACAGGTCACTTTCAGAGAGAACACACACACACCGGTCACTTACAGAGAGAACACAGGCACACACACACACACACACAGGTCACTTACAGAGAGAACACACACACACACCGGTCACTTACAGAGAGAACACACACACACACAGGTCACATAGAGAGAGTGAACACACACACACAGGTCACTTCGAGAGAACACACACACAGGTCACTTAGAGAGAGAGAGAACACACACACACAGGTCACTTAGAGAGAGAGAACACACACACAGGTCACTTAGAGAGGGAACACAAACACACAGGTCACTTACTGAGAGAAAAAGCTCACACACAGGCTCGCACACACAAGCGCATGCACACTCACCCACACACACACACACAAACACACACGCATGCGAACAAAGGTACATAGGAATACATACATACACACACTACCAGTATCATACATCAAAACATCTATATATAGATATACAGGTACACACAAAAACCAAAAAACACAAACGCACACAAAGTCTCCCAACCTACACACTGAAATATCCAGTTGAGGGGGTGTCTCAGCGATGGCAGTTTGGATTTGAAAAGAGAAAAGTGAGGGTATTGCTGCATGCAGAGCTGGAACTACAGCCTTGAGAGTATTCCTCTGGTCTCCTCCACTGATGATATCGATCTGTCAGTCCTGTCCTGCTGTAAAGCTATTTTGCTCGAATAACGTTAGCTCCTGTCCTCTTAAACTACGGCCGTTAACAAGATTATCTCCCCATTATCAGCACTCAACGGCTACGTATACAGTGCTTAGGGATGTGACTGATACAATCATTTGACAAAATTAGTTTCAGTACAGCTGAGTAACAGCATGATACAGTTTGACTTCAATAATATGCATTCTATCTTCTCATAGTCAAATCGGTTTATAAATACTGTCCACTGTCAAGTGAGGCCACGTATTACTGGCAAAGATTATGTCGGATTTGAATGCAGGATTTTACTCAGGTTGGTTAGGAGATTGCACTCTGTAAAAATTTGATTGAAAACGGGTTTTGCAATGGCAATACTTTTCAGGGTGAGCTGAAACAAATTTGCACCGCCTTGTCGCCTTGCCATTTCCCAGTTTATCCGTAAGTGAAGAGGTTATTACAGTTATTTCACACAGAGAGCGATCAGCCTTTTCATCACTGGTGTGCTCTGGTGAACTCAACTTCATACAGCAGATTCGGCCTCCTGCATGCCTCACACACACATGAAAGCAGGCTGCACAATACAGAATCTGTATCTTTACTCTTCCGCACACAGCTATTCTATCTCTTTTATCAGCACACATGAAAGGACAGCAGCGCTGGCTCCAAAAAGCTTCTACAATCTCGTCTACTTCCTTTAAATGAATGAATAAATAAATGAATGAATGAATGACTGACTGAATTAATGAATCAATGAAAGAACTAATGAATGAATGAAGCCCAGCACCTTTCTGTTTCAGAGAACAAAAAATTTGCTTTTAATAAAGTTCTCCTTTGGTTCTAGGCGAGGTTTTGAAATTATATATAACTGAATGGTCTGTCCTTACTGCGTAGTACGCAAATATCAAAATATCATACTTAAATATTAAGTTTTCATGGCACATTAATATTATACAATATCACAAATAATGCGTTAACTTCACACGGATGTTCTGCTAGGGCGGGAGCTCAGTACCGTGAATAATATGTGAGAAAATGAACTGGATTTACTGTACACGGGCGTGTTTAAAGTGAGCCGTGCTAACTCATAAACAGATCAAAACCTCCTTACGCCTAAAAGCTGCTGGGCACACGTTTAGTGCTAATGCATAGCGCAGTGCTGTGACAATGCTCGGAGGCTAGGCAGACCGGGATTTAAGCAGGGACTGGTGGAGGGATGGGAAGCTTTGGATGGGGCTTCTGACACAGAGAAGACATGCGTTAAGGAGGTATACAGGAAGGGAAGGGAAGGGAAGGGGGGGGAGATGAAGGAGGGAAAGTAAAGCTGACTTACAGGAACCAGTTTCCAATACCATTTGGTTGGAGACTTCAGCAGCCCAAAAAAGCATGGGGCCGAAAAACAAGGAGGACAGAAAGACAAAAGACAGGGAGAAGAGTCAAGAACAACAGTGAGAGAAAAGCCCATCCCAAATGCTAGCCTCTTCCCTCTCCCCTGTACATCTCCTGATGCACCTCCCGCAGTAAAACCAGCTAACCAGCAAAGGCATTCATCCCTAAGACTGTTCCATACAAACACTCACAGGCTTCCCTCTTTACACATCATTACATTAACACTTTACACATTAACACCGAAGCTGCCACCTGCGAACAGTTTTACAGAAGAAAATAAGAACCGATTCGCACTCGATCAAATTGATTCTTTATTTTCTGTTCTTAAAGGAATAGCAAAGAAACCCTGTGCTTATATGTTAATTACGAGTGCAAATTGAATTCTTAAACCAAATGGCTTTCCTTTCTTGGGCTTGCAATGCAATTCTTTCATAACAGTAAGTGTGCAATTACATCACAGCCTTTATGGGTTCCACTGAAGCATGATTATTTTAATGCAGTACAGTACAAACCCACAAACCCATCGGACAAAACCTGGCATTCTCAGATGATTGAATTATCGGGCTCTTTGAACGCAGATTAAAGTCTCCCTAATGTTAGTTAACTTGTTAGATGATCAATGGCTAACATTTACATCTGAAAGAACTCTCCTGTGTCTGCTTGACCTTTGGACACCTTGGTATCCACCGCAAAACAAAGACGTTTGAGCCATTCCATAAATGCATTCTTTAACACAATTCATGTGATGGATATAACACACAATGTCTTTTTCAAGACAGACAGGATAATGAGAAAGGGTGTGTACTGACATTTAAACACTACACAGTGACAGCCCTCAGTCTGAATTTTAGAGAAAATACTCGTCTGTGAAAGTCTGGGAGAAAGAAATGAAAAAGGAAAAGGCAAAGAGCTGTTGACAAAGGTGTGACCAATCCTGATAGTATGTCCCTCAGCCAGGTGGAGCATTAGAGCATAAGCACTCGGTTAGCCCAACTGGAAACGGTTACTTGGAGGAAGAATAACCTCCTGGATATCTGTAAAATCCAGAGGCCGTGGTCTCTCCCCCTCCCTCCAGCCAGTACACAGTGTGGGAAGTACAGGGCTCTCTCCTCTTCACCGTTCTGTGTGTCCTGGCTGGGTCATTCGCACATTCAACCTGCCCGCTTCTCACACTATGACAAATCATGATACACTTCAATTCCTCTCAGCACAGATTTGCAACTCAAAAGGATTAGCACATTATTTATTCATTTGATTAGACGTGACCTCAAGTGTGTGTGTAATTTCAGGACACGCTGAACAAAACAGCTCTTGTTGTCTGATAACCACACTTTAGTGATAGAGAGTAAAGTTCCCTCAGGAACTAGTAGCAGCTTCAGTACAGCATTCATATCACAACACTGTAAATCACCCCAACACTAATAACGTACAACATGTTGAATCCAACACTACACAACGTTCCTATCCCAAAACAGTATTCACATCACAACACTGTCGCATTTCAATCACTACATACAGAGAACAATATGTACAGCACTCAATTCAGTTTGCAATACTGTCCAACATTCACATCACATCACTGTACTGAATTAGCTCCCTTATGCTCAAATGTTTATATTTTCACACTCTTGCAATAGCATCCAAAAGTCTGAATGCGTGCATTGTGTTTAGAGCCTCACCGCCTGGTTTACCACACTCTAGAGTCCCCCGCAGAGGGAACAGTGCCCCCTGTGGGCTGGGCCCTGCCCTGTGTGGGAGGCAGCAGTTGAGGGTTTCTGTTGTTGAGACACACAAAGCTCTGCCCTGTCGCTGGTGCGGTCCTGTTCTCCAGAGAGGCCAGGCACTGCACAACGGGCTGCATTCAGGCCGCGCGGAGCGCAGCAGCCCCTGTGCTAACAGGTCGCGTTAGCCTCAGCGGCTCAGACGACTAGCGGCTTGAAGGGAGACCGCTGTGCGTATGCCCCCGTCTCTCCGACCTGCAGCTGGAGTGCAGCGGCTCGTCACCAGCGCTATGCGCCACCATCAAAGCTCTGTCTGCGCGGGTACACCAGCGTACTGGAGCAGTAACTATGCCTCTCCTCTCAGCACAGACTCCAGGAGTGTGGGCCAGCGTACTGGAGCAGTAACCACACCTCTCAGCACAGACTCCAGGAGTGTGGGCCAGCGTACTGGAGCAGTAACCACACCTCTCAGCACAGACTCCAGGAGTGTGGGCCAGCATACTGGAGCAGTAACTATGCCTCTCAGCACAGACTCCAGGTGTGTGGGCCAGCGTACTGGAGCAGTAACCACACCCCTCAGCACAGACTCCAGGAGTGTGGGCCAGCGTACTGGAGCAGTAACTATGCCTCTCAGCACAGACTCCAGGAGTGTGGGCCAGCGTACTGGAGCAGTAACCACACCCCTCAGCACAGACTCCAGGAGTGTGGGCCAGCGTACTGGAGCAGTAACTATGCCTCTCAGCACAGACTCCAGGTGTGTGGGCCAGCGTACTGGAGCAGTAACCACACCCCTCAGCACAGACTCCAGGAGTGTGGGCCAGCGTACTGGAGCAGTAACTATGCCTCTCAGCACAGACTCCAGGAGTGTGGGCCAGCGTACTGGAGCAGTAACCACACCCCTCAGCACAGACTCCAGGAGTGTGGGCCAGCGTACTGGAGCAGTAACTATGCCTCTCAGCACAGACTCCAGGTCTGCGTGCTGTGGGCCTGATAGGATCCGGTTCTCTGCTGGGAGAGGTCCATGTGGGCTAAGTTTAAAATTTATTTAAATTTTATTTATTTATTTATTTACCAGGGACAGTGCCCATTAATTTTCAGTTTCGGCCTGTAGCGTAGTGGTTAAGGTAAATGACTAGGACACGCAAGGTCGGTGGTTCTAATCCCGGTGTAGCCACAATAAGATCCGCACAGCTGTTGGGCCCTTGAGCAAGGCCCTTAACCTTGCATTGCTCCAGGGGAGGATTGTCTCCTGCTTAGTCTAATCAACTGTACATCGCTCTGGATAAGAGCGTCTGCCAAATGCCAATAATGTAATGTAATGTAAACTGCATGTCTTTGGACTGTGGGAGGAAACCGGAATACCCGGAGGAAACCCACGGGCAGAACATGCAAACATGTGATGAGTTTCTCTGTTGGTTCTTCGCATTTGGGAGTTTCTCACCACTGTTTGAGAGTTTATTTACCTCATGTGCTTGCTATTTAGAGGTGTTTGATCAGGCCTGTTAATCTTTAAAGTATCTTGTGACAATCTTCTGTAAAACTATACTATATAGATAACATTGAATTGAATTGGCAGAGATCTATGTGACAGTGTCTCTGCAGGAAGTGGTCTCTGTGCTATATGATATCTTTCTGCTGTAGTAGCGTTAGGTAGCCTCATGACCCAAGTTTGGATACGCACAGCGGAGTGTAAACAAGCCCACAGCCCCACACTGCAGGTCCTGCTCTGTCTATGCTGGATGGCTGGCCTGGGCTCGGAGACTAAACCTAGCAGTGCGGCAAGGCAGAGCCTTTCCATGTCCACCGGCACAGACAAAGGGATAACATCAGAAAGCTTTCTCCACCACCGTCTGGCCCAGGGGATTATTCCACTGCCCTGGATTCATCCAGACAAAAAAAGAAACGCCTCTATTCAAGTGCGATGCAGATCAATTACTGGAGCGCTCCTGGGTACTTTTAAGCACTGTGATTAACACAGCTGGAAAAAACAGAAGCCTTTATTCCCATCCTGAACCTGCAGTGGTTAGAGCTTCAGTCTCTGTACTGCTTAGTCTCCAATAAATATTTACATTTACGGTTCAGGGAAGGGCTTCTTTTTATTAATTACAATTATTGTTATGCAGATTCAGATATATAGTGGTAATATTGTGTTTGAAATGTAAATGAAAAATCTGTATTTACATTTTTAATATGGTTACTAATATGGATTGTTACAACTGGAAACACGACAATGCAGCAGTAAAGCCTGCAGATATGTGACTGGGAAAGGTGTTGAAAGCTCATCATACTTTTTCAGGGTAATATCTATGCTGTTCCAGAGCTGCCAAGAACTATGGGTAAAGTCTATTCACCAAGATAAACATGACTACCACTGCAAGTCTGGTTCGACTGAGATAAATACATTCCTTAGGATACTTCTGAACCATAAAGAGTACATTACAGCACTTTATAACACAGAATGTAAATAACTGAGACAAATTCTTTCAGCGGGATTGTGCCAAATAGGCTGTCAACTAGAAAACTGACCGATTATTTGTGTATCAGACTTAGACTGGGATTCAAACAACATTTGACCTTTTTTTTAAGTAAATAAAAGTGTACACTTCCTTCACAAACTCAGTTCAGTGTAGAATTTGTCAAACTGAGTTTGTGAAGAATAAATAATTATTGCCTTTAATTGTCAGGCTAAGAACAAATGCTGATGGAATCTCAGCCACAGATCATTTTCATGCACTGACAATTACCGTGTAAAGGTAATTAAACCTGGCCAAAGCTATACATCGCGCAACGGATGCTAACGGTGGCGAGGGGACTGTGGTTGAACTCTGCTCACATGTTTTGGGTCTCTGGCGCAGCAGCACAAGGAGGACCGACTCACCCGTGGGGCCTCCTGGGGCTCGGCGCACTGGGTGTCCCTCATCTTCTGCTCCTGGATGATAATGTCTTTCAAATACTCGTTTACCTTGACGGTGGAGGAAAAACACAGTTTATTCAGAGCCATAAGTTCATAACCCATCCCAACTCTCCACATAAGGTTTATTCTGTCCGTTTTCAAGACATCACCATTTTAAAAAGAAAATCATTCATTTCCATGTGGACTTGCTGTACTTTTGGTTTGGAGCAATAACCTTTACCTTATCTTTTCTCTTTCAAGCACAATGATAAAGCCGCGATAAAGTGATAACAGTTTCCTCACCTCAGAATTCACCTGCTTTCCTTCCCATTGTATATACTGACCTATTGATTTAATGTTCTTTTAAAGAAGAACTGTGGAAAAAAAGAACAAAGTACAAAAACGCAATCTCTCCAGAGGAGTTCCCCTCAAAGGCTTATTGTGTCTCCAAGGGCATTTCCTTTCTAAGTGTGAGCAAACATACTGGCTATGTAACATGTGCTTGGAAGGATTTTGTAAAAAAGACTTCCGCAGCTGCCTCGGAGTCCTGCTAGACAACTGTGGGGAGCAGCGTGCTGCATGGGTCCCCAGACTCAGGCAGGCAGGCAGGCAGGCAGGCAGGCAGCACACAAGAATGTAAACAGACCGGGCTCTCTGTCAGGAGGTGGAGATCTGCTCCCTGACGTACCATCAGTAAACACGCTCGAGAGCGTGAGAGAGGGAGAGAGGGAGAGAGAGAGGGTGAGAGAGGGAGAGTGTCAGAGAGAGGGAGAGAGGAAGAGAAAGAAGAGAGAGAGTGTGGGTGAGAGAGAGAGAGAGGGAGGGAGGAAGAGTGTGTGAGGGAGAGAGAGAGAGAAAGAAGAGAGAGTGTGTGTGAGAGAAAGAGCTGCAATGTGACAGTACTCCAGGGGACAGCAGTTGGAACTGTGCCTTCCTAAGCCGGAGGAGTGTTCACCCCTCTGCCCCTAGCGGACTAGACGGGGAAGCAAACAGCAAGCGGCCATTTCAGGCACGGCGTCCGAACCTTGTTCATCCAGGTCATCACAGCGTCCTCGGTGTCGTAGGGGACGTCGCTGTCAGGCTCGAAGCAGGGGTACTGCTGAACACATGACACCACCCTCTCCACGCTGACTGTCTCCACCGTGTAGGCCATCATCAACGTGTCAATGATGGCCAGGTGTGCGCTCTGAAACAGACAAAACGCATGAACAATAACGCACCTTTCACGCCCATTACCTCCCGGTGACAGCAGCCTCCCTTGCCCTAGAGCTCTTCTTCTTCTTTTGTGTTCATTTCTTCCCAGCAGCACTCCGACCCTGGCTGGGCAGCCCCATGTGACAGCTGCACTGGATACAGTTGTGGAGCTCACATGGTGTATGACTTCACTGAGAAAGAGAGGGAGGGGGTGCTCCCAAACCCTGTTCCTGGAGGGTCATATCCATTTCTGACTTTCAGTTCCTCCAATTGCATTTGCTCAGTTTACAAATTACCTGCATCCACTGTATATCAATTGGGTTTCACGCAAGACTACACCACTGTAAAATCTTGTACATTGGCACATAACAGTCCTGAGCTGTCATTCGTGAGCTTATCAACAGCTGTAACTAAAGTGACAGATTGTGGAAATGATTGGGCTAATTAAGAGAAGAATTTGGCATGAAATGTCCTCCCATGAATTGAGTTCCCCGCCCCTGCACAACACAAAATGGACATAGCTACAGATGCGGCAAATAAAAATAAAAATGCCAACTGAAAGTGATGACATCGGTATGCAAGGCAAGCTGAGTCATACTTAACTGCCCCTTTCATGCACTGAGGTAATGAAGCTGCATTTAAAAAACTCCAGTGGAACACAATTTGAAGGGTAACTTCAAAACTTTAAAAAGCTAACCAAAATGGGAACACTAATGCAGGTAATCCATCACTTGCTGTTTGTAAGGCCTGACGACATCCCATTAGACACACACTAAACAGAGTTAACGTTTCTACAAAAGTTTGCCGATCAAAAACAGAGGGTGTTTTACCTGCTGAATCAGGTTGCAGTTCTGTTTTTCATAAAGGAAGGGTCAAGTGGGTAAAAAGCAATTCTCCTCCATGTAAAATTCTCTCAGTTAAACGCGTGGTTGGCTGAATGAGAAATGCTTGATAGATGGCTGGTAGGCTAATTGAGGTCATGAAACATGCAGTTAATTTCCCTTACTACGGTAGATGCTCATCGTTCTATACATGTGTTCATTATTTTTCCAAGGCTTTCATTCAAATACCAGTATTTCCCCAGAATGAATCCGAAGGTATTTATTCAGCTGGGATCATTTCTGGTATTTAAACTTGGAGTGCACCTAGCAAACATGCAGCACACCAAGTAAGCTGCGATTTCCCAGCTCAAAATTCCCTACTTAATACTTGCTAGTTGAGTGTCTTATGGACAGCCAAGACAAGTCTTTTTCCTTTCGAAACATGATTACCAGTTTTGCCAGCTTGTCTTAACACCATATTATTCAAGACTCGCATGGAATTATATTCCACATACATTGTAGGACTACAGAGCCCTCATGGATGGGTGTGGCAACTTCACAGTGCATTCTGGGGATTGCAAAGAAACCAGAATAAATTCACTTAAAACTCTCTTGGTTTCCAATATTAAAAAAAAAAGAATAAAAAAGATTCAGATAAAAATGACTTAGTCCTCAAGACAGCCACCTGAACATTCTAACTGCATTTTTCAAACGTAAACAAGAGAGTTTCTTCTTGCAGGAGACAAGTGTCCATTCATCATTCCTGCTTTAGAGTTGGAATTTCACACGGAGACAACAGTGTCATAAAATGTTCGGGAAAGAAACTGATTTCTCCACTTGGAAACTTGTTCCTAGCCTGTCAAATTGTCTAATATGATAGGCAAAGAACAATAAATTATTTTCACATTTTCATTGAAGGCAACCTTTAGTTTACAGACAATGTATAGCAAAATGAACATTGTATACACCATAAAAATACAAACACCAGTTTCCATGCATTAACAAATGCAAATTAATCCTCATTATTTATTAATATTCTGGATAAAAGAATATGAAAAAGGGGCTTTGTGCTGGGTGATTCATTCTGTTATTCTATTGTTCTAGTGAATGGACGGGCCCCATAAAAACTGATGAAGACCATGAAAAACTAACAAGATAACGAGTGAAAAAACAATTGATAGCAAATATAGTTGAAAGCAACCATTGGCGCAATGCTATAACAGATTTTCTAATACTAGGGACATAGACCTTCCAAAAAAATCACTATGAAACATCCTCCCTCTAAGTGGGCATAATGGCCAAAATGGCCTCATGGTCCAACGTGTCTCTGAGCATACGTGCACAGACATATACGCCAGGCTAAAGCTGCTACACCCACTCTGCTGCAATCCTATTACCCCCAAACCTAATAAAGGTACTCAGGCATAAGTGTGGAACTCTGAACACATATCACCACTCAGACTGGAAACAGAAGTGCTGGCCCATAGAGGTGGGCTATGTTTTACGCTGTGCTATTTTACGGTGCTCTCCATACAAACGACGGTATGTCATCACCGTCTGCTGGGTGAATTCTCCACGCGCCAGCGCTGGCGGGCAGTGCACCGCAAATCTGCAATATGTTGAGGAAAAACAAACTCAAGCGTGTGGTCCCATCGTGAGCGGAAATAAATTCAAGAAATGCGACTGCTTAGTTTGCATGTCCTCCATATGTTCTGTAAGTACTTTTAAACATAAACATTTACGCAAACCAGAACTAGACTTGCAGTTTATGTGTTTCCATTTGCTAATTTCATTAATCAGTGTCAGCTTTAATCTAAGCTCAAGATAAATGTACCCCATCTGTGGAAAAAAAATCACACAGACAAGAAAACTCAGCGACACTTAAAAGGTGAAACATTCCTTGGGTGCCAGTTCTATCACATGCTTGACAACAAATGAACCGTGCGCGAGAAGCAAGACAATGGACGAAGGACAAAACAGGAACCCAGGTGAGATGAACACTTGTGCATTCTGCAGTGAATTCAATATCCCCGCATCTTATGAAGAAATAATCCTAACACCATCATTTCTTTCCAAGAAAAAAAAATATACCTCTGTTCAGTTGCACTGTTGAGCCTATATGTCAGCCATGTCAGTGAATAATTAGCTTAGACAGAGTTCCAACCGGCCAGCCCTGTACCCAAACTCTCCCGAAGGGGGTGTGTATCTTTCACACAGCTAATAACACACCGCGACCGCACTTGACATCGCCTCTAATTTATTTATCCACATAAAGAGGCAACAGTGTGCTGAGCTCTAAACGAGGGGTATCATTACTAACGCATTCCATTATGAACCAGGCTTTTCAATAACACATTTACAGATAAGAATCTGCTCCAAGGTCCCAATGCAAACCCGATTACCGTGGTGTCCTCTCTGGACACCAATGAAAGAACATTGCTTTCATTCGTCTCCATGCCAGCTGCAATAGAAAGGCTGGGGACAGCTTAAGACTTTTGCTCTGAAATATAAATAGGTCCTGTGAAGAAATCTCTGTACATGAAGAATGATGTTAACATTTTGGCCCTCACAATGAAATACTGTGCAAGTCAGGCAGCCTTCCTGTCTATTTGTATGTTGTTTGTTAGATTTTAACTGGTAGTTTATAGATCCGACACTGCTGCAGACCAATACTGAATAATGATGCTTGAACAGGACAACTCACTGTCCTTCCCCCAAGCAAGCAGAGACTATGCTAACATGGCTAGTACCCTGCGGCCCTATGGCGATGTGTCTGATGGAAAGGAGAGACGCTACAGATGGGAGGTTTTGACCGGGAGCAGATGCAGCCGTTTCTTTTTTCTACAAGCTGTCCTTCCTCTTACCTGAAATGAATGGGCTCCCCTCAATGAGAAATTTGACAAGTCTGCATGCTCATCGCAGAGTGCCAAATATGAAATTACATAATGGCAGAGTCTTCATGCCAACATCATTTCACATTGAAGAACATTTAACACATAAATTCAAAACTGATTTAATATCCTCAGGTAGAAAATAATTTGTGCCTTCTTATTTTATTGTTCAATACTCCACAGGCATACTGAGGGTAAACCCCTGGTTTTGGAGCATTTCACGGTATTTTGAACATCTACAGAAATTCTACTGGTGTGCACTTTCACAGATAAGCAATTCTAAAAATTCCACAATTATTCCTGAGGTGGTCCCTGCACTGTACTACAGTCACTTTATTAGGAATACCTGTACACCTATTTATTCATGCGATTATCTAATCATCCAACCGCATGGCAGCAGTGTGATGCATACAATCATGCAGATACGAGTCAGGAGCTCCAGTTAATGTTCAACCATCAGGATGGGGGAAGAAAAGGGATCTAAGTGACCTTGACCGTGGCATGATTGTTGGTGCCAGGCGGGCTGGTTTGAGTATTTCTGTAACTGCTTATCTCCTGGGATGTTCATGCACACTAGTCTCTAGAGTTTGTGGAGAATGGTGAGAAAAACAAAAAACATCCAGTGCATCCAGTTTTTTGTTCTGCAGGCAAAAATGCCTTGTTAATGAGAGAGATCAGAGGTGACACGAAGGTGACAGTAACAACAATAACTACATATGACAACAGGTCAAAGTGATAGGCTACAGCAGTAGAAGACTTAATATGTGGAAAAAATAAGTCCAATTAATACCTAATAAAGTGCTCACTGAGTGTATAGGTACAGAGATATAACACAAAACCCTGTCTGACCAGCTGTCACTAGAGTTAAATGAAAACAGCTCTCATTGTGCTCTCATTTTAGATCCTGCCAAGGCTAAAAAAAGACCACCAGAAAAGCTGATTCATTGTGCCTGTATTTCTCTGATGGAGAATAATGTTCATGACTTAACGATGACTATCATCATTGTTTTTTTTATCATGTTAAAAAGCTTGTCTCTGGCAAAGGCTTCAATATTCTGCACTTTTACTTAGACACACGTTTAGACTGCATAATGTAAACTCATCAGATAAAATTAGAAGCAGGGAAATGCATGCCTGCTGTATCCACTTTCGGCTATGGAAGGCCTATTTGTGTTTAATAAGCAAACATAAGTTAAAACACATAATTTTCTATTTTTGACAGACATTGAAGCCTATTACTGTATAATTGTAGCATATATTACATATTATAATTCCCCAGTGCTTTATTGTCGTGAAAATTGGGAAGCAAGTGTTCGATTACAGCAACATCTGACATTGTACAGCAATTGAGTACAGAGCAGACAGCACATATGTCTTCTGAAACGTGCATGCTGCTACTCAGCACTCCACTAGCACTGCTGTGCAGCTATCACACCAATGGATTGCACAACATACACAGCCGGCTCCAGAACACTGGGTTCTGTTATGGGGATCCGATATGCACCAGTCGATCTCTGACAAAGTGAGTGATTAATTGTTCGAGTGACACGTTTCCGGAATCTTTTTTTTTGTTTGCCGAGTTCATCATAGAGAGAGGTTTGTGATTTAGTGCTTCCTTTAGTCTTAGCTGCTTATGTCGAAATGATAACGGCAGTTTACTGCTAAAATATTAGAGTAGGCGTGGTTTGTTTGCGGCTTTCTTTGGTGTGGTGGTTTGCCTTTTGGTTATTTTATGCAGTGAAGAGAAGCAGGTCCAATGGCCTATTGGGCTGGTTTGAGTTCTCTGTTTCCGTTGATTATTTTAGGCTCATCAACTGTTATTTCTTTTGTTTTCTGTGTATATGTGGATTATGGTTTCTTGTCATTTCCTCCTGACTGCTGACATCGTCCCACAACTAACAGACTATCTTTTTTTTTTCAGATTTTCTCCCAATTTGGTAGCCAATTGTACCTCGTCTGACTCTATTGGAGGTAGTCGTATTAGATGTACCGCCCGTACCCCATCCCTCGGCAGCCCGAATGAGAGCGACACGCCTTCTTCAAGCCGTCTCGTCTCGTGCCCGTTGCCGTGATTCCGAGGCGCCCGAGGTGCTTATTGTGCGGCGATCTAATAACCCTGCCAAGTCCCTCCCTCTGGAGCAGCGAGCCAATTATTGCTGCCCCACGTGAGCCGGCCAAACTTGGCTTTTGGCAGGACCGAGAATCGAACCCCGGTCCCCGGTGTGCAACTGCAGCATAACAGACTATCTTTAAGTTTTTCGAAGGCTAGCTAGCTAAACTTGAAGGACTTCTTTTGCATGAAGAGGAGATGAATCTCTGTTCCCATAATGCAGCCATAAGTGAAAATTGTTGTGCAATTAATGTATGTTAGCCGTAGAAACTAACTGACCGTCTCAGAAGTGCTTGTTGTTCCCAAAGGTTTGGTTCAGGTCTTAACAGTTCTTGGAGGAGTCAGTCTTCTACAATGAGTAGGCTACCGTGCTGACAGAAATCATCGCTCCCTGAGTGACACGGCCAATATTGTGTGGTCCTGTAGCACCGGAGGCTACAGTTGGTACTGGCACAGTCAGAATCCCAATTTCTAGGGGTTGATTACTGTTGCTTGCCCGTACTGATAATCAGCTGGACGCATAGCCAGGGCAACCGGACCCATCACTCATCACATCATGTTCAAACAGACAGTCATCTTGATGCACATCAACATATGCCCAGAGGCTGGAACATTGTTTGAATTTCACACTCATACTCTAGCTATTTTTTTCCTTTCCTGAATGCACAAAAGCGTAGTGGTTAAGGTACATGACTGGGACCCGCAAGGTCAGTTGTTCAATCCCCGGTGTAACCACAATAAGATCCGCACAGCCATTGGGCCCTTGAGCAAGGCCCTTAACCCTGCATTGCTCCAGGGGAGGATTGTCTCCTGCTTAGTCTAATCAACTGTACGTTGCTCTGGATAAGAGCGTCTGCCAAAATGCCATTAATGTAATGTAATGTAAATGAAAGATTCTAAATATGGGTAAATTTACAAGAGCAGCAAAACTAAATCAAATCAATATTTCTGACCGCCCTTCACCTTTAACACGGCATGAATTCTCTTAGGTACACTAATTATTAGGTACTTTTATTAGAAAATCGGCTGGTCGGTTGTTGCAAGCATGTTGGAGAACTTGCCAAAGTTCTTCTGCAGACTTTGCTCTTTTATACTGACACACCAAATATATATTAAAAATCTAGGGTGCCTAAGACTTTTGCACAGGACTGTACTAACAGGCAACCCAACATTGGTGGCTCATTCACTAATATGGGAAAGCAAAGTCCATCTCACTAAACACTGGCCAATGTGCAAGGCCTCGGAAGTCCTGACCCGAAGTTCAAACACACATGATCTTTCAGAGCCTGACTCTCCTGGACTCATTCCCCACTGGCCTCTCAGCCAACACAAAAGTGAAATGGCAAGTGCTCTAATGACTGACTGTTGAACCAGTCTTGACCTTTCACCACTCCAGTGATTGCAGTAGATCAGGACAGGAATGTATTCTGTATTGAGAAGATTAAAAAGAAATAGGAAAAATCTATATTATGTATGAAATATTACAGAGTGGAGTGAGTGAGCTATATAATACTGTATCATACATAATATGACCTTCAGCATTCATTCAATCGTTTTAAATTTAGAAACGTGTATTTTGTGACTGGTTGGAATTCATACAGTGAAGATCCTGTTTAAATGTACGCTAATATAATCAAGGCAATCTCATCCAGTGTAATTTAAATACAGGAACTACCTACCTCTTCATCTGAGGATTATTCTGCATTACTTTAATTGGTGCATTACTTTAATCCATTGTCCAAACAGCAAGTCGTTCAAATCTAATTATCCTTATTAAACAACCGACTATGTTCAGCACTGTTTTGCGTGCATCTCATTAGGAGAGCTGTTAATTCTGATGTGAGACAGGCTTACTATCATTGCACTATTCAACGGACTTACTCAACCTAAAGCATTAGAACTGGCAGCAATGAAAAATGTACCTTTAGTGCAGTCCATATGTATTTGGACAGTCGGTATATTTACAGTTCCTTTGGCAGTGTAGTCCAGCACATTGGATTTGAAATGAAACAATAATTGTGAGGTTAAAGTATAGATTGTCCCCTTTAATTAGTATTTACATCCATATCCGGTGATGCATTTAGGAATCACATCCCTTTTTATTGCCAAAAGTAATTGGACGGTTGGCTTCTCAGCTGTCTCTGAATAGTCAGGTGTATTCTCAGCTTGGCTTCGGCTTAGAAGCCAAGTGTCCAAATACTTTTGGTCCCCTGAAATGGGGGAACTATGTAAGGGATGCAAGTCCTACACGCTTCACCAGATATGGATGTAAATACCCTCTAACAGTCTCCACATTAACCTTACATTTATTGTTTTATTTCAAATCAAATGTACTGGACTACAGAGCCAAAAGAACAGAAAATGTACCAACTGTGCAAATACATGCGGACGGAAGTGTATGTAATTAAATTCAGAAGAATTTGAAAGCAATTCCCACTCATTTCCACAGCACACTTCTATTGCCTCACTGGAGAATGAACACTCGGACAAAGCAAGCTGCCTTTGACCTCCCGTTCCCCAGCCCATGTGAAAGGCGGATGGGGAGGGGCGTAGTCAGCTTTCTCCACCCACTGCAGAACAGCATGGGAGAGCGAGGCTGAGCTACAATAAGGCACTCTCAGGCTCGCAGACACCGAGAGTTATAGCTCTGCATAAACCCGCCTCTTTGTTGGCTCCGACGGGGGAACTGGGTAAAGCCTGTGTTGTGAACGGCATTTCAAATATGTGAAATGACCCCGAATTGTCCCTCTGCATTGGTGCTGCTGCCTGGCTGAGAACCCCATATTCTGCTTTACTTGCGGAAACACACACGCTGGTATTGTCTCTCAAACAGACTCACCTAACCTGAGATATTACTGCCTACTCGCGAACAAACATCCTTCTCATAACATAGGTTTCATTTCTGAGGTATGGACTGTACCATGGGAAGAGTGGAACGGACACGGAAAAGACACAACACAGATTTTACTAAGAAATAATTCTTAAAAATTATTTTTATTACACCCTAATTCCTCGGATGGAGCGGCAGCCTCACTGACGCACCAACACAAATCAGCGATTTCACATTCAATGCCGAAATGATGTTCTCAGAAGTCTGATCTTTATAATGACAGTGAGTCACTCCCCATTAGCAATGACAAAGGCACATATCCACCTTTAGACCTGGTGTCCATTATGTGAGAGCGGAACGGGGATGCAGAAATGGCTCTGCCCGTGTGCATTCAGCACTTCAGAAATCTTCCCTGAAAACACGGCAGACCTCCCTCTCGGCCGTGCGAGGGGGTAGCCATGGCAACGGAGCAGTGGCGCAGTGGGAGAGGGGATGTACGGCTCTCGCAGGCAGAGCTGGGAGGAGAGCTACGCCTGCTACTGCCTCAAAGCAGTCAAACACACAGGAACCCCAAGTGTTCGGCTGAGGAACTAGCCTCAGCATTTCAAAGCTAAACCGCTATCCATGCTTATCCACGTAAGGTCTACACACATTCTAATGCTAGAAGCGACTCTAATATCACGGCAAATAATGAAACGAATCCTATCATCAATGTAAGCAACACTAAAACGGTCTGCTTTACATGATGTAAATAATATCCGATTTTAGCCGTTAATACCTCCTAATGTTACTGTTATGTTCCGTACCTGTAGCTCTAATGATAAACTCCACAATTTGGAAGGCGAGTGTTACAGGTCTTTATACTACTTTATACTACTACTACTACTACTTATAGAGCATAGTTGAAATTACAGTTATGCTGTGTAAATCCTGTTTTCTGAATGCGGCAATTTGAAAACAGGGCGTCTTAAAGGTGTTTCTCGTCAGACGCATTTACAGAGTAAATCTGGACTCGGGAGAGCGAGTGTAAGCCTGTACGGTTGAGCTCAGTGAAGAGGTAGGTCAATGTTTATGCTTCAGTATACTGGGCTAGATGTGAATTATACATCAAGTTGTGTCTCATGCAATAACATGTCAGCTCAAGACCTCAGCCCTCAAGAGACTAGAAGCATACTATACAAAAGGGCTGTACTATATGCTCCTAGTCTCAGTCTCTGTTTATAGTAAGAACAGACCCGCAATCATTATTCCTGAATTTCCCGGAATAATTCATATGGATACCAATTTAACCTACTTATACCCCAGTCTGGGTGAATACTCGATTCTGATTGGATTGTAGGTGGTGATTAAATTCATATAATCCTTCAACGTTTGGCATGTAGTCCAGGTCAAGCCTAGTCACCGTTCTAAATGAATACACTGCCTGTATTTTGCCACAAGGAGAGGCCAAAAACCAGCAGTGTGAACCGCTTTGCTTCAGGTAGTTAATTTCTTTAAAAGAATGAAAAACCTTTAATTGTCAAACTGTATGTGTAATAGGACTGATAATACTTTGGGAGCAGACCAAGACTGCCACTTTAAGAGAAAGATAAGAGGAGTGTCTGCTCTACAGCACACTGTAGTTCCTTGCAGTGCTTCACAATGCGAACAACCTGTCTTTACACACCCTTTTACAACCATGCTTCAGTACAACAGTATTGGAAATATAGCAACAGAAACTTATATGAAGCTTATATGGTTCTGTTTTTATACCAAGCCTGGAAAAGGCAGCCATGTCACCATGGTGATACTGGTGACAGGTTTCGAGAGAAAGCTCTACGTCAGCCGAATGGGGAAGACAACTGAAATAAATGACCCATTTCCAACTTCATTAAATATTAAGGCACAGAATGATTTCCCACTGAAAAAAAAAAAATCTCTATTCCCGCTCCCCTTATATTGTCATACCCCTATCAAACCCTTTTCACTAAAACTTCACTATGCATCTCCAAAACACCTCTGGTGCTCTTGCCTAGATTAAAAGGCACAATATACAACCGTGTTGTGCTGCAAACACGCTGCCGGCTGGCTCCCCGATAATGAAGACGAACGGTTGAAAGTCTGAACGCACCAGGCACCTTCGACTACAGCGAGCTGACTGCACACGATGCTTCAGAGGGACCTGAGAGAGGCTGTGGGCTCCACTCCACACCGTGACAAACGCTCCATCTCCGCTAACAGCAGGGCACTTCATACACACAGAGCAGGGCTCGGAGTCAGACCTCACACAGCCGAGTGCACACCCTGTTTCCACGGCCTGCCAAATCAAACAATTCACACATGACATTACCTTATAAATGCCCTGTGCCAATCCAAGGCAATGGTAGAATTCATTATCCACATGGACGTACTGTATTTCATAGAGAAAATTATAGGCTCTAGGAAAAGGGCGGAGTTCTATTTGCAGGTAAAACATCAAGTGAATGCAGTTCTTTTTTGGCTCTCTGCCACAACAGACAAGGAATGGCACAATCTTTTCCATGGGCCTTCTCACAGCTTTGCTCTTATATCTAAATGTGCCCGAGCATTTTGACTCGAGCAGCCAGAAAGGGCAATCTGTATTCACTACACATTTCAGACTACAGCTCTTTGACTCAACAGTGGAAAATGTTGGCATGGTTCAGTAACATGGCAGGCCCCAGTGCCCTTTAGAATCTCCCTCATAAGCACCACTCACTCACTCCCATATTCACATTCCCCAGTGCCGTGTTCTCATCCTTTTTACTTCTCGGCAGTAAGCGCGGTGCTGTGCTGCAACATTGTAATTCACTAAAGATGTATTTTATTGCTTTATTTCACCAGCTTGCCAGATAGTTAGAGATCAATGGGAGATCCTTTGTTATGAATACAGCACGTGCGCTTACCCCTGAAGCAAAGTGTTTTCAATGTTATCACAAGGATTCAGCTCCCGATTGTTCTAAAGTCACTTGCTTTTCTGCTCTTATAAGGGTGGAGCAATACTGCTGCCTGAAAACAGAGAGCGAGCGAGGGGGGAGGGAAACAAGACAGACAGAGGGAGGGAGAGAGAGAGAGAGAGAGAGAGAGGGAGGGAGAGGGAGAGAGAGGGAGGGAGAGTAAGCGAGAGAGAGAGAGAGAGAGGGAGAGAGAGAGAGAGAGAGAGAGAGAGGGAGGGAGAGGTGCTAAAATGTACTGTTCCATTCCCCATGGTTTAAACCAGCACAGAGGAAGAGGGGAGGCCTGTTCATCTGAGCATGTGCAGACTGGTTCTCAGAGCCCATCCTCTCTCCACAGACACACGGCTATTATTCTATACCTGGCCACAGGCCAGCAGGCATCCACAAACCTGTTAAATCAGCACCCTTTTCCCTCTGTTGCAGTCAACAACAGCAACATACGTAGTAACATTCCTTTGTTCCGAGCCAGAACGCCCGTTAAGTTCACACAAACTGCCTGGGCTGAACCCGCTGCATTAGTGATGTGCATGGCCTCATTTGAATGCGCAGCAGCACTGCAGTATTTGTGCAGAAGGGCACCATGGCAGTAAGAGAAGACTCATTTGCTGGCCCATATGCCTTCTACTGGGCTGGTGAGATTCTCTGTGCACTTGCTTGATTAACAAAATGCATTTATTAGCTTTATTGATTGTTGCCGTACAAGCACCAAAAGCACCGTCTGTCTGTCCGCCTGTCCATCCTTCCTCCCTCCCTCCCTCCCTCCCATGAAGGAATGGTGCCTGTCCTTGCTAGCAGACTGTCCCTTATATAGACAACCATGGAGTCTTACAGTACATTGCTGGTATGGAGACTATAATACAACATGAGCAGTACAACAAGCATCAACAGCATCTCACAGATGCCCTGTTATATGATTATACCTGATTACAGTTACACTGCACAAACGAATTAAATTACTGGCAAAGCGACTGTAATAACAGTCATAGTATTAAAATAATCATGGAAACCTATTCAAATACCACCCTTCTGTAATTGAATTAGATGAGTTTATCTTACGCCCAAGCTCCACAGTAGACTGTTCTGAAGCAGTGTGTGTGTGTGTGTGTGTGTGTGTGTCTGTGTGGGCGGCAGGAGCAGATGGGAGAGTGTTTCTTCAGATGTGAGCTCACTGTAGAAGCTCACTGACAGGGAAGGAAGATGTATGGACATCACTGCAATGCAGACCTGCAGCTCAATGCTGATTTCAGGCCAGAAGAGAGGCCAAAAAGGAAATTGGCATTATCTGTGCCAAAGCTGTGCTAATGCTGTGGTGTTTCCATTAGAGTCAGCCAGCCATATATTCAGTGATAACCGATGAGCAAGTCAGCCGCATTTCAAAACCTCAATCCATCGCAAATGCATCCGAACAAACATCTAATAACAAAACACAACACTGTACTGTATGGGGGCAACGTCGCTCAGGCAGTAAGAGCAGTCGTCTGGCAGTCGGAGGGTTGCCGGTTCGATCCCCCGCCCGGGCTTTGTCGAAGCGTCCCTAACCCCCAAATGCTCCTGACGAGCTGGTCGGGGCCTTGCATGGCAGCCAATCGCCGTCGGTGTGCGAGTGTGTGTATGAATGGGTGAATGGAGAAGCATCAATTGTACAGCGCTTTGGATAAAGGTGCTATATAAATGCCTGCCATTTACCATTTACATTGAAAACTTTACATTATGTACTACTGTTTTTTCGTCTTTATTCTATTCTGCAAAAGCTTTGTCGAGATAAAATATCAAGAGTGTAGCCTATATGGATCCTCCAAATCAATCATGCTTACACTCTCACTTGAAAACAATTCCCCCTTACATAACTGATGATGCATTTCCCCTGCCATCATTTTATCAGTGCAACAATTAGCAATGCCCTAACAGCAGCAATGCACGCACACACACACCAATACTAAACATGGCTTTTTAGTAGGCTAGTCTTGATGGTTTCATTACCTTACCACTAGCCAGGAAAATGACATTATTGTCATAATTATAATTTTGTCTGGAGATTTCATGAAATCACTCTAAATGTAAACATACATTTCATTAACACCAATTTATTAGCTAGACCTGTACACCAGCTTGTTAATCGAATTATTAGGCAGCAACTAAATGCATAAAAGCATGCAGACATGGTCATCAGCATTGTTCAGACCAAATGTCAGAATGGGGAAGAAATGTGATCTAAGTGACTTTTACCACGGAATGATTGTTGGTGCCAGACAGAGTGGTTTGAGTATCTCATAAACTGCAGATCTCCTGGGATTTTCACGCACAACAGTCTCTTGCAGAGAATGGTGCGAAAAACAAAAAACATCCAGTGAGCAGCAGTTCTGTGGGCAAAGACGCATTGTTAAGGAGAGAGGTCAGAGGAGAAGGGCTAGACTGGTTGAAGCGGACAGGAAGGTGACAGAAATGCAAATGCAGAAGAGCATCTCACAAAATGCATCAAACATCTAAGAGGATAGGCTACAGCAGTAGAAGACCAATACGTCTAAGAAATAAGTCTAATACATACCTAATAAAGTGCTCACTGAGTGTATACCAGGTGAATGCATATAGCAATTAATGCATGTCTTATGTCAGAGTGTCAGTGGATGTCACTAACCAGCAGACAGCATTTTTAAGTGATGTCAGAAAGTACACTTATAACCACAAACAATTAAGAAATATGACAGGTGGGTTTCTGTATATTTTTCAGGGTGTGATCATTATGTTCTCTTTCTTTGGTGGAAGGGTCCACCAGCTGCTATCAGTGTATATCTGGCCCTCTGTGCTACAAAAGTAGAGCATCCATTTTCTTCAGGGTCTCATATTTACTCATTCTTGTTTATTTCAAGAGTATATCCAGTGTTCTCTTCCCCGCTACACACTCTTTGACCCATTTCTGCACCTGGTTATTCCCAGTGGTATTCAGATACAACAGGAGTGTCCCAGCTAGGATTCACACCCAGAATAAGATATTGTAACCACCGCACAACTAGCTGCAATCACAGGAGCATGAGCCATTCGGTTATCTCCAAGAGCAGCCAGAACATATTATTGATTCATGCACTGTTCACATGATCACTGCACACCATGGGAGAGAGCTAATATTAGACACATCACTACTGATGGGATTTTTCACTGCTTCATAAACCAATGGGGATTTCTGTGTCTTCTGTTTAGCCTGCTTTTAATGCCCTATTAGTAGTTCAAATTAGTTCGAAGACAAGTGCTTGTTTATGCCAAATTTCAACCATCCATCAAAAAAAGATATTTGTTAATATAAAAATACTACTTAACCTGATACAGTACGTTTTCTTTCTTGATACATCAATACGTTTTGCATCATTATTTTTAATTAAATCATTATAGTGTAAAAAATATTGTGACTATACCAATATACAATAATATTTTTATAATATCAGCATTTTGACAAGATATTAGTCCATCTATATCTATAGTCCACCGATATATATCTCCACTGCAGTTGGCAATATGGCAAATGACCAGTTAATATGAAGAGTGCGTACTGTGGGAAATAATTATTGAGCCATGGATGCTGCCCCTGGTGAAAGTAAATGGCAGATTCTCGTGTCAGTTTTCTTTTTTGGAAGCCATTATATTCTTATTCCTCCAATTTTATCTCGGCCATCTAGAGGAATTCAAACAGCACATAATACATTTACAAGACAATGACAACACCTATCCTTTCCATTTGACCTCAATATCGACACTCTGAAACATCTGGATAGCAGTGATAGCTGTGGTCCTACATACAAGCCGCATTGTCAAATATAAATGATTTGTTTTTAACATTTGTTATTTCATATTACTTCTGTACATTCCTGGCACATCCACGGTGAGTAATGCAACCATTTTACCAATCCACCACTCAAACTATTAGACATACACAAGTTCTGGTTTAGCACCTTGTGGCAGAGCCTGGGAAGCGACCATGCAAGCTTTGCTTTACAATAGCGCTAATGCTATTGGACGACCAGCAGCCTGCATCTAAATGATGAATTCAATCTGCAATTGTACTTACAAAAGGGTGAGGAGAAGCATAATAAAACTGTCCTCTGTATACAGCTTCCGATATAGTGAAGAAAGGCTATAGCTCATTCCATGTATACTGTTCAATATAATACATTATTTTGGATATGTGCAAAGTGCTACTCACAGCCCACTAATGCTACTTCAAGTGGGTGATAAAGATTCATCTCTGACAAAGGGGACTGCAAATCCCAGCATTCTGTGCCATATTGTAACACTTCAGCACATGACTGAAAGCACAACAGGAACCAATTATGTGGTGAATAATGACAGCAATTAAAAGACAAAGAAGAGCTCCACAAGTCCTCATAGATAAAAAGATCTCCGTCTGCAGCTCCCTGTTGACTGGAACCCTCCAACCTTGAATCGTCTCCGTCTCATGTTTACAAGAGCCCGTTCCCTGACGCGTATTCCTTTTTTTTTTTCTAATAAGATGGAAGCACGAAATGTCTGCACAACACGGTCTACACGTGCTCAAAGCAGCAGTGAAGTCAGAGGGAATCTGACATCTAGAGTTCACCAATAATGAGGATTCATAAAAAAGTGGCGCTTCAGTAATAATCGCAGGAATTTGTGAATCCCCTTTGAAGCACAAATTATACTTTCATGATATAGGATATATACGTAGCAATGGCAAAAACAATAATCTTAAAAAAATCATTATGAGATGGGCATCAAAATATTGAATTTAATAAAAAGATTATTACATGGCTTCCTGTGTTCAACATCCAAACATAACCAAGGGTGCTCTACTCATTGGGGGGTGTTTGTAAACGGAGTGAATGAACACTCCCATTGTTCATTACAGCAGGGAGTAGAACCAGTTCTGCTGAAAATCCTATCGGAACAATATTGGAGAGAAACAAAACCCACGGCCTTTGAAGATGTAGCTAAGCAGCACAGGTGTTATAGTGGGAATTAATTTGCTATTTTTATGAGTAAACTGAAGAACGGCACTGTCTGTTTGACAAACACGTCAAGCTGAATGAAAAAGGAAAGGACCACGAGGCCAGCTGCACTACACTCGTCATTCAATCAAAGCATGAGAGCCAGTATGTTATACCATTTACTAATGACCCTTTAATAGAGACCCAGTCATGCAATCAAAGCCTCCTTTTGTCTGTGAGACAGAGCACAATGCCGCTCCCCATGTCTTCCATGGGGCTGTGCATGTGTGTGTGTGTGTGTGTGTGTGTGTGTGTGTGTGTGTAGGGGGAGGGACCGCGAGAGAGCGAGAGGGAGAGAGAGGAGGAGAGAGGGGGGAGAGAGAGAGACAGAGAGAGCGAGAGAGGTGCTAAAATGTACCGTTCCATTCCCCATGGTTTAAACCAGCATACAGAGTGAGAGAGACAAAAAGAGAGACAAGGAGAGAGGGAGATGAGGAGAGAGAGAGAAAGAGGGGAGAGAGAGGTGCTAAAATGTAACGTTCCATTCCCCATGGTTTAAACCAGCATACAGAGTGAGAGAGAAAGATAGAGAGTGAGAGAGACAAAAAGAGACAAGGAGAGAGGGAGATGAGGAGAGAGAGAGAGATAGAAAGAGGGGAGAGAGAGGTGCTAAAATGTACCATTCCATTCCCCATGGTTTAAACCAGCACACAGAGTGAGAGAGAGATAGAGAGACGGGGACAGAGGGAGATGGGGAGAGAGAGAGATAAAATGGGGCGAGAGAGAGAGAGAAAGAGTCTTCCCTCACCATCTGAATGGGCCTCTTGCAGAGGTCCCTCTCCGTGACCAGCCTCTCCTGGTCGGTGACGTACAGGCCCTTCTGGGCCAGGGCCTGAATGACAGCGTCGTGGCCCAGCAGGGGTTTGGCCGCGTCACTCTTCAGGATGAGGCTCCCCGCGCGGCAGTACAGCTCGGCCGACAGCAGCAGAGTCACCACGGGGGGCTTCACGTGTTCCTGTTCGTACTGGTCCGTGTAGAACGGCTCCTTCAGGTCCTCTGGGACACTGTCTATGGGGACGACAGAAAGAAGGGTCACACCAAGGTCAGCTTCAACTGAGCCTAATGCCCACATTTACTGTCTTAAGCTGGGTGTATACTTCTGCTGAACTCAGCTGAAATCAAGCTGCAGTTGAACACGTGGGCGTGGACAAACACATGTATGTTCATTGTGGGCGTGAGCTGTTTATTGCATTTAACGACACTCCACACCAGTGGGGAGATGTGATGAACACGGGAAACACGGAAGTGACGTTTCCGGCACCATTTTATTTAGCCGCCCATGTGATCTTCGCACTGATGTTGGTGTGCGAACACCTTGGCTTGTTCGGCAAGGAGGGACGCACATACTGCACTGGCTGAAGTCAATATAAAGTTTTCTCCACAAATGTGTCATTTTAAACATGCTATTTAGTTTGTAGAATCTAGATGAAGTTTCCACAGCATGTATGCATCCAGTTTTAATGGTATTGCACCACATGGCTGTGGGAAGGAATTATTGTACATGTCTTTGAGGCCATCACAAATTTAGCAAGATATAAATATATTATACACTCTCAGAAAAAAAATGTTCCAATAGGGACACTGTGATTCCATAGAAGAAGCATATTTAGTTAGAGGGTTCTTTGTCTGGGAGCTTTCACCCTTCACATCTTTGATAGAAAGTTCCATAAAGAACTAAAAAGGGTTCCTCTTTGGAGTCTAGGCAAATAACTGTTTCAGAACACTTTTTTCTAAGAGTGTACCATCTGCCCAATTCGGGATAGTACTTTGTTTAAGGGAGGTTTTTCGAGGCTAGTTGAGCTTTAAAGTTTGGTTGGTCTTTTGTAATGCCATTTGATGCACCACAGTGCACACAGTAAAGGACATGAAAGATATTTATTTACTTATGGTAAATTATGATCAGGCATTTCATACTTTTGGCTATAGCCTTATACACTAATGTAAAGAGTAAGAATCTAAGGTAGAATCTTGGCAATCATCTCAAAATTAAGGTAATGTTATGATAAACAGAGTTAAATCTTCTTGCTTGACGGTCAATCTAGAACACTGTAATTGTGAAGCATTTTGGTTTTATGCACTACCTTGTTTGGCTCTTCGGGGATGCAATTTAACATGAAAAATGCATTGCCATTTTACTTCAAATTATGGGAACATGTCCTACAACTGTCTGACTGAATCATGTCATGACATAAAATGGTTCCCTTGGCGTAAAATTCTACAGGGGATGAGTTTGCATTAGAGTACCTCCTGTCACAGTCATGTCATATATGAGAGAAGACTCAGTGGTGTGTTTTTGCACTTCTGTGAACTAAATCACTGATGAAAAATCAAGAGAATGATTCTTGCAATTAACAAAGCAGGAGACTCCCAACTAGAAATACTTCACTATGCCTTGAAGAAATATCACGCATAATATGCAAATCAATGTGACATTTGGAGATGATGACCAGTGGAGATGTTCTTCACAGCCATATAAAAACATGCTGCAGATAAAAATATTGTGTGCTTACGTTATAAACGTTATTATTACTTTTTTATTATTATTTCAGCTCAATAATAGCCCAGTTTTTTTTCCACTGCAAAGATAAAGGCGCAACAACCATGATCCAGGAACATGCCCATCTAAGGGGTAGACTTCATGTCGCCATGGAAACTGTAAGATAAAGCCAGTCAATAAATCCGCAATACATGCCTTTTCCAGGAGTATCTCAGCCCTCCATCTGATGGGGGTGGCTTAACACCGTGTCCATGTGCCTTTTCAGTGAGTGAGAAATGAGCCTCAATAATTCAGAGCTGCATCATTAAAAAAATGCAGAGTTGAGAAAGCCCAGTGATTAAAAGGTATGTGATCAAGTAATGCAAGGTAAGACATTCTCAATAACCAATCACTGCTTCAGGCTTCAGATGCACAACCAAGAGTGCTTCCTGAGTGACTCATCTCTTTGTAGTCCCAATACATTCTGATGACCCAGCATAACATCCAATACCGATGAATCTAATTTTGAATATTGACTGCAGCAAAAAGTAGCTTTACTCAGCTCTAAAGTGTCGGATATGAAGCCAAACTGTCACTTCAGTTACTGGGAGCTGGCTGGTCTAGCCACTTCCTAATTACAATCTGAAGAACGGTATGCGGCAAGGGCATGGGTTGTGGGAAGGAAGCAGGGCAATCCGAGGACCACGACTACTGGTTAAGTAGCCTGGACTATGTATCAAATTAGTAAGAGTGGTCCCCAGATTGACCTGCTTCCTTCCCGCAAACCATGCCCTTGCCACAAAGTAATATAGACATAAACAAACACCACACAAGAAAAAAAGCCATACTAGAGATTAAAGACTTACAGAATATTTGTATTTTCATATTCTATTTTAATAAATAAATAAAAAAGCCTATTAGCACTTGAAATTCTCTCATCTAAGAATAAAAACCTTTGCACATTGAGTTCTCTCACAAGTGCTTATGTTAACCATTGAGTCCTTCTTAACACTCGCCTGATGAAAGCTTATAGCGGATCCACGCCATTTTTAAATGTTCTTTATGTGCTGAAGAACTGAAGGTGGCTGAATTTCTTATATCCAGCAATATTGCTTATTCCACAGCTCCCTTTCGGACCATGACCTCCAAAGCCATGTCTCTCTCCAGCTTGTCACAGGCCACTGGCCCAGGTTCTGCCTCTCCTCTTCAGCAGGGAAAAGCCACCCCCTCACGCTCACCTCCGCGCTCGTTATCCCTCTCATTGCTACACTTGACCACAAACGTGACCAGCATCACATCAAGCTGATTTTATTTAAACACAAAGACCAGTGGAATGACTGGGCTCCACACTGTGAGGCCCAAAATATTTGCTTTCCACCAGGCTTGCATGGAACAGACACGGAAAAGCGCATCCGTGGAGTTTTTATGGCGAGATTGTAGTTGGCCAGGATGAATAACAGCTGCCGAGAATCATCGGCTAGGCTGCTTGCATGTGTACACCGTTGGATCTACGCAGTCCTTGCTTCTGAAATCTGTCTTTTTGTGGCTGCTAGGACAGCTACGTCACACATGTGACTCTCAGAGCTATTGAGTAAATTTTCACATTATCCGTACTGGGAGCAACCCCTCCCCTTTAACAGTTCAAAGGAGACTGGGGGATGATTGAGTCTCGCGCTCCAACTGTGCAACAACTGAAGCCCCCACACGGCAAAATGATATGAAAGAAAGGAAGGTACCACAGTGCCAGGTGAACCAAACAAAGACTTTAAAGGACTCAAGGAGGATACACAGGCTCAGGGTATGGATTTAGAACAGTAATACAACTTATAATAGCTGCCTGTGCTTGAAGACACCCTGCTATTCTGTACAAGTACAAGGAAAATACACAGACGTTTCCACACAAACACTAGCCACTGTAGTAAACGTGCCTTCTTATTGATGCTGAGAATCTGAAGAACAGACGAGCGTACATTTTAATGAGGGTAGGAATCGGACCCAGATGGCATGAGGCTTCGTCAACTGTACACTGCAAATCACAACAGACGAGGCAGAGGGAAGATTTCTCTCAGCTCACAAGAGTGAAACCAGACAGAAATATTATCCACAAGCACACTTCATCAAGGGAGGCCTTTTTGAATCTGCCACCAAGCAGGAAATATTCAGGAAGTAACTTTCCCAAGAAGAAAAAGAAAACAGGAAATATCATTATCCTGAAGCATCACAACCATGATGAATGAAACTTAGTGGAAAGATGGGTGTCATTTAAGAAATTATGTTAATTCAGTTCTAAGACTGTTTTTCCGTTAACTTTGTTTGAAGGCACTGACTGATTGTGGAGTTCGGTCATGATCTAGAAACCAAGCAGCGCTTCTCTCTCTAGAGACCAGGCTATTTTGGGGGTTTTAATCCAGTTCATGCAAGCTGAAATCTCATTTCCTTTCGAACATTCACTTTTTTAACATCGTAAAGATCACATTTTATATTCCTATCCTATAAACAACAATAAATACATACACATAATAATGTCAACATACACTCAGTAAGCACTTTATTAGACTTATTGGTCTTCTGCTGCCTATCCACTTAGATATTTGACACATTGTGTGTTGAGAGAAGCTCTTCTGCATACCACTGTTGCAATATGTGGTTATTTGCATTACTGTCACCTTCCTGTCAGCTTCAACCAGTCTGGCCCTTCTCCTCATTAATGCATTTTTGCTTGCAGAACTGCTGCTCAGTGGATATATTTTGTTTCGTACACCATTCTCTGCAAACTCTAAGGACTGTTGTGTGTGAAAATCCCAGGGGATCAGCAGTTTCTAAGTTATTGAAACCACCCTGTCTGGCATCAACAATCATTCCAGGGTCAAAGTCACTTAGATCATATTTCTTCCTCATTCTGACATTTGGTCTGAAAAATGGTTGAACCTCTTGACCATATCTGCATGCTTTTGTGCATTTAGTTGCTGACACGTGATTGGCTTTTTAAATATAAGCTGGTGTACAGGTCTACCTAATAAATTGTTCAGTGAGTGTACATACTGTATACTAATGTTAACATATGAAGCATTTTGCCTATTTATACAGAAAGTGAATACGCTAATATTTTATGGAAAAATGTTTTCAATAGCAGATACTTTTCACTTTTACACAAAAATACACTTAAGGAACGATAAACAGCCAAAGCTTACCTGAACACAATTAGTCTAATATAATTCTTGAGAGAGAACAGGAAGTTACTGAATGAAAGTAATTCTGGTTAAACTGTTGTTTAGAAACACAAGCTCTCAATCTTTTCATCAAGACATGTGTGGTCATCTTTAAAATGAGGATCATTTCGGCCAATATTGCACTTTTTGAAATGCATGTGATGCTCTAATAATTGAATGTCTAAAGGCTGACAAATAACATTGGGTATGATTATTGTTTATGTTGTGTGTTGTACTCTAATTAGAGGTTAACTCCTGGTGCTCAGTAAAATGGCAGTCATCTTGCTGTGCTGATGTATGCAACATGTGACCCAAAGTTATTCTTATCTTATCTATTCCACTGCCTTTTGAATAAACATCAGGACCCCCCCCCCCCCCCCACAGCTATTGTAATTAACACCACACATACAATGACACATAAAACAGTATAAGGAAAAACTGTAATAACAACATGTTGGAACTTTCAGGATATTTGTATTTAGTATTTTTGTATCAACAACAGATTTTTCAGGATTTACTATAATTATGAGGACTGTAATTTTACAGCTTCACATTCAAGACTCCTAACCACCTCTAAGTTACTGCTACACACAAGTTACTGAAACCGAAGTGATGAAGTGCAACATTTGTGCATGTCAGTGACTCGAGGATTAAAAGGCTTCATGCTGTTCTCATATCGTACGCTTAATTCTGTAGTTAACCAAAGTAAGAATTGTTATTTTCCTCAATAAGGTTTTCACTCATTTATGTTTTTTCATTCAGTTAAAGTCGACTACGCAGTGTAATAAAATATGACAGCCATGAAAGTGACCATGATAGACAATTAGCCTGAATCTTGTGGAGCTAGAAAAGTGACATTTCTGTGGAAATCTAAGCTATAACAAAGCAAACAAGTATGTGACAACAAGTATGCCTTTTTTTTTTTTTTCAAGATATCTGTACCAGCTACAGATCAACTACTTTTTTACACTGGGGGTTGTCTCTGGAACAGCCTCCCCTTGCACATCAAACAGAGTCAGAGTAGACATATGTATAAAAAGCAGTTGAAGCAGTATATGGTGGTCAGCATCTGATTCGGTTTGGGACAACATTATTTGTTTTTTTTTTGTTTTTGCTAATGCTACTGGCTAATTTTCTGAGGATTTTTTTTTATGGTAAATGTTTACGAATAATGAAATTGATTGTTTTTATAGTCAGTTGTATATAATTGGACGTTTTTGTCTTGAAACCAAGGACCACTTGGGTGTTGCTAATGCTTTTATCATCTGGGCAGAACTAGCACCCAATGATGTATGTATTCCTTTACCTAAAAATCTAATCAAATTTCATCCAGCTGAGGTTCATTACAGGTAACTGCTGAAGGTTGCTGGAAAAAATCAAGCTAGCAAGCTACCTCCCTACATACTAACTATATGATTAATAATAGTACTACTATATTATAATAATAATTACTACTATATTGTCCAATAAACTATAACGTTGCTAGTCCTCAATGATTCTGCAGCTTACGATGTTCCACAAGCTGTTCCATCTTTTTTTTTTTAACAGCAACGGTTATTTTATGGTCCATAAGCAGGGCTTGTGTGCAATTGTTCCATAACTTTACAAAATTACTAACTTAGCTATAAACAATCTGTACGTCAAAAACGTTATGACAGCCTACACCGTTAAACCATACGGTTGCTACAGTATGATATGAGGAATACAATCTGAAAATGTAATTCTTTTAAATTTCGCTGTTTCATTAGCATAAGAAAGCTAGTAAAAACAAATTGTCTACAAACAATAAACAATAACAGATTACATAAGATCGTTCTTTCTTGTATGAATGGCAAAATAAAAACAAGAAAAGACGCCACCTACCTGTCCCAAAGGCTTTGGCTATGAGCCATGTCAGGCTACAACATATCTTTGCTTTCGTAAAATCATAATGCTCAAAAGATTTTATAGTGGGAGCAATAAAAGTCTTTTTGATCTCCTTTGAGCCAGCCACAGCATCCATATTAACGCGCTGAATGGTAAATTCCAGTCCTCGAAAACGTAGCTATTTAACTAGCTATAAAGCATTGGAAGGCGATGACATCCCTCCAATGGAATTTAATGCACCAAATTTACTTTGCTTATTGAAAATATAAGATTCCGTTCTCTAGCCGATCGCGATAGACGTCGGTTACAAGCAGATGTGAAGGGTACAGCTATGTTATCTTAAATTATAGCTCCATTTGCAATAGAATCTTAGCGAGTCAGTCCAGGGAGCAAGCCCAGTCAACTGCAGTCTATCTCCTTGTAATTTTCATCCATTCTCTGGCATTGACCCCTTCAGATTGCTGAAGAGATTTTACTGTTTGAGAGGAAAATGTGCGTTTTAGCTGTCGGGCAGAACCCGTTTCCATCTTCTGCGATATATTTTCGTGACCGGACCGTGCTTTGTTATTTCCACATGTTCCTCCTTCAGATTTTTTTTATTTTTTATATAGTTGCCTTTCCAATTCAATCTGCCTTCCCCTGCTCTCTGCGGTTTTCCTGCCGCACTGACTCTATTAAGGAGCTACCTGATTGCGCCTGCGCGATCCGCCCAGGCACTGACACAAGCTGTTTTCCGTCGGCTTCACGCTTTGTCAGAGTAGGCCAACAGTATGATACGAAATGTGGAGGAGACAATAAGAATGCTTTATTTGGAGAGTTGTTTTTTTGCGAATACGTTAAAAAATATTTGTCACATTATCGTTTTGATGCTGAGTATTGAGACGGTGCTTCATTTGTTAGCCATAACAATATATAATCTCATTATGACAGGTGATTTTATAGCTATTTCAAATATTACAGTTACAGCCCGTTATATTTACAGTCATGATGATGAACATTATGAACATGGATAAATTGGCAGATATTTGGAAAAATATTTTAGCAGTAATTTATCCTGAATTACACCAAAGCAATTAGATGATTGAATTTGGCATTTAATATTCAATGAGTAACCTACTTGGGTAACACTTTAAGGTATTTTCACGATGTCTAACATCTTCGATAACCAGTTACAACCTATTTTCCAACTGTATTTGGGTTTCATGGACTATGTAATGCAAACACCGCTAAACAACTGGCAGTGAACTTCAATACCCAGAAACCAACTCGTTATTACGTCATAAACATGAGCCAAAACGCAAGCCACCGAGGATTGCAGTTGAACAGTGGGTATTTCATTGTAATCTGAATTGGAGCAGATTGAAATCTTGACGGATATATTTGCAGGGCACCAAGTAGTTTTCATATTTCGAGCTGATTAACTGTGCAGTTTGCTGTTAGCTACAGCTATCTGTTGATAACAAAACGTTAGCTAACATTGACAATCGGTGATGCCCAAAGTAAATAACTTATAGCAGGATAACATAGCGTTAGACATCTTGTTACAAACTATAATATCCTGAAATATCAATTTACGCTTTTAGAAAATGTTTATGCCAAGAGCGCTTAAAGTAAAGAGACCCTCAGACGACCCTAACCAGCTTGTAAAGAAATGTAAAGTGAACTCGGAACAAGCTAGTGAAGACTCCAAAGAAAAAACAAATTCCCTGAGTCCATGTGAAGTGCCCTGTGATCGGACACACACAGACTTTGGGAAGGAGGGGCAGCGTGAGGATCACCGCGAGCCTGTTCCTGACCAAATGCATTTGGAGACCAGTTCAGACGGAACATTAGGGGACTATAAAGAGTCTGAGGAGGAGGACGATGATGAAGAGGAAGAACCTGTGAAGTCCCTTAAGAAGAGTCAAAGATGGCCAGAACCGGGGGAGCCCATATGTGTGATGTGTGGCCGATATGGAGAGTATATTTGTGACAGCACTGATAATGATGTGTGCAGCTTGGAATGCAAGGCCATTCACTTAGCCCAGATGGGCAAGGACCAACCTGAGAGTGCAGAGGTGCTGTCAGCAACACCTGGTACTGAGGACGCTTGTACCGGTGATGAGCAGGAGCAGGCATATTCCTTCAAAGAGGATGGGTTCATTTTGGGTCTGACCGAGCAGCAGGTTCAGAGGGTGAAGCGGGAGCTGGGGATTGTGACGCAGGGTCAGGATGTGGGAAGACCCATCATAGAGTTTGAGCACTGCAACTTCCCCTCAGTTCTCAGCACCAACCTGAAGAAGGCAGGCTATGAGGCTCCTACTCCTGTCCAGATGCAAATGGTCCCCATTGGATTGGCTGGCCGGGACGTGATTGCCAGTGCGGATACAGGCTCAGGGAAAACGGTTGCCTTCCTGCTTCCGGTGATAGTGCGTGCTCTTGAGGTAAGGAATTGTGTGAATGAGACTCGGGCTGCTCCAGCATAATGTGCACTTTTTCATTTGTCATAGGCTTCCATTCAGAAACAGGGGCTCAGACCATTGCCATTAGTTTGCTGTGACACTAGACCAGGGGTGCACAACTACAACTAACTAAGGGCTGATCTAAATGCAGGTTTTTGTTCCAACCAGTTACCTTAATTTTAGTTTTCTGACTGCTCCATAAACTACACTGGTTCACTCCTGTACTGGATCAGTAAAAACTTTAGGATACACCTGTAGTCTGTGACTGTAGCTGGTGCTTATACACTTATCAGATTTAGACATGATTGAGCTAATTAAATAATTAAGAGCAGAAGTTGCCACAAAATTCTGAAACAGATAAAAGCCCTTGCTGTGCACCCCTGCGCTAGACTTTTGCACATAATGCACAGTATTATTGCTGAAGGGGGTAGGTCTGTAGATTTGTGTTTTTTGATACATTACCATTTGCTCTCTGAGAAAAATGTAATGGTGGAAACCGAAGTTTCTGTTTAGGTTGAAAAAGGTTTGTATACTATTAAATTGGTTTCGTCAGCACTGTGCGTTCACAGCTGGGAAAGCATTCTGTGTGTTGGTAAACTGCAGCTGGCAGCTTTCCCTGAATGTGATGTCAAGTACTTCTAATTCAGAGTCTTGGATCATGCCGTATTTGTCTGCATGTTTGAAAGTCCCAGCTTTTGCACAACAAGCCATGCAACATTAAGGCATAGTTTAAGATGCTAAAGAAAAAAAGGCTGACCTCTAGAAAATGCTTGTACATTAAAAAACTGTCATATCTCAGCCTATTTGAACTGTGTATATGGAAGGAAGCACACTACTTTGCAGGAAATGATTATCTGCCTTAGAGTGTATGTTGCAGATAAACGGCACTGATTGAACTTCTGGAACTTTTTCTCAGAGACCGGTGGCCCAGCCCAGTGGTGTGACAGGCCTCATCCTGACGCCCACGCGGGAGCTCGCCATCCAGATTGAGAGGCAGGCGAAAGAGCTGATTATGGGCCTGCCCAACATGAGGACAGCCCTGCTGGTGGGTGGCATGCCCCTGCCCCCTCAGCTGCACCGGCTCAAGCAGAACATCAAGGTACGCAGCAGGCACTGCCTAGGTTAGGCTGGCATCACGCGGTTCCCCCCTTTTATAATATTCAGCATACGTGGCGGCAGGCAAGCCACATGTGTTAGGTGTACAGTGTTAGTTTATGTAGAAACAGTGCTCATTACTAGTTAAATATCTGTTTGTGTCACCCATATAAAGAAATGAGACTGATAAGATTTTGGCCGAGTTTTGATTATGATTACACCCGTTTTGATTATGTCTGCTTCTGTCTAGCAATTTCCATTTTTCCAGAATGCTGTAATACAAATATCAAGGATGTTTTATCTTTTCCAAAACAATTTATCTGTTCTTGTTAAAGATTATAATAGCCACTCCGGGACGACTCCTTGAGATCCTGAAACAGAAGGCGGTGCAGCTGGATGGTGTGAGGATTGTAGTGGTGGATGAGGTTTGTGATTTGTTGAATGGTCTGAATATTGGTAACTCCTCGTTTTTCAGTGTCATCACGCTCTGCTGCCTTGTACCCGCAGGCTGACACCATGTTAAAGATGGGCTTCCAGCAGCAAGTGCTCGAGGTCCTGGAGCAAGTCCCAGAGGAGCACCAGACTCTGTTGGCGTCGGCCACCATCCCTTTGGGAACGGAGCAGTTGGCTGCCCGGCTGACCCAGGATCCAGTCCGGATCACCATCGGGGAGAAGAACCAGCCCTGCTCCAACGTCCGGCAGATTGTCCTATGGGTCGAGGAGCCTTCAAAGAAAAAGAAGCTATTTGAGATTTTAAATGTGAATGTTATTTCAATATGTGTTTCTTTAAATATGTAAGAAACTATTAATTGGACAATGTATGTGTATGGGCGTATCATTTTAGCTAACAAGTGATCATTCAGACACACAGGAATCATGTCCAGCATTGCTTTTGTCTTTAAAGTAGTGGAGATGAAAAGTGACATAGAAAAGCGGTAATTTGTTCACATTGTTCCTAGCCATTGGATTACACATGGTGCATACATTTGATGGTTGTGGTTTGGCTTCATCATTTCAGATTTGGAGAACTGGCTACCAGATTCTCACACATTTAGGAATACAAATTATTTATAACTGACCTGCAGAATTTTATAGTAATGTCATAGTTATTTGTATAGATGAAGTGCTACAGTGCAGTGACATGCAGGAAGTGTATTACAGTATCATACTCTGTTTATAGTAATATGCTGTCACTCTGGAGAAGGTGGGGAATTCTTCAGCCTCAGAGAAGGCACAGCAGGCCATATTTAGATGGCTGCTGCAGTGCCCTACCCCCCTTCCAAAGGAAATGGGTGTATCCTCCACAGTGGCGCTGGTCCAGGAGCCAGAGTTACGACTCATACCCTCTGATACTGGACACAGCAAAGAACAGGAAACCATTCTGCCTATAGAGACACACTGCGCACGGCCCATCATTCCATATGTTTTCTTTAGCTAACAAGGCATTTTGGACATGTAATACCCTGTCTGAGTTTTTACTTGTTTTGAAATGCAGTATTGTGTATTGTATTGAAGTAGTGATATGAAATATGTTTTAATGCTAGTTTCAGTTCTCACAGGCTTTTAATTTGTGTTTTTTTACTCTACAGGACAGGAAGCTGTACCACCCACCAGTGCTGGTGTTTGTGGACTGCAAGCTGGGTGCAGACCTGCTGTGTGAGGCAGTGCAGAAGGTTATGGCTCTCAACACAGTGGCCATCCATTCTGACAAGCCACAGTGTGAGCGGAACAGGATACTGAAGGTACTGAGGGTATTTCTATAATGTCATCCACCGCTCATATCTGGAGGTGTGCTTTTACAGTGTTGGTTTAAACCATGACATTGGTCGCGTTTTCGGATTTTGCGGTAAATAATTATTTTAAATGTTTAAGTGAGATGGATTGGCCTGTGTACATCTCATTTGGATTACTGTTGTATCTGTCCCCCATAGTTGTGTTGCTCTGCATGTGTAACACACATAGGGTTGGGTTGTGGATCTTCAGTATGGAGCAGGCTCTTTTACCATTTTAATTTTTCCATCTAGGGTCTGCTTGAAGGGGAGTTTGAGGTTGTGGTCAGCACAGGGGTACTTGGCAGAGGGCTTGACCTGGTCAACGTCAAACTGGTAGTGAACTTTGACATGCCTCCTAGCATGGATGAATATGTTCACCAGGTATGAGATTTCAAATTAAATCTGGAACATTCTATGTAATGGATTGACTTTTCTTACTGCTTGCAATTTGCTATTCCTTACATAAAGAAGAACATCTGAAGCTGCATTATAGATGTGCAGATGTTGCAAAAGTTTACAGAGTATACCCTATATCAGGGATGGGAAAGGCGGGCTGTATCTGTTTCTGGATTTCAGACTTCTGCTCTTAATTATTAAATTAGCGCAATCATTTCCATGATCTGTCATTTATATCCACATTCCTTGATATAAACAGCAGCTGATTAATGTTCTGTTCTTGTAGTATTTTATTGTGTCTATTTTATGAGTGAATTGTTAATGGCGCAAATGGCTAATTAGCTGATTGAGTAAAGGTAACTGGCAGCAACATCCTGCAACCACGCCGGTCCTCCAGGACTGGAGTCGCCCATCCCTGATCTATATGCTGATCAAGTCCAGCAGGGCTCAGTGTTTCACTTGCATACCTGTGTGTGTGTCCAGGTCGGAAGAGCGGGAAGGCTGGGTTACCGAGGAACCGCCATCACGTTTGTAAACAACAACAACAAGCGTCTGTTCTTGGACGTGGCGAACAGAGTGAAACCCACGGGCTCGCTCCTCCCTCCCCAGCTGCTAAACTCGCCCCACCTCCATGAGCAGCAGAGGAGGGAGAGGCAGAGGAGCAGGAAAGGGGAGGACACCCTAGTCACCAAGAACAACCTCATCGACATCATCAGAAAACACGACCGGAGCACTTTCAAGAAGTAGTCACACATGCACCTCCAGCACACTTGTGTATGTGTATGTGTATGTGTATATGTATATGTATATGCACTATGTGTATATGATGGTTTTTTAATGTTATATACTTACATGCAAAATGTGTTCAAATAATATGTTTATTGTGGGGCAGTAAATAGTTCTTGTCGATTTGGAATGTCAAAAAATAAAGCTTGTGATATGGATTTATATTCTTGATTTCTTGAGAAATGTGTTCTGTTCTTGAGAAACAAAATGTCTTCTGTTCTTGTATTTGCAGGTTATTTTTTCATTTTGGATTCAGACAGGAAATGAGACAAATATATGGTTACATTCTGCTGCTAATTCTCATGGCTTCAGGTTTTCTTAAAAAATATAAATAAATAAAAAGTAAACGGCCTTATGTAGTGACTAAAAGACATTTCGTGCCTATGTGGGCCATTACAGTTTATCATATCTGGGGGTGCAATCTCACGGGGCTTGAACCTTCAAATTGATGTGGACTCGGGTAGTGAATGCAGTGTTATCAAAAAAATTACTTGATTTACTCAATGTGCATTGAAAGCGTTTAAATTTGTTTTTCTCACTTTTTCTTACCCATGATAGCATTCATTGTATTTGTAAATGCTGCCATCTAGTCGTAGCCAAAAGACATTGCCCTCGTATTTTTGTTGGGTTGCCTTGGTTTTGGCGGTGACGTAACTATTTATGCTCAACCAATAACTGAAGGCGTAGAAAGGTTTGAAACTTGAAAGCGGCGCGATTACGGAAGTAAAGTCTAAGCAAACTAATGCTGTTCGTTAGCTACTGGCAACACTAACTTAGCTAGCCAACCAAAAATATTTTTGGCGTGAGAACTGAAGGTTCAGTTACTCGTTTCAGAGTTACCTTCACACTGATTACTTGTATTTCGTGTAATCAGTAGCTAATGACAGTCAGCTAACGTAACTCGTCTTGAGGGGGTAAGATGCATGCTAACGTTACATTTTGCCTTGAACGTTGAAACTGCTGGCGTTAGGCTTTAGGTATTTTTATCGTTTTTTTTAACTTGGTAGTGTTGTTTTTACGATTTTTAATATATTTTTTTTTACCGAAATGCACATTAAATGTGTAAACTAATTTCGCTAACTTGATTCTTATTTCGCCTATGTTGTGACAACGTTAGCTAACCTTCGGTTTGCCAAAACAATATATAACTGTTAGCTAACGTTAGTTGGGTGAAATGTCGAGAGCTAGTGTAGGTAACTAAGTGATTGCAAAGTTATCACAACTTACTGCGGTGTTAGGAGACCATGATGAATGAATACATTAATGAATGCGGGGAACCGTCATCATCAATTGACCAGAGCAAAGAGATAAACAGGACATATGTCGTCTCTACGACAAGTACTTATAACGTTAGTCAGATCAATGATACGCACTCTCGTGAAAGACTTACATTACAAAGAAGGAAAACAGACAGCAAAGGTACCAAAAGGGGCGAAAAGACTGTCACTGAAAATCAAGCCGGAGCACAAGAAAAACGACTGACGCTACAACGTAGGACAAGGACTGGCTCAATAGACAAATCCAGCGTGGAAACTAGCAGAAGTGTTGACAACTCATGCAGACAAAATAACCAGGACTTGCGTCAATCAAAAATCTTGTCTGAGCCTAACTGTAGAACCCCACGGGCAACAACTGTCTTGAGATCGTCCAGCACTAGATATGCGTGGTCTAAAGCTGTGACAGACGAAAGAATTAATCTTATTAACGCGCACAATAAAACGCCCTCGAGGTTTCTGCAGAAAACAGTAAATGAACCCCCTTTCGGTAAAGCTGATTCCACGAAAGCAGAAGACAATGGCAAAGTATTTTCAACTCCTACAAAAAAGACGCCCTTTGAGAGAATAAGTACCAGGAAAGATGTTTTCGAGAGATTGGCAGGAAGAGACATCTCTAAAACTGCAAAAGCTAAATCCGCTAGTTTGGAACGTCAAAGGAACCTCGGGCTGGCAAATGGAGAAAGTCTTAACAAACCAACTGGACAAGTATCCAAAAACGTTCCGATCGGAAGTCAGGGAAGAAACGTGACCTCTAGTCTGCAGTTCACACAGGTGAAAAAGCCCCCCATATTATTCAGTTCAGGTCAGACTGGAGATGGAACCGGCACAGGGTGCAAAACCCCCAGCAGAACGACTTTTTCGACCGAACTGCTTAACAGAGAGAGTAGCGAACTGAAGAAAGATTCCCTCAAGATGGAAAACAGTGCAGTAACAGTGGCGGTACGAGTGCGGCCATTCAACAGCAGGTGAGACACAATTCAAGGCTTATGTTATAATGAATCCGTTTCCACTTTTTATTCAAGTGAGTCACCACGACAATTTGGTGTCGTTGCATTATCAACAATAATAAATCTAATTTAGTGTGTTTTTTTATGAAACGCCTTTCTCATTTGATCCTATTTGCCGTAATGGCCCGGACAATATGTTCCAAGTTGCAGTTTTCACTTGCAATTCATCTTATGGTGTCGGCATTGTGTTTACAATCACCAGAGAGAAGACTAAGAATGGCCAACAAGTTATTTTCATGGATAACCAAGAGACCACTGTCCAGCACCCGGACTCCAAGCAGAGCTACACATTCAACTACGATTTTTCATTCTGTTCAATTGACAAAGCAGACCCAAATTTTGCGAGCCAAAAGACAGTGTATGAAAAGTTGGCAAGACCTCTCCTTGAAAGAGCCTTTGAAGGATTCAATACTTGCCTATTTGCGTATGGGCAGACTGGGTCTGGAAAATCATATACGTAAGTTGTAGTTCAAATATTTTTTCTCCCCCACCCCACTGTTTTCACGTAAACTAAAGTGCAGTGCAAACCTTTGAGTCATAATATATGGCTTACCACCTGTTCTAGTTGTAATGGATTACGTCTTGTTTGCTGACTTTTTTAAAAATTGAAAATATGTGATAATGCTGGATAGGCTATAAGAAGCAACTTGGAGATGTAATGCTGCACGTAGGCCAGAATGCTACATTAGTGATGACCGTTTTTGTCTGATTTAAATGTGTTGCCGTACATATTTCATCTGCGATCTCTCGATCACTTCCTCGCATGTAGAATGATGGGATTTGGAGAAGAAGCTGGCGTGACGCCAAGGTTCTGTGAGGAGCTATTTTCCAGAGTGACCGACTCTCAGAATGATCAAGTGAGTTTCTCAACGCGTCATGCAAGTGTTTGACATGTATCTGAATAGCATCTAGTCTGCGCATCAAGAGATGCCTATGTTTGTTGAATTGCTTTGCTACTTTTTGGAAATCGTCAGTTTGAATGCAATTTAAGATGAACAATTTCAAATGAAAGTGATAAGGGATACAGTGTGACAATAATATTGTCTTTTTAGGTCACATGTCGCCTGGAAATGAGCTATTTTGAAGTTTACAATGAGAGAATTCATGACTTGCTTGTCATGAGAGATGAGCAAGGTGAAAAGAAGTTACCGGTAAGATCCTGTTTTATTTTTTTTATTATTTTTTATTTTTTTGTATCTGAAGTCTTAAAATAAAGTACTTAAATAAAACAAACAAGGAAAACATTTAATGATTTCAAAAGCTCTTCAGAAGTTCTGTTCTGCATGTTTCTGGATACCATTCTACATTACGTTGTGTGTCCCAGTTATTTACCTTAACCACTATGCTACAGGCCGCCTAAGGTTAAGGTAAATGACTGGGACACACGAGGTTGGTGGTTCTAATCCCGGTGTAGCCACAATAAGATCCGCACAGCCGTTGGGCCCTTGAGCAAGGCCCTTAACCCTGCATTGCTCCAGGGGAGGATTGTCCCCTGCTTCGTCTATAACAATAATGTCTAATTAACTGTATGCCGCTCTGGATAAGAGTGTCTGCTAAATGCCAATAATGTAATGTAATCATGTTCTCATCATGTATTTATTACTTTTAATGTTTTTGAGTCATACACATTGTTACATTTTATGCAAGTGTCTTTGTTAATATTAATGGAAAGCCCTACTTTTTCAGCTGAGGGTCAGGGAACATCCTGTCTTTGGGCCCTACGTTGCAGATCTTTCAACGTAAGAACATTTACCGTCGTACACTTATTGCGTTACTATAAATAAAGCCCACGCTTGATAAATTATTTTAATTAAGACATGGATATGCTATGTAGGGTGTGGTGCAGTAAATTACATTATTCTTTTAAACTTGGAGACTTTGACTTGACAATTTAAAATGTTACTGTATGTGTTCCCCTTAGGAATGTGGTGAGCTCATATGCTGATATCCAGGTGAGTTGTACTGTATTTGGCCCATTGAGCACACTTGTAGGCTGTAATTATGTTGGTAGTGTAGTGCTACATGCTGTATGGTCTTTCCTTCCAGGGCTGGCTGCAGCTCGGAAATAAACAGCGTGCCACAGCGGCTACTGGTATGAATGACAAGAGCTCCAGATCTCACTCCGTCTTCACCCTTGTCATGACTCAGACCAAGGTGAACTGTCATTTCTTCTACATGTCCGGTATTGCCTCACAACTTGTTTACTTTACTACGAATGATAATAGTTCCATTTATAAAGCACTTCATATATAGACAATCTCAAATTGTCAAATTCGTAGTACAGTGAATAAAAAGGGTGGTGATAAAAGCACATCATAATTTGGCACTGCCAGCAAATGCTGTATTACCGTTGCATCTTTGATGTGTGCATTCGTTTCCATACTAACCCTGAGGCTACAACCGTATGATTTTGTATGAATACACCTTTCAATAGTTTCTACCTGGAACATTCTGGGAGTCATGTCGGTAAATATTACTTGCTGGTCATGCTAGCCAATGCCAATATTACATTATTGTATGAATTCATACAGCAACCAAATTTCCACATTCATGGAAGAAGATGAACACAGGCTCAGATGATTATGCAAAGGGAGATTCTTATGCTTCCTGCATTGAGTGTATTCTTCTTAGTTTGTACAAATGTACTTGCGCAAAGTTTGGTTCATACATTTTTTTGTCTTAAAAATGCAATTGAATTCCAGCTGATGGCAGTGACATATTGTGGGTTGCCAGAAAGAGAGTGCATGGCTAATCGGAGGTGTGCAAAGGCAATGTAATCTAGCGGTAGCATATAGCCTAGTGGTTGAGGTACATGACTGCGGCTGGAGCAAGACTCTTAACCCCACATTTCCCCAGGGGGAATTGTCCCCTGCTTAGTCTAATCAATTGTAAGTCGCTTTGGATAAAAGCGTCCACCAAATAACACATTTTTATTTATTTAATGTGTGATATATATGCTAATGTTGAGTCCTACAGCCCTTCACTGTCTGAAGTTTCCCAGCCTGTTTCTTTTCTCTGGGCAGACTGAGTTTGTGGAGGAGGAAGAGCACGACCACACCATCACCAGCAGAATCAACCTGGTGGACCTGGCAGGCAGCGAGCGCTGTTCCTCAGCCCAGACCAGCGAGGACCGGCTGCGGGTACCCTCCCTCTCACTGGCCTGGGCTTCACTCCAGGGTTTTTCCAGTCACCAAAAGTGCATTAAATCACTTAGAGCAGTAGTAATTTTTAATAATAGTAATTATTGTGAATTTTTAATTACTTCTGGACTATACTTTCTTTAAACTAATGGTTGGTTCTGGCACTTTCTCCACCAGGAAGGGGCCAGCATCAACAAGTCCTTGCTGACCCTGGGGAAGGTGATTTCGGCTCTGTCTGAGCAGTGTCAGTCCAGGAAGAAGGTCTTCACCCCATACAGAGAATCGGTGCTGACATGGTGAGAGTTACTTTGAAAGACACTTTGCCAGTGTTTAGAATTGGTACTGCACTGCAGGTCCTTTTGACTGTAGAGGAGTGCAGCACCATAGCTGAGGCATGTCTGTGTCTCCAGGCTGTTGAAGGAGAGTCTGGGCGGGAACTCCAAGACCGCCATGATTGCCACTCTCAGCCCTGCGGCCTGCAGCGTGGAGGAGACGCTCAGCACCCTGCGCTACGCCAGACAAGCCCGTTTGATCATCAACATCGCCAAGGTCAACGAGGACAACAACGCCAAGCTCATCAGGGGTCAGCTCAGCCTTTCCTTGCTTCCCACCTATTAATCATGAGGCCTCCCACTTCAGTAAGGGCAAATCCTAACCTTGCCCATGGAATATTTATGTGCTATCATAATATAGCAGGGTTAAACTGTCACAGGTGTTATTACCAGTAGATTGAATCGACACTACTTGTGCTTGCCACAGGAGGGAGCTATAATTCTGTAATACAGACTTTAACTTGGAAAGTTTAACTTGGTCTGAAATGTATTTGCATACAAAAAAAGCTTTTTGGCAGCTTCAAACTCGTTATGTTTATATAATATCTTTATTTAATTTTGTATATGTTGTTGTACAGAGCTGAAAGCAGAGGTTGAGAAACTGAAAGCGGCACAGATGAGCGCTAAAGGCGTCGAGCCAGAGAACATGAGGCTGTTCCAGCAGGAAATTGCAGCTCTCAAGACACAGTTGACTCAACAGGAAAGGGAAATGGCTGAAGCACACAGGTAAACATGGTTTCGCCATTTTTTTAAGTGGGTTGATTGATAAGGTGAGTAGCAGTATAATTCGTCTTGAGACCTAAGGGAAAAAAATAAAATAAAAATAATATACATGTATGTGTATGTATGTATGTATATATATATATATATATATATATATATATATATATATATATATATATATATATATATATATATATATATATATATATTTTTTTTTTAATCTTCTCAGAAAATGGAAGGAAAAGCTGGAGCAGGCTGAAAAGCGAAAGCGTGAAGAAACCAAAGAATTACAGGTAACCGTGTCCCTAGTCAACCTTTATTTAAAACTTATTTTAAAACGTTTTTAAAATGTAATTTATTTGTATGTTTGTATGGTATTAATCACCAGCATCTTCCTCGTCACCTTCATCGCTTTCATTTACGCCCAATAGAAAGCCGGCATCACTTTTAAAGTGGATAACCGGCTTCCCAACCTTGTGAACCTGAACGAGGATCCTCAGCTGTCCGAGATGCTGCTGTACATGATTAAAGAGGGACAGACCAAGGTCGGCAAACACAAGTCTGAGTCTGCCCATGACATCCAGCTGTCTGGGGCCCTCATCGCTGACGAGCACTGGTGAGGGACGGCTTCGTGTCTGGGAACGTATAAGACATGCTGGTTCTCTGTTTAGTATTTTTATAATTTATTTCATTATTTACCTCAAGTATTTGAATTCTGGAATGCATATGATAGGTTTAGGAAGCATTGAAATTTGTTTGAGAATACATTCAAAAACATTTGTGTTTTAGGAAAATAACCTGCAATGTATTGCACGTTACCTTATTTTGAATAACAGCAAGTGCATCGCAAGCATTTTGATCTATCACTATAGAAAACACACATGACTGCAAATCTGGGAGTAGTTGTACAATCATTGCAGACCTGTCAGCCATGTTATACTTTAAAACCTCCTGGATTTTAAAGACTGATAGCTGTGATTAGTTATTAAACACCTACTTTTGAAAATGTCTGGTTTTGTAAATGTATGTTCTATAATTCTAAAGATATATCCTCTTTTCATGTTTCCCTAGTGTCATATGTAACGTAAGTGGTACAGTTAGCATCACTCCAATCAAGGATGCAAAGACCTTTGTGAATGGAAACCTAGTGTCCGAGCCCACCGTCCTGCACCATGTGAGTATCTCCAGTGGGATGGGAGTATAGTCCAGGTCTAGGCATAGACTGTAGAAAAATATGGACTGAGTGCCTGTTGCGTCACCCACTGACTATCCATGGGCTCGAGAAGGGCATTTTGAAGCCTGGGAAATCAAATTTACTGGCGGCGCCATTTTGTAAAATTTTGAGCCAAAGAGTACGCAGTAAGGAAGCAGATGCGGCTCCTCCACTAAGCGTGTGAGAGGGAGAGAGACTTAATCTGTCCCTTATTAGTATCGCTGTATTGTCCTAATAACACAATGACTTAAAGGAAATGGGGAGGCGTTAGATGGAGAACAACATTTTGTTGTGGGAAAAATGTATTGACTTTGTATTTTGACCACAATTGCGCCATTGACTTTACATTGAAAACGCTAGTGAGTGTGCTAGTGAGCACCATCTCTCAGCATGACCAAGAAAGAGATTTTGGCTGCTTGGTTCCAGGGTTTTCACACCCTCCCTGTTGGGGTCGTTTTCAGGGCGACCGAGTGATCCTCGGGGGAGACCACTACTTCAGGTTCAACCACCCGGTGGAGGTGCACAGCGGCAAGCGTGTATCCTGCTGGACTCAGTCAGGGGACGGACACAAGGACTTTGAGTTTGCCAAGAATGAGCTGCTGACGGCACAACGAGCACAGTGAGTACAGGAAGGGGGTAGCCCAGAAAACGGGGGAATGGCCCTGTGAGAATGGGTGAGACGCTGCTTTCTGAAGTTTCGGTTTCTGAAGAGACCGATTCCTTGCATTGCGTTGTCAGGCTGGAGGCTGAGATCGAGGAGGCGCGGGTCAAAGCCAAAGAAGAAATGATGCAGGGCATACAAGTGGCCAAAGCGATGGCCCAGCAGGAGCTGTCCCAGCAGAAGGCTCTGTACGAAAACAAGATCAAAGCTCTGGAGCGTGAGCTGGTAGGTGACTCGTCGAGTGCTCTGCTGGTCTGCCGTGTGAGCTCCTGCTGTGTGCTGGTTGTTCACCTCCCGCCCGCTCCTCAGGAGGAGGAGACCGAGAGGAAGAAGCTGCAGGAGCAGGACAAGCAGAGGGTGGCCTACAAAATGGAGGAGCTGCAGAATGCCAAGATCCAGCTGGAGCAGGAGGTGCACATGAATAAGAAACGCATCCACATGGAGACCCAGGCCACCAAACAGGTACTGGAGAGAGAGGGAGAGAGGGAGAGATGAGTGACCAGTTTGACTGCTGTACAGAGACCAGTGACCAGTGACCAGTTTGACTGCTGTACAGAGACCAGTGACCAGTTTGACTGCTGTACAGAGACCAGTGGCCAGTTTGACTGCTGTACAGAGAGACCCGATGCCAGGTTTACTGCTGTAGAGAGAGACCAGTGGCCAGGTTTACTGCTGTAGAGAGAGACCAGTGGCCAGGTTTACTGCTGTAGAGAGAGACCAGTGGCCAGGTTTACTGCTGTAGAGAGAGACCAGTGGTCAGGTTTACTGCTGTAGAGAGAGACCAGTGGTCAGGTTTACTGCTGTAGAGAGAGACCAGTGGCCAGGTTTACTGCTGTAGAGAGAGACCAGTGGCCAGGTTTACTGCTGTAGAGAGAGACCAGTGGCCAGGTTTACTGCTGTAGGTACTGTAGCTCCTGCCACCAAATGATAGACTTTTGACACTAATGAGTAATTCTGAAGTTCTGGAAAAGGGCTTTGGCTTACCTCTCAATCAATTGGAGTAAATCCCTTGTGTGGAGTGGCATCGTATCTAATGTTTGTAATTGAGCCTTGATCTGCTTTACGCAATGGGTGTACATTTTTAATTCATGTTGTGATTGATTTTTGCTTCTGTATAGGCCATGGCAGACCATGACATACGGCATGCTAAGATCTTAGAAGCCTTGGAAGAAGAGAAAAGGAAGATCGCTGAAGATCTTGAGAGGATGCAGAAAAGAATTGCACTAAAAGAAGTTCCTGCCCATAGAAGTGGTACATGTCTTTCCTTCTTCATTTTTAACATTGCACAACAATCAAGGTCCTCGATTTTTGGAAAACAATCCCCCTATTGATCTGGGTGTCTGAAATTGTGCTGAACTTAAGACTCAAGGAAAACATCTGCATAAAACGAGAACCATCCTAGCTGTTGCAATTAGATTTATCTCTTCCTTTTCCTAAATCGGATTATTGCTGCTCATGGCCACAATTGTGGCTGATGGGCAGATACCCTTCAAACACATTTTGTGTGAATACTAGCATTGTTAATGGTTAGTATACACTATGCAATGTTAATTAAACATTCCATGATTAACCTTAAATATTTATTTCCATATATGGCCATGGAATTAAAGCATAGGAAGTTGGAAAGCATAATCAATCCTATTCTCATCCAGTAACAAAGAATTAGCCCATCAGACTGTAATGTGGCTACTGGAATGAAATGGATAGAAGTTTTGTAAAAAATGTTTTTTAAAGATTTTAGAGAAAAGAATCATAAAGTCAAACATTCATTGTCTTAGGTTGCCAAGAGTCTGCCAATGTAGAAAATTGGTAGGCTTACAGAAACTTCAACAATCGCTATTCTTTTTTTAGTTTTAGCTCCAGCACAGTGGGATGCCATGAAGTTGTCTGTGATGATCGAAGAGGCCAACGCAATAAGCAAAAAACTCGGGAAGAAGACCATGTTCAGCAGGTTTGTTTTCAAACACAGGTTTGTGTTCCAGAGCAACAGGGTAAATTGTCATCATGGCGAATGCTGGGTTAAAGCACTGATTGATTGACTGATTATTAATGTATTAATATACATAAACCTGAGTGGTGTTTGTGTTCCTCAGGCATGAGTTGTCAGATAAGAACAGACCAGATGGGGAGGAGGAGCTACAGGTGCAAGTCCAGAACACAAAGCTTGGCATCTCCACCTTTTGGAGCTTGGAGAAGTTCCAAAGCAACCTGGCGGCCATGAGAGAACTGGAGCAGGTACAGCATCGGTGGAGGCACTTCCCCGCATTCATCACTAATCCATTTTCTCTGAAAGGCCCCATATTACACACCTTTCCAGTCTTTTATTTTAGGTCCCGATATGCATAAGACAACATTTGTGTTTTAAAGGAGAATTGTCACCCTTTTTTCAGTTGAGATTATTTGAATTAAATCCTTAAATTATGCGTGTAGGCCTTTTTAAAATCGCTGCCTGTGTATCCGTTTCCTAAATATGAGGCAAAACTTCTAAGGGCAAAATGCGACCAGTCACAAATGTATCATCTTTGCTTGGAAATAAAAGGTGTTCACATGAACATTTATGTACTGAATACTGATACAACAACATGCATGATATCATGCCTGCTCTCCTCACCATTACTGCACACCTCTGATAAGGAGGATTTTTAATAGTGTGTGTTTGCACATCGTAGAAATGGCTTCTCCGGACAACAAAACGCATAGAGCTGTTAAATGGGAGGTGGACCGTTGCACAATGAGTTAATGGTCTAGGCAACGCTTATCATGCTAGAGACAGCTGCCTGACCAGCTGAGTGATTCAAAATGTGTACAGCCAACCTGTTTGTTCCACTTTCCAAGCTTTTTATTTGGCAAATAACAAAATATTTCATAATGGTGAAATTAATCTGTTGTTAATCTTTTACTATATTGTTTTATATTGTTATGTGTATTGTTCTAATGTTATCAGTACTGTTAATATAATTTATTTGTGTAGTTAATTTGAATTTCAATTGTTGATTGTTAGTGTTTTATTGCTATTTTATTTATTTGTTTGAATGTGTCCTGAACGATGTTGCTACGTTGTTTCCAGGGCGATGGTGCGTCTAAAGATGACGATGTGTTTTATGACCCGAACGATGAGTGGGAACCGGATCTGTCAGCTTCTTCCTCCTCCTCATCGTTTTCACGCCGGAGGTAGACCAGCCCCTTCACTCCCTTTCTCCCTCCGTCTCTTACCCAACAATTCCTTTGCTCTTCTTTTTTTCTGAATTCTCATTCTTCGGCCTCCTTTTGTCTTTGGTATGTTTCATAATAACAAAATAAATCTTTGATAAATTAAGCAGAAGGCACACAAGATTTCAGTCTACCTCTGTTGGATTTCAAAGTTTTGGGAAGTTCCTTAATCGCCTTTAGTAATTCTCAAATAAATGTACACGCATCGAAATGCCATTCAAATAAATACAAATAAAAAGGTGCAATTGGGGGCTGCTGTTACCTACTTAATTATCTTTTACACAAATTATGATAAATATGCCATCTAGCTGAATCTGATTTGTAAATGCCAATTTAGCTAACAAGTCAAGGCATTGTCAGTCACAGATCTGACAGCATTGATAAACTGTGTCGTGTCTAGGAAACGACAGAGTCCAAATCTGAAATTTGTCGAAAAACATCTTGACGAGGGAAAAGACACCACGGCAGCAAGCTCTTCAGGAAAATCTGACTTTATTTAGCACAAGTGCATAAAGCCGGACCAGTTTTGCAAAAACATGGACCTGGACTGTCATTTTTACACCCATTTTATACACAGTTAAAACATCATTGTGGCCAATCACCCACACTTCTTATCTTAACTCCTCCTAAACCATCAGCTGACTTGGCAGCGCTACCTTCTTGGTTCTGAAACCATTGTGGCGAATTGCCCTATTGATTTCCAAAACAAAAAAGGATTTTATTACATACATCTTGCTTTGTAGGCTGTTTCTTCTAACAAACTGGAATCATTAACATGGGAATCATGTAAAACACGGTGCTATTCACCATATAGTGTTTTCCAGAACTTTCTATGACCTATAGATCATTTTTGGTACTTTTTGCAGCATAATAATCATTTTTGGTACTTTCCACTTCATATTAATTATTTTACTCAACTTTAGATTACACATGGGTCACTTATGCACTTCTAACACAAACTTATCAGCAGTAAATCATTGAAAATATACAGACATACTAAACATTTGATTAATATTCTTTTCTAATATTCTTTTCTAATATAGAGACATACTAAACATTTGATTAATATTCTCTTCTAATATTCTTTTCTAATATACAGACATACTAAACATTTGATTAATATTCTCTTCTAAGTGAGTAAATGCACGTTGCATTCTTTGCTCTCATTTCAACAGTTTTCACTGTGGTTTCTTGCGTTTTCATAAGCTCAGCTGTAATTAATGTTCTAGGTTCATTTGATTGGATAACGAGCAACATGTGATGTATTGATTATAAGCCACTTACATATAGATACACTTCTGGCATGAATCATTAAGAGTTTTGGAGAAACCAGCTGTACAGTCATATCAGACACCCAGTGTCCTTGACTGTCTACACAGTTCAAGACGCCCCCCCCCACACTTTTAGCATAAATCATCGAACGTTTTGGAGGAACCAGCCTGCTCATCAAGATGGTGTCTGAATTTGACTTGTGATTGTTTATCAAGCTTTTAGGAGGGAGATCTTTTTTCCCCTACAACTGAACTAGAAGTAGTTACAACTGGAAGTTTGTAGTACATTAATTTCACATTGTAACTGATCGGGACAGTAATTCCAGTACCACTTATTGCTGTCCCAGTAATCATATGTGGTATGTAGCTACAATGGGTACCCTGCGCTTACAAAAAATAAATATAAAGAAATCACTGTTTTCACACCAGTCGTTGGGTGGGCAGGGCTATGGCCGACCCTCTAGAGCAGGGGTCTCCAATCTTATCCAGAAAGGGCCGGTGTGTGTGCAGGTTGTTGTTTTAGCACAGGACTAAGACAGCTGATTCTACTCATCTAGGTCTTGATTAAAGACCACGATTAGTTCATTAGTATAATCAGGTGTGTTACTGCTGGGTTAAAACAAAAACCTGCACCCACGCCGGCCCTTTTAGGATAAGATTGGAGACCCCTGCTCTAGAGAACTGCCTATAGTGTGTGACATATGGAGCCTCTGTGCATGACAGTGACTAGTGTGCACTGCAGATATGAAACAAGTTAACATGCACAGTAGTATCCCAAAGTACTCATAGTGACCCATATTCATCATATGCAAACAAATGATAAACCTAGTATTTTTTTCTAGATTTTGGTGATATTCTGTTGTTAGCAGCATTGTCATTTACTGCTTAAGTTCTTTTACTGTTAGTGCTACACCAATGTTTTAAAAAGCCCTATGGTACACACACAAGTTATATGTGCAGTTTATGTTTTAACTTTATAGTCTTCAACACTAGTAGAGCATCTGTTTTGTGAGGCGCCCGTTGTCTGCTGTTACTGCTCATAATTGGGTTCAAGCCAAAGTAAACGGCTGTATCTCTGATTCTCTGTTTTCTGTGCTCTTTGGATTTCTGCCTGCGCTGACTTCTTTTGCCAAATGTGTTCAACATTCTCATGAACAGCTATGGTCTCCACCCTACCAAGTTACAGTAACATTTTGGCTTCCTTTTCTATATTTCTGCTTTTGCGAGCTGCTATAGGGTAGTGTGCTCAGCAATCTCTTCTAACATGAAGTGTGCAACTATGTTGTGAATTGTAACATCCCATCAAGTAATTATAATTTTTACATGATTTTACTTTGCCCATATATACTATAATGCTAATATTCTCCTTGTGATATGGATGTGAAGTGATTAAGTAAAATGTGAACATTCACTTTGATGTGGATGCAAATTCTTTTGCAATTCAGTGTTTCACATAGAGGTAGCAGTTATTTTTATTTAAGCTGTGCTTTAGGGGCAAATATGTCAGCAGAACATTAATTGTCTGCAATGTTGTTCATATTCAGGAGTGAAACTTGCGTAAGTGGTATTGCTCATTTTCTTCAGCTTTTAGGTAGACTTGTAATATGTAATATCTTATTTGGCATTTGTGGTTTTGGGGAGTGTTGTAGGGTATCGTGTGATGTTTTTCACTATCCCAAGTCGTCTGAACTGAGTGGTAAACACGGAGTGATGGGTGTGGATGTGATGGTTGACTGAACAGGATGCTGGCACGAACATCGATGAATCAGCTGAGGCGGGAATCGGATGTAGTAAAGTTCCAAGAATCAGCTGTGTGTGTGTGTGTGAGAATCACTGCAATGCTAATATTTAACTTCTGATGTGGAAGAATTTGGGGCGGGGGATTAATTCCAATCCTACTGTTCAGCTTGTGATGGGAAGTGATTAATTGCAATAATATTGTTGACTTTGATGTGGATGTGAAATGATTAACCGCAATGCTAACAGTTAGCTTGCGATGTGGATTTTTGGGGGCGATTAGCTGAATGCTTTTCCTTTGTTTATTCAGGAGCAGAAGCCTGTTGAAGAGCAGGAGGATTTCGGGGCGTCTGTACGAAATCAGAGTGCACCCCATTCAGAGCCTTCACACCTCACAGCACTCTGGTAATGTACTGTAATGTACCTGAAAGACCGTCCGCAGTGCACTGGCCAGGGCCTCTCGTCTGACCAGACAAAAGCTTCCCGAACTCCTCGTGGGCCCTGAATCCACTCGTAAAACCCACTGGCCCTCTCCCCCATTGCCCTCCGTTGCTGTAACAACGCTTGCTGGATTATTGTCCATCAGGCCACTAAAAAAAGGAAGAGCGGTCTCTATTGCAAGTGGGGAAAATAAAATTTAGGGTCCAATTTAGATTCGGTATTAGCTCTACATTCACACATCCTATAAATTCCAGCTTCCATTCATCAACTTTATGGGAAGAGAAATCTTAACCGTTTCCAATGTAGTGTTCGTGCATTAAAATGGTTTTTTAGGGCTGGCCTGGCTGCAGCTAAAAAGATGCTTGCGCAAAGATGGAAGCCGCCACACTCCCTGTCCTGGTCACACTGGGTAAATGGCTTTCTCCAAATTGTCTGCATGGAGACATCCAGTGCTGCATTCATGGAGCCAATTGCAGAAAATTGGATGCCTGGCATTCGGCAGCTGCTGCTGTTGATTTTTTTTTTTTTTTCTAATTTTGGTTGTTTTTATTTGGGTTGTGATTAACTTGGGTGGGGGTGGAGGGAGTTAAAACATTTGATCACAAAAAAAAAAGTTGTTTAGAAACCCATGCGATCAATGAATCAAACCCTTCAGGCTAATTGGTACAGAGTGCAGTCACTGTTGCACGACGCCATGTTTGACCTGGTGTCCCCCACTTGCTGTAGGGCTGATGGGAGTGAATAAGCCTCCGTCCCTGCACCCGAGCGTGTCCAGCTCGGCCCTCCCCGGGATCTGTAAGGACCTGATCGGCTCAGCTCTGGCCCGGCTGCGGGGGAGCCTGGGGGGGGAGGAGAGCGCGGCCGACAGGCTGGTCTGGGACCTCCTCTCCGTACACGCCGCGGTCACGTCCATCTCCGGCACCTACGACGGCCTCGACGACGACAGCCAGGAGAACCGTAAGCCGCTTCGCATCGCCGCCGGGGCTAGCGCGCGTTTCACGTGTCGTGCGGAAACTGAGTCGTTAATCACCTCCAGCGAGGTCGGCCATTATCGGCACTCCACAAAAATGCGGTGTCTGTTTGGGGTCTTGACGTACTATGGGAACAAACACACTGAGCCTTTGTAGTCCTGTGTCGGACATTTATTAACCTGAAACTACTGGTTTCACTCAAAGTATTGATTAACTCAAAATCCAATATATTTGTTTTTATTTTTTTTAATAATTTCAGTTGAACAATATCCAAAATAACACTCTCAGAATGGACGTTCTGACCATCTGTCATGTAACTCTGTCCCGCTTCTTGTCCTAGTGTTTGTGTGTAATGAAGAGGCTCAGGCTCAGCTGGTGAAGGCCACGTCAGCCATAGAGAGAGCCGTGTTCATCACCCTGCAGTGGATCAGCAGCCTCAAGCCTAGCTCCGGCGCCATCTTCCACACTGCTGAGGCGCTCAAGAGAGAAGTCAAGAAACTGGGAGGCTACTTCCAGCTTCTCATTCAGGTACATAGGGTCTGCATGGACCACAGAAACTCACACAAGTGACAATGTTTTAAAAGAAGAATTTCAGGGTTCATTTGTGCTTCAGGACTATAGGGGCAGCCTGTAGCCTGGTGGCTAAGGTACAGGACTGGAACCCGGAAGATTGGTGGTTCAAGTCCCGGTGTAATCATGATAAGATCCGCATGCGGAATCCGGATGCGGAAAATAACTGGTTTAAATTCATAATGCATTTTTTGGGGAAATGAGTAAGAAAACGGAGTGATAATGATAATTGCAGTCCGATTGGTTGATGAGAAACTGCGTTGGTTCGTTTTCAGGGCTGCGATTCAGAAATCTCCTCCATGGTAACGGAGGCTCAGAGCAAGATCAGCCAGTGCCTGGACGTGGCAGTTCGACTCATCAGCCAGCTTTCAGCCGTGACGGGAACAGAGCTCCACTTAACAGAAGTGGGCCCGGAGGCTGCTGGCAAGGTGAAAGGGCGCACATTCTCTGGCTTCTTGTTGAAAAGAGAGAGGCTATAAAATAAAAATAAAGAGACCACATTGTTGCACAGGGCTTTCGTGATGTTAAAGAGTAGCCCTTTATAATGCTGAACACCCTTTGCCAGCTATGGGTCCAAATGACAGCGTTGTAGCAGTTGGTGTTGTATGTCGTGGCTGGCCTTTGAAGACCTTTTGCCGGATTGTTCTCCTGTCTTTCTCCAGCGCTCCATAGCGGCAGCCCTGTACGAGGGAGCCTGCAAAGGCGTGCAGGTCCTTTTGGAGGACGTGCTCAGTCAGGCCATGGAGCTGCAGAGGGAGGCTCAACTCACGTTCCCCAGGACTGAGGTGGTGCATCTACACTGCAGCATTTCACACTGAAAAATTCACTTTTTCCTCAGTTTAGTCAATTCTTCATAACCATACATACGTTAAATCTTAAAGTATATATATTCCAAAAAAGATATAAAATTGTAGTACTTTAATTGTAATTTATTTTCAAAAAGATGTCATCCACTTCCTGGAAAACAAGATTTTACCATTTAAAATTCCCTTCCAATCAATATCGTTTTTACACAAATCCTCATTTGACGTCCCGTCATTTCAGTTATATCATCAGTTATATCAACTCAAAAATTCCCCCGAAAGATCCCTTTCACCACGGTGTACGTAATAATGCGGAAGCTCGTGCTGCTCTAACTTCCGTTTCTTGTTTGGTAGTGTGTCAGTTAAAGCCATTGGATATTATGAATTGTGTATCTGGTCTGATGCGGTTGACATAAATGTCCTCTCCACCTTTATTTTGGAATGTAAAAAAAGACGACTGCTTTTAGTTCTGATCCCTGCCAAAGACTTAGTGTTATGGGGTGTAGCTGAGCGTATGAAAAATACAGTTGCCACTCGGTTCTGATTAAATCGAGGGGAAGCCTGATGTTGACAAGGTATTCCCTGTGTGTCTCTTGTCTGGCCCACCCCCTCTGTTGGCTGAAGATTCACTAGCTGTGCAGTGCTCCAGCAGAATGCTCAGCTTGGAGTGAACACAACCTGCCCATGGTTGCATATGTGTTTTGGAGGACACGTGTACTAGTGTTGGTTTACACTTCTAAACTGAACATTTGAATTTGCAGGATAAAAAAAAATATATATATGGTACACAGCATGCGAAGAGGTCATGGGTTATGAATAAGTTAATGGAATCTATAATTTTAACAAATGTAACATTGATAATATGTGTATATTACATGCTACATTCAGGTATTGCAGAGCCTGAAGAAGAAATCTTTGGATGTAGCCTCTTCCCTTCACAGCTACGCCTCTTGCAATCAAACGGTAAGCATTTGTCTTTCCTGCATGGGACTGGGCCTAATGGATCAATGCCATTTCAACAACAAGAGCACCTTTTAAAATGTACCAATGCTGCCCCAGTGAAATAAAATACTACAGACTTATCGCCGCATGCTTCCATTTTTTGCTATTCAGGTAATGAATGTGTTGAACAAAGTGCCATCGGTCTTCCCAACGCGATTGTGAACGTTATCTGCTGTGTACAAGCTCGTGCTCTTTGTTAGCGTTGAACACCCATACGCTGAGTGCCAGGGACCAAGACGGATGCCTTTTTCACAATAGACCTTAAACAAAAGCCCCACGACAGCTCGACATCTGAATTAAGGGTTGGGCACAAGAAGCATTTAATTTTTTCCCCCCATTTTGAGTATCTTTGACACTTCCTATAGATGTAGTTGAAATTGATGACACGGTGTAAACATTTCATAACTGAAGTATTTGCGCTTGCGGCGTCGTTAATGTGTGCTAATGCTAGGTAAAATTTAACGGGTCGGTTGATCCGGCACTTACTGCTCTGCTTTCCTATCCGCCTTCTAGCGTAGCTCAGAAATCCTTTTTGCTCAGTTGCCTGCGAATAAAGGCTCCATTATGCTGCGGAACATTAAACATATCGTAGTCTATGTTAATGGAAATACGGTGTGTTTGTTTCCCTGCGGAGCAGCAATGGTAATTGTGTGTTTTTCCAGCAAAGAGACCGGTCCTCGGAGGGGACGGAAGAGGACGCTGATCCCTCGCACCTGCGGACAGTGAGAAACACGGCCGCCCAGCTGTTGCTGCTCAGCCTGGCGGTCAGACAGCTTCGCTCCGCTCTCACACGGACCCTGAGAGGTAACGCCCTCCTCCTGGGGACCGTCACTGGGCTTACATCTGGTGAATTGGATAACACCAGCTATTATCAACAAAGTTATGGGTTCATTGTCTTAGCAATGAATGCCATCCTTTCTGCCAAACCATTGCTGATTTTTATATATATATATATATATATATATATATATATTTATTATTATTATTAGTTATAAAGTCCAGTGCTTAAGTACACAAAAGCAGGGCCTTATCATAAAATTCACTCTGCCACCGTTCAATGTCATTGCCTGATATGATGCTGACAATGATGCCATTTTATTTTATTGTGTGTGCGTTTAAACAGGACAGCTGTGAGAGCTATGCTTTCCCTCTGATTGACACTAGCTGTCCTGTAGTTCACTACTTGTATACTCTGTAGTGATTGGCCCCTTGGTCATTGACCCACCTGTGACTGTATCCAAGTGCTCCTTGCGCCGTCATGGATGGAGACTCAAGTGCTACAATGTGCAATTCCGTATTGTGGAGAAGGATGAGGGTTGTGACTAATCATTCGAATTCCATCCCTATAGATAAAGACAAGGACTTCGGCAGAAGCAGAGACACAATCTGCTCATCCTGCAAGACGATTGACGACATCATCAGCGGCCTCCCAAAACTTGAGGGAAACGTGCGGGCGCCCCGCCTTCAGCTGCCCTGTCTGAAAAGCGTGATGGGGGCCAGAGACGACGTGCATTCCGCTCTGTGCTCCCTGTCCTCCATGTTTGATAGGATCTGTGCTAAAAAGAGCGAGGTTTCTGCTCTAGAGAGCAGTGTGGGGTCAGCTGAGGAGGAAAGGGGCTCAGACAGCGAGAATGCACCATGCAACAGCAGGAGGGATAGGACCGCTCCAAAAATTGTGTATACTCTTTCGTCCAGTGCAACCGTTTCTCCCGCAGATATACGGTGGGTGTAGCACTGCTTTCAATACAGGCCTCAACTTGGTTTTGATGCTTGAAGAGCGAGAGAGAGGATGAAGCTCTGAAATGTATAGTCACAAATTCGGCAAGCAGGAATTCGTCTTGTTTATATCATCAGTCACGGTTACTGCCAGCTGTGCAGCATTTATTTCATTTTCTAATTCCATAATTGGTAGGTTTATTTTCGTTTTAGTGTTCCTGAGAGAAGGATAGGATTTCTAAAATTGTGTTACGTCGTTTTGGCAGATGGGTAAGTCGGGTAACTGGTACATATTTACACCCCCATCTCTTTGTTTTAAACATGTCGATTTAAAATGTGTTAAGTACAGACTTTGCTATCCATTGGGAAAGAAATGTGGAAATTCTTTAGATCGCTCTACTTCGAGATAGTAAATCATAACTTATTCAGGAACTATTATATGTATATTTGCATTATCTTTTTTGCACTCAACCTTTGCACTCAGGACTATTGTGTATTCCAAATTAATCAACAAATTAATTCAACATTAATGCCTTTTCAATTTCAGGTGGAATATAATGTCACAAAATCATGTAGCATGTAATCACATGACAGTGATCACAATAAACGCGCACGTTTAATCAAACGCTCGATTGCCTGTGCGTTTTTATTTTTGTGTGTTTTGTACTGTCACTATTTTCAGGAATTGACTTCATCATGGGTTGGCCAATGCCTTTCTGAAAGACCAAAATACCAGCTGAACATGTAGCTACAATTACTGAAGAGTGTTAAGACAGAATAAACTAAAAAATGGCGCGTTGCAGGTTTAGATCTGAAAAAACACGATCTGTTTTTGGTTATCACCTCTTTAAAATTAGTGCTGCCTAATCGGCCCTGCTTACAACTCTCCTCCGCCCGATGTCCTCCCTTGCCTTACGCTCTGCATCAGTCAATGAATTCTCTGCTACTGATGTCACCTAGGAGGTTCCTCTTAGTTTGAATAGTCAGTTCAGTCAGTGGTTTGTTGGATACTCTGAAGACCAACGCAGTTCTGTGCTGCTGATACGGGGATTATGCTATTATAAAGTAAAATCTAACACGAAAGAGGCGGATTTATGAACGAGGTGACACTGGATGCGACCGATATGAAGAGGATCCATACAAACTTTCCTTATTTCTGTTTGTAAAATTCAGCCGCAGGCAGGTGAGGTAGGCTCGCGATTTTATTTCAGATAGCCTACCAACCGAAAATTAGCAGACTAAAACTTTTAATCTGATGTAGCCTATAATAACTTGGTAAACAAAATACTTTGCCTTAGGAAGCCCATTTGCATGGGTTGCAGGGCTATTTAATATGTTGTGTTTTAGCGTCTTTATCCTGCTATTATAGTGTAGGCTATTTAATAAGAGACAAATTGATTGAATCAGGCCTCTTGATAATACTTTATGGAACTTCTCATTTGTTTACAGGAAAATGCAATGGTTTAAAATAGTCTACTCAAGTATTATTGTAAGTATTTTTTTTCCCTTTGAATATTCTTCTTTCGGTCACAGTTGCTATCCCATAATTCCTTAAACGATTGATGACACTTTTTTTTTCTTCCAGATTTGGTTTCATCATTGCACTGCTAAAGGTAAGACATCCGGATAATTATAACGCAGCAATTTCAATTTCAATTTCCTGAATATGGTGCTGTTAAGCTACATCGTATGTTTGAGTAGCTATTGTCGTTTTAAGCTACTAATGCAATGAAACTTTGGCGCTCTATAAAACTCCACCCAATACAACATCTTCTCCAATTCATATGGAGTTTGGTCTGTTTCGACAGATTTAGTTAATTTAGGTAATGCAATTAGTTAATTTTGTAACTATGGTTCATGCGCGGGTTAAATAATTGATGGGCGGTTCGCTGGAACCTGTGATGACTCAGTACCAAGCAGGATCTCCCCTCCAGAGTTGATTAGGATAGTATATTTGTAAACCTATTGCTGAAATGACAGGGACATAGCCTTTTAGTGTGGTAAAGTCATTTGAAAACGAGATCACCGCACGATCAAGCTTATCGGCTAGTTACTTCGGCAGGCCTATGCTTCTGAATGTCTGAGAGCAAACCAAACTTCGCATTAGGCTGTACACAGTAATACAGTTGACCTACATTCATAAAAATAATATTTGTGATATAGCCTACTAATAAATTTTTCTCAAGCCATGAAAAGTTGAGAAATAACTTTTTGTCCCATAAAATTCTTGACCAGATCCATCTCTGCCATTGCAAGGAAGGAACATATCATGTGATGAATCTTATTACGAATATGTGCCTGACCACCTGCAGTGGCATGATGCCAGGCAAGTCTGCCAGAAGAAGTCTGGAGTCCTGGCTACAGTTTCCAATGCATTTGAGAACACGGAGTTGACCAACTTTTTTCACTCATTAAACATAACACAGCAGGTCTGGATAGAGGGGATGGTTTTGACTCCCAGAATTGGTGAGTTCCTCAGGAACTTCTTTTTAAAATCAGGTTTCTATCACATGGATCAAAGTGTGGTGTTTCTTTTGAGATGTAAATAAGTTCCCAGCTAGCTGAACATTGAGCAAGTTCAAAATAGAGCATGCACCAATAATTATTTTCAGACTGTCACTGTGACATCACGTGCAATTGAAATTGAGTACAGGACATGAATACGTTTTCCTAATTAAGTTTTCCTTCTATTAAAGGTGCCTTTGAATCCTTCATTCTGCAGTTCTCCGGCAAAAGTAACAGGAAGCATGCTCGTCTCCTTCGGCAGTTTCCCAGCATGCAATCTGTCACTGTTTGCGTTCATATTCAATTTGATCAAAGCTGTTACGGATTTTCCACTGTTTTCTCTTACTCCATACCGTCATTTATAAACGAGTTTCAGCTCCGAGCCAGCATAGTCCGCGGGAGCCCCATCCAGCTTGCTCTGATGGTACACGGCCTGCATGGACCTTACTCGGTGGCTTCTGAAAATGACGGTCTCTGGCATTTTGTGTGCGTGAGCTGGACTCGGGACAAAGGCGAGTGGCTAGTAACCGTTGACGGGCAAGTCGTAAACCAGGGGGAAAATCTCAACTCCTCTGCCGACATCGGCCGGGATGGCCAGTTCATTATCGGTCAGGAGCAGGACACTTTTGGCGGCTCCTTCAGGAGCGACGAATCCTTCTCAGGGAACATTACGTGGCTCAACATTTGGGACCGGGTGTTGAACCTCAGCGAAATCCACGCCTTGGAAAGTGAGTGCTCGCTGACGTCGCCTGGATTGTATTATAAGTGGGACTACTCAACCCTAGAGATGGAGCAATCCCTGAGGACACACTGGGGAATCTCCCCCTGCCAAGGTAAATGCAAAGATTTTGGGGTGGGGTGGAGTTGCACATGCTTAGTTCTGTGTGCCAAGTTGCAGATTAAAAACTTATGGTTGTAAATACTTCATGTATGCTGTAATTCTAGAACCCACCCAACTGAACAATTTTTTTGGGGCATGGTGGACTCAAGTGAATAATGACATCATCGTTTTCAGTAATATTCAACAGAGACATTTAGACAGATGGCCCTTTGGATGGAGCATGATCCTTGCTCAATATCACTTAATTTAATTACAGGCTCATTGTCTCATGGTCTAGAATAACAATAACAACAATTTCTTTGAATGTTAAAAACTTGTTTTTTAATCTATGTTCTAGGGAAGAGAAGTGACAACCAAGAAGACGTATACTTTTGGTCGCAAAGTGGTTTAATATATCACAACTTCACCTCAGTGCAGAATGTTTTGCCTAATAGTGGAGAATGTGTGGCCTTTGACCCTACAAGTGGTGGCTGGGACTTGGATTTGTGTGTGGAAACAAAAGGAGCAGTCTGTCAGTTTGACAAAGGTGATACTCAACATTCCCTAAAAATATGTAGGAAAGGGCTTATACTGGAAAAATGAATTGCATCACAATGAATGCAGTGCAGTCCATATGTATTTGGACAGTTGGTACAATTTATGTTCTTGAGTGAGTCGAATAAATGAGAGGTTCAGTGCAGACTGTCCCCTTTAGTTTGAGGATATTTACATCCATATTCCCTGATGCGTGTAGGATTCACATCCCTTACAGAGGTATGCATATATAAGTATATTAATATATGAGTATATGGAGTGTAAACTTTCCATACTTTCCACCCTTTGTTTTCAGATACCGTTGAAAATCAGCAACATATATTCAAATTTCCCAAGACTTCCTTTTTTACCAAAGTGGGCAATGACCCTCTGGCCAAATCTGTGAGTTTGATATTATAATGGATATATGGATATATATGTGTCCTGGGAAATGCAACACATGTCCATGCTTCTTTTTAAGTGCTTATATTTATTTACTATTCATTTTGATTGAATGTTGCTGTGTCCATCTTAAAAACAAATTAATTTCCTGCTTGTAGGTGATGGAGGAGGAACATTTGAATGTAACACCAGAAAATTACTTTCATGTTTTGAGCATATTTGGAACGTTCCTGCTGAGAGTTTTGGAGGCGAACCCAGACATGGTTACACCCATCGATATGCTTTACCTGGCCCAGGTGATTGAGCTGGCAGCTGAAACACAAGTCTCTGTCATTGGTAACAGCTCTCAATCAGTTTTGTCTTTTGCTACTGACTATCTGAACCTGGCCAGTGAGTTAATCGACCCCAAGATGGCTGCCCGATGGCTCGACCTGGCTGAGGAGGGGGTGAGTCAGATTTCTGAGCCATGTCATTCGTGCTTTTGTTGAAATTTTGCCTGATTTTTCTTCCCTCCCTCCCTCTCTTTTCCATCTGTTCTTACCTGTAGGTTGCTCTTGGGCCTTTCAATGTGGTTCAAAGCATCGACAAATTGACCGGGACTCTGGCAGATGTCCTGTCTGTGGAAGGAAAAAGCTTTACGCTATCAACCAAAAACATAGGTGAGGTAAAAATATATATTTCATAAGTGTGTTCTTGCCTTTCTCCAGGTTCATAAATATAATATTATTAAAAATGGACCGTTAAATAAAGGGAATGGCAGTTTAACTTAATACCACAAGGTATGACTATTGATCATCATGATTCTTGAAGATTCTTCATTCATGATTCTTGTCTTTTGGAGCAAATAAGTAAACATTTAAAATGTTTTGCAAAATGTAATAACTTTAAAATGGCCAGATAATATGGAGGCAGTTTTACAAACCAGAAGTGAACAGTGAACATCCTTACCTATGGAAGCCCCAAAGGCCATTATCCCATTATCATGGGAAAACAAACTAATAAAATGTTTGAATACATGGCCTTTTGCGGCTTCCGTACTTACCTACTATAAATTTATCGTTTTGAATGGACTTCAATGGGGAAGTGCAGCTTCTGGGACAGCGGCCACCCTGGGCTAAACCCACTTACCCAGAGAGCACAGGTGATTTCAGTGGAAGCACATGTTGTCATCCTCTTTAAAACACCATAGCTGGAATAAATACATGATTCATTCCTCTGTCATAAAATAGTGAGCACCTGCACTGTGCAAACTATTGATAATGGATTCTCAAAAGTTTTCCTGTAAAATGGCTTGTGGGCTATAGTGTAATGTCCAGTCAATGCACTGGGTGAAGAATAGAGTGGTGATGAGAATGACTTGATAGCTGGTCATGTACAGCAGTTACAGTATCCTCTGGTTCTGGGTTAGAACCTATGAAGTCCAAAGGATTTGAAGCATAAGAAGTAGCAGATGTTTGTCAGAAGTCCCTCTCGGGAAGCTGTGACTGTTTGCAGATGAATAGTTTGGCTTTGTAAAACCCAGGACTCTGCCATGGATATCGCCTGTTCTCAGTAAATGCTACGGTCTCTGTCATATTGTATTTGTTAATCATATGAATGTGAGAGATCTAAGTAGCATAGGGAATACTTTCAATATTGTAGGTTGCACTGACATTTTGTGGTGTAAGGCACTGTGGTTTGTTGTTATTGTTAAGTCTGCACAGAGTTGTGAATAGCAGACATGATTTGAATGGTTTGGTTTAACTTGGTTTGTAAACTATGGTGAAACCCACAGACACCGTTCCTTTTCTGTGTACTCTCGGGCCACAATGCCAGGAAGGAGATTTTTGTCATGATGAATTCAGATCGCCTTACCTGAGGATGTATTTGCCATATATCTTGGGGGTCTGCTGTTTTGGGAGGGTCTGTATTGTGTGCGTGTGTGTGTACATACATGTGTGGGTCTGCATACATGTGTGGGTGTGTGTATGCGTGCCTGTGAGTGTGTGCTTGTGTGTGCATGTGTATGGGCATGCGTGTGAGTGTGTGAGTGTGTGAGTGTGTGAGTGTGTGAGTGTGTGAGTGTGTGAGTGTGTGAGTGTGTGAGTGTGTGAGCGTGTGAGCGTGTGAGCGTGTGAGCGTGTGAGCGTGTGAGCGTGTGAGCGTGTGAGCGTGTGAGCGTGTGAGCGTGTGAGCGTGTGAGCGTGTGAGGGTGCATGTGTATGGGCATGCGTGTGAGTGTGTGCTTGTGTGTGAGTGTGTGTGTGCATGTGTGTGGGCATGCGTGTGTGTGCGTGTCTGCACGTGTTTTATCATGTGGAATTTTCTAGATGTGCACTTGGAGCCCCGGGAGCTCTCTCAGCCGAGCTGCAGCTGCTCATACAAACCTTCTGCATTCGGGGGCCAGGCCAACAGCCAGGATGAGATCCTTGTCCCAGACACAGAGGTGTTCCGGCTCCAGTCCCTGGGTAAGAACGCAGCACCAGCCCCCTGGTGGTATACGATGCCCCCCATGCCCAGGGTAATGTGGCATGAGAGCGTCTGTGTCAGTACTTTGTCAGTAATGTTTTTCAATAACCCCAAAAGTACAAATCCTGAAGTGAGATTAGAGCTCAATCTCAGTTCTGTTTCTTTAGAGACACTTTTAATATTAATATACACTTGGTGAGCACCTTATTGGGTATTTATTAGACTTATTTTTTAGACGTATTGGTCTTCTGCTGCTGTAGCCTATCCACTTAGGCGTTGTGTGTTCAGAGAGGCCCTTCTGCATACCACTGTTGTAATGTGTGGTTATCTGCATTACTGTCACCTTCCTGTCAGCTTCGACCAGTCTGGCCCTTTCTTGGTGTATGAAAATCCCAGATCAGCAGTTTCTGAGATACTCAAACCACCCTGTCTGGCACAAAGAATTATTCCACGGTCAAAGTCACTTAGATCACATATCTTCCCCATTCTGACATTTGGTCTGAAAAACATCTGAACCTCTTGGCCATATCTGCATGCTTGGTTGCATTTAGTTGCTGCCACATGATTGGCTGATTAAATATTTGGTCTATCTAATCTCGTGCTCAGTGAGTGTATGTTTTCACACAATTTATTCACAGATTAAGTCTATTCTTGCTGGCCGTTCTGTGACTGTATTTATCCAGTGTGGTAATTTCTAATTTCCCCATCGCTCCTGTCACCTATTCTGAAATGTACAGGTTATAAGGAGGTCATGTTTATCCATGTGTACTATAGTCACCTTGTGGAAATCCAATCAAACGTGCAAAGAAAACCTTCATTAGAGGACTACACAGAAGGCAGAAGGTATGAATGTTTCTTCTACCCTGAAATAGCTTCTCTGTAATTATTATTTTCATCAAGGAAATAATTTGATTTGATTTGATTTTTTTCCGTATTTTTAATTTGGCAATCATCATTTCAATTGGGTTCTGTGTGATTTCTTCCAGTTTGCACACGGGTAGACTTGCTACTGCTGTTATCTCTGCTACTGTCAGAGATTTCTCCAGGAGCCAAAATATTCCAGTTGCTGTTCATTACACCTTATCCTCTTCTGACATGGTGAGGAAACTTTAAGTATTTTTAACCACAAAACAGAAAAATATCCCTTTTTTCTCTTGAGCATGGAGTGTAGATACCCAAGTTATCTTTCTAGACGCTCACAGGCTGTGAGTATTATGATTTTTTTTGTGAGTTAGAATACCTCTGCTAAAGCAGTGTTAAGCATCAAGAGCCCACTACTAAATGTTTTGTGATCACAACAATATAAGACTAAGTGTCTGAATTTTATCTTGATGAGAATTCAATAACTCAGTTCAGTTCTGCAATGCAATTGGCTCAATATTGTGTCATTTCGCATCATATAAAAGTGTGCTTTTTTATAGGTGGAGTACTCTTGGCTCGTTAAGCCTGTCTGCGTGTTTTGGAACTTCAGCCTGATGTTAGTATGACATAGTGCATTAACCTTTGTACGCCATTTAGTGTGGTCACGATCTATAAATCATTAAGTCCGGTCTTTTCTAAACTGTTCTCAGGACTGAAGATCAAGACGGCTGGTCAAGTGAAGGCTGTCAAGTGACCTATTCTGGATCTGTGGTCACCTCCTGCTTCTGCAACCACACAACCAACTTTGCGGTTCTCATGAATTACATGGGATCGAAGGTATAATGAAGTGACAATTGTTGCTGTGGATATGTAAGATGTACTAACAGAAAAAGGGAAAGATAGATATTTGTTAAACAGACCTTTTGCTGTTATTTAGTGCTTTTTAAAAATTCACATTTTCACCATGGAATCTGCATTCTTTACCATCTTTTTTTGGAATTGATCCTCACTTGACTTTTAAATGAAGTGAAGGTCTGACCTGACAAAGTGAGTTAATTTCTTTGAGCCGTACTGAAGTACATGATTGTCATTGATGTGCTTACAAATTAGCTGATTTATAGGATTAAGTGGATTTTTTGTTCTGGCCTTTCCTTGCTTGCAGCAGACTGCACCGAGCATGAATGACCAGCAGGTGTCTCTGTTTGCAGATTAAACACTGTAGCTGTCGTGGTTGAGCCTCAAAATCGTAATTTTCAAATGTTGATGCCATCTATGAAGAACCAAAGAAAGGAAATACTATACCTATTTCATTCCACTGAGAGAGTTCTTAAACTTCCTACCACAGGATGATTTGACACAGGTCATTTGGAGAACATGTTTATTGTGTAAATAATAGGACCTTTACATTTTAAACAGTGATACAGCCATTTATTGGGCTCATTTAGAAGTGAATATCCACGCAGAACTGACATGGAATTTCAGACCTCCAGCTTTCTGTTTTGGAAATTACATACTTTGCATAAAATACATTTTCCCGTTGATACATTTGAACAGTAAGTGCAATGCGTGGAGTATCTGTGTAATGTGGGAAGGCTGTGCCATCGTGACGCATTCTGCCCGTGTTTTGACTGGCGTTGCCCGTTTGTTTGTCTGCTCTGATGTGCAGTGGAGCCCGGAGGAGCAGAGTGTTTTGACTAAGCTGACGTTCATCGGGTCTGGAGCCTCGCTCTGCGCGCTCGTGGTGACCTTGATGCTGTTTACCGTGCTGGAGTGAGTGAAGCCAGCGGCCAGAGATGCGGAGGCTGGGAGGGTCCTGTCGGACCCGGCGGAGAGGGCTGGTGGCTGAGCACGAGCCTCCCCCTGCGCTCATCGTGTGGGGTCCATCTCAAATCATGCAGCTCTCCACTGTCAATAAGACGCTCTTCATGAAGAGCCAGTACTGAGAACCACTGATGTAGCGATTAGTTCACTCTGGCTGCTCTCTCTTTGCACACACGCGCCTATACACTCACCGAGCACTGTATTAGGATGTATTAGGAGATTGTCTAATCAGCCAATTGTGTGGCAGCAGTGCAATGCATACAATCATGTTGATACGGGTCAGGGGCCTGACCGTGGAATGATTGTTGGTCGTAGACAGGGTGGTTTGAGTATCTCAGAAACAGCTGATCTCCTGGAATTTTCATGCATACTAGTGAGTTTGCAAAAAATGGTGCGGAAAACACAAATAATTCCAGTGAGCCCCAGTTCTGCAGACAGAAACGCGTTGTTAATGACAGACGTCAGTGGAGAACGGCCAGACTGGTCACAGCTGACAGGAAGGTGACGCAAATAACCACACATTGGTATACAGAAGAGCATCTCTGAACACACAATGCATCATAACTCTTATGTGGATAGGCTGCAGCATTAGAACTTAAAAAAAAAATAAGTCTAATAAATACCTAATAAAGTGCTCACTGAGTGTACAAACACACATGCATGCATACACACGCACACACACACACACACACACACACACAGGTTTCACGATGACATTACAGAAGTGTCAACTAACCCCGGAATTCCCCCAGAGACCCCAATAAGCCATTTAGAGCCAGTGCTGATTTAATTAGGAGATTTATGTTGTGTCCAAAGTGTTCACATTTCAACCAGTTCAGACCAATATTAGAAATGAACTGGCAGTAGCAGTGGCAGTGGGGGGGTTACAGCAGGTCAGTAATGTGATAGACGGATAGTTACTGTGGCTGTCCTTGTGTCTGTTTAACACCGTAAAAGAAGCTCATTGATGTGCCCACTTCACTCATATCCCGCTCAGTTCTGTTTGCTTTTTGCTGAGTGTGCCGGCTGTTCCTTACCCTGAGAGTGGACGTTCTTACAGCACAAAACCTTTGGCTAAATAAAATAAAAATGTCAAGTTTAGCTGACATTATTGACCTGTTATGACAAGGTAGCTCTTTTCTGAGTTTGTTTCATTGCTTTCAGTCTCCTAAAAGCAAACTCTCTTTGTTCTTTTTAGCATTCCCAAGTCTGACCGCATGTCAATCCATAAGAATCTGTTTGCAGCTCTGACAGCTGCACAGATAGTGCTCCTCTGCAGTGGAGCTGCTGTCGGCAATAAGGTACAGTACAGGTGTCCCGGATTAGTTTTACTGTGTTACTGCTCTTCATTTGCGTACATACTGATAAGCGATGATGCTGTAACCATATTACTCCGCATGACTTAATACATGAGTCTGAAGCTGATTTTGAACTCCAAATCCTGCTGAATGCCACTTCTGGTGAAATATTTGCTACTCTGTGCCTCTGATTTACGTCTGCCACTGAGAAATCCACCACAGTGTAGTGTATAATATTGTGGGTAGAGAAATGAGAAACCTTTCCTGTTTGCAACAAATTTATAAGACAGGCCTTTTCGCCTCACAGGATGAATTCAGTTTCAAGACCTGTCAGATACATGCACTGTTTAGAATTTTTACATTCAGACCTAGCGCACTGGAAGTTGAGTGTGTTGTGCACTAATGTTTTGGTTGCTAATGGCACAGTAATATAGGATATAGATTCACCACATAGCACCATATCCAATTCAGTCAACACACACACTATCATATCCAATACAGTTAAATACAGTCAACACACACACTATCATATCCAATACAGTTAAACACAGTCAACACACACACTATCATATCCAATACAGTCAACACGCACTATCATATCCAATACAGTCAATTCAGTCAACACACATACTATCATATCCAATACAGTCAACACGCACTATCATATCCAATACAGTCAACACACACACACACACTATCATATCCAATACAGTTAACACAGATAACACACACTAAGGTACATATGTGCCTGTGGATTAATTAACTTGTGAACTTTGACCCCCTGACCCCAGGTGGCCTGCACGCTGGTGGCTGCGCTCCTGCACCTTTTCTTCATGGCTGCGTTCAGCTGGATGCTGGTGGAGGGACTGCTGCTTTGGAGCAAAGTGGTGACGGTCAACCTGAGCGAGGAGAGACACATGAAGTACTACTATCTGATTGGCTGGGGTAATGGAGCCTCGTGGAGTGTGGCGTTACGCAGGACCGCACGTGCAGTCTGGCTGCTAACGCACACCGTTTGTTATTGCTATGAACATAGTAAGCTGTAAGCCTCCTACATGAGCTGATCCAGTACTTGAGAGATCTGCAAATATATTTACACGACTTCATTTGTTGATTCATTTCAAGTATTTCAACAGAAGGGTCAATTTATTTTCCTATCATATCTGTGAAACCAATGTTTATTGAAATAATAGGTTAATGAAACCTACCACTTTTAGGGTGAATCATGTTTCCACACATTTCCACTTGATGATGTGTATTAGTAAAAAAACAAAAACAAAACAATAGCTGTGATGGCGGACTGGAGACGAATCTAATCTGACCGTTCCAGGCCTTCCGGTTCTGATAGTCACCATCACTCTGGCCTCCGCCTCGGGAAAGTACTCCGCGGAGGGCCACTGCTGGCTGAGCGTGCACAACGGGGTCATCTGGGGCTTCGTGGGCCCAGTCATCTTCATCATGATGGTGAGGGTCCGCCCGCCTCTCTCCGCTTCACGCAGGCTTTCCTCCTTGACTCACCCCCTCCGTTGCGTCCGTCTGTTTCAGGTCAACATCATGGTCCTCACGCGCGTGGTCATCATCACCATATCCATGGCTAAGAGGCGGTCCATAATGCTGGCGGTTAACAGCAGTCCGATGGGGCAGGCGTACGAACACATCCGGTGAGCCGCGCTCGCTCCAGCCCGACACATGGGGGCAGCATTTCACCTCAGAAGCCGTCGGCTGAACCGTTGCGTGCCTATTGTGTATGTGGATCCGTATCTCTGAAATAATGGCTGGTATTAGCAGCGCTCTTCTTGTTTCTCTTCCTAATGATGGGATGTATTCCCTAATTCTTCACATCAACACTGTGAGGGACTTCCACACCCCCCTTATGTATTGATTTTGTGTGTTTTCGCACCCTGTTTGAGAACTACTTACGGGGGAGAATTAGCTTTAGCAAGCACCGTCTGTTCTGCCTGTCTATTCCGGTATGTTCTTAGCCCAGCTATTTTGCTTCATGCATTTTTTATTTTCTCATCACAACCATTGAAAAGAAGCCTGTAACAAAATAAATAATAAGTATCTCTTATTATTAAGTATGTTGGTTTATGGAAAAACGAGCTTCTTTCATGAACCCTCTTTCAGCTGTTATTTCAGTAACACCTCTGAGCTGTTGAAAGGTTGGCTTGGATGGCAGCTGAAGTGGAAAGAAAAGCACAAACTGCCACGGCATGAGTCACAGCTCCCTGCAGCTGGTTTGATTTAGCGGTTACCTGAACTTCCGAGGTAATTTTATGCTAAACGGAATTAAGTCAGGCTTAGTGTGGAAATGGTCACAATGTGAGTGTAACCATCAGCTCCTGTTGTGTACTCGGAGTGACCTGCAGTCAAAAGCCACCTCCGCTAGCCACGTTCAGGCTAGAAGTTTTGTGCAGTGTTTTTTTATCCTGTATTGTATTGTATCATCCTTGCATTAGGATTGCTGTGTGTGTCTGCGTGTTAGCGCGTTGTTTGAGAGTGTTGTTGTTCTCTAGGTCGGCGGTGAAGGCGGTTTTGGTGTTGTTGCCGATCCTGGGTCTCACCTGGCTCTGTGGTGTGCTGGTGCCCTTCTCCATCGTGATCGCTTACATCTTCATCCTGCTGAACTCCCTGCAGGTAAGCGTCTCTCTGGGCGAACCGTACCTGTTGTCATTATGGTATTTTTCCAATTCCGCAAGGTTATTGTGTTAATTAGAATGTACCCATAACCGAGGACATTTACAGATGAAATGTTCTGACTAGACTAAACCCTAAATGGAGAATATAGAATTTGTAAGGCACTTAAATACAGATGAGAGTGGCTTGAGTGTTTTTGGGGAGGATATTATTCTTACAGTTGATTAGACTGTTGTGGTAATTTGTTTTAAGTGGAAGTGACATAAAAACTTATTGCTAATGTGAAAGGTGGGAAATGTGGGGAAAAAAAGATTTTCTGCCGGCAGCTAGAAACTCTTTGAAGGACACTTATTCTGTAAAAAAATATGAAAATTTTCTGTGGCAGCACTTGAGAAATACATAATGCTTTCTGTACTCCAATTTTTTTATTATCACATAATAAAACGATTACTTTCAAGGTTTAACTTTCTGTTAGATGGAAACTAGGTTGAACTTTGCTGAAGTAAAAAAAAATCTCTACTTTCTTTTAGAAGAAAGGGACTAATCCTTATCTGATGAAAACTGCTGTTATCCCAGTGGGTATCCAAGGGTTGAGAACTGATATTATCATTTTAGATTTTGGACTAAAGTCTTTGTTTACGAACATACAATTGTGTCCAAGTAAGATGGGTTTAATTAACCCTGCAGTCCATAAGGTACTGGTTTCAGGGAAATTCCTTGTTCTCCTGTGTATGATTCGCTTTTATAGAGAAATGTTTTGGCCCACTTGTGCAGTATGTAGACCAAAGTTTAGATTTCTGCCCACACATGTAAGCAAGAGGCAGGGGTCTCCATCTCAGTGTTTATATTGTCTTGCTGTTGACCTAATCTCTTGTGGTGGACGAACATCCATGCTCTGAACCAATTGGCGTAGATACATTTTTACTGTATACCGATTGGCTTAGATTAATTTGTACTGTACACCGATTGGTTTAGATTAATTTGTCTCAAACATGCAGTAAAATGAACCCTGTCTAAACACTGGAAGGAAACAGTAAAGCAGTCTCCTCAGCATTAAAAACATTTTTAGAAATGTAGCACTCCATAGAAATGAAAGTAAAGTAGGGAAGAATAATATATTTTTCCACACATTTTTTTTCTTTTTGTACACGCGGTTTCCTTTAAAAAAAAAAAAAAAAAGTCCTGAGGCTCACTGTTTTAATATTATATATGTAAGATGATTTTAGCAAAATCTATTGTTGCGGTTCCATAAAGTTGATTTTGATATTTATTTAAAATAATAGTCATTACATAATAAACCAGGTAAATTGGATAGTAGATATAATGTGTTAATATCTAAAATTAATACATTTCATATACCCTTCCTGCTTCTCTCCTATGTTGCTATTCAACATATTACAAATGCAAATGAAAGATAGAATATCAGGAACATATTTGTTTTATTCCACGCAGCCTTCTTCCATATGTTCTAGTTTATAATCATATTGAGTTTCTTTTCAGTGTTGGTTGCACCACAAGAATTGAAATATGAAAATCTGAGGATATGACTTGAGTGCCATACAGAACAATATAAAAATGCCTGTAATAATGGTTCTCTAATTCTACGGTTCAGCTCAGGGTGGTATGCAGATGTCAATATTACATGAAAGTAATGTGTGTCGCTACATTCAGTTACTGCTACCCATATAACTCATTTTCTTTGATTGCAAGTCTTGGTTATCTTTAATCATTCATATTTTTAATAGAGCCATATATTTTTCAGCCAATCAATAGAGGTTTAGCAGAGTCAGATTAAGTGTTAAACTATAAATAGTTCAGTTTCGCTATATCTAATTACATTTTTATCACTGAAATAAAAAGCTGCTTTACTGGAGTCTGTTCTTTATTTTAAAATACATAAATAGCCTTTCTGGCCTTGCTCTTGGTCCAAGTGAAGTTTATAACATTATGCTGAAAATTGAATTGAAATGTCTAACTATTCATACTGTGTATAAATGCCCCATGCTTAATGATACGTCTTTACTGATTTAAATCACGTAATGCAATATTTTTTTTGCAGTGTGAAATGACTCGGGAACATTTTTTACCTCAAACCTCTGTTTGAGTGGAGTGGTTCAGTAATGATAAAACAGAAAGTACAGTGTTTTTTTACTTCTGGATTGGCTGTGGTCATGTAGCCAGGCATTTGAGGTTAGACTGGTTAACAGTATGCTGAAAATGAATAGAGCAATCCTAGCACAGTAGCAGGGGAAATGGCAAGAAATTAATCCCAGTTGCTGTACCTTAATAGTAGAGCTTTAAAAGCTTTCGATAAAGAGAATGGTTAAAGCCCGCCACTTGCTCCTGTGTTGCGCCAAGCCTTGTCTTGTCTTTACTGGTAGCCTCTTGACATGCCATGTTTGACTCCTGATGTTAAGACTCAAACATCATTTATTCTGTATTGCATTAGGATATAACATAATTATAATTTTGAGTCCGAATAATGTAGATTATGGTGATTTATATCGATTTCAAAAAAAGAATGTTCTGGTCCAAAACTATGTTTCTTCCTTCATGATTGCTTTAAGCTTAGGAAATGTTGTATTTGTGCGATTGTATGGAAACGGAAATCACTACCAACTCAGTATGAGTCACAGAGACAGGGGCAGCCGCATTGAGCACAAAGGAAATATCTGCACGGCTCACTCTGATCTTTTAATTGTAGGGGTAGTTTGCCAGACTTTTCCAAAGGAACTTGAAGAAAATAGAACTCCCCTGTGTTCCATTTTGAATAGATTCATCTGTTTTTCTGCCCGTTTTCAAACCCGTGTCTGTCCACTGTGAGTTGCCTGCGATGGTAGTGCACCTCCTGTTTCCTTGCTGACAAAACAGACATTCAAATGTATTTTTGTGAGATAATAGAGAGAATTAGAAGGTTCTAACTGACATTTTGTAAAAAAATCTGTTGGTGTCATAAAGATGTTGTTTATAGGGCACTAAATACATGTGTGAAGTTTTATACAAAAATGCTGTTTAAAAGTCAAAATGCTAAATGTAAAATGCTTGGAGCCCATTCCCTTTGGAATCTTTAAAGCTCAATATCTCAACTCTCAGAACGCAGATAGAACCGTCTACTTCTCAGCTCACATTTTGTACATGTCGCTTGCATTAACCAATTTTTCAAATATTACTTTTTGAATGCATTAACCACTGCTATGACGTGACATATGGAAACATTAAGACCTAATATCACTGAGACTCAGACTCAGGCCTTTTGTTTCTATGATCTGAACGCAACATTTCAGTAGCCATGAGACACATTCATTAGCACAAAATGAAACAGAGAATAGGTTTGATAAAATGACTTCCCCGCTGTGTTATCTAAAATCTGAACATAAGAGGGATCAAAAGATGCAGTATTTAAGTATTTAGTGTCTACCTGTGAATGTATCTATCGCAGTAGAATTCTTGATATTTGAAGTGACTGAACAGTTTGAAAATGTGAGGCTTTCATTTTAAGGAATTCAGTTTTTATTTGTGATTATTATTGTATTTTCAATGGGGAGCAGAAGCCATATAAAGCTTAAGCTGCAGCCCTTTATTGTTAAATCAATACAACAGATAATGTTGACAAGACCTTTTCATTGCAGTCTTCCACTACTGGTTGCTTGACAAGGTTGTTTTAGTGTTTGTGGTGTCAGAAGTTTCTATAGAAACGATACAAATCTATAATGTCCATCTGACGTTGTGTGTATGTTGTCAGACAACACCTAACGAAAACCTTAAAATGGCCACAACATCCATCCATCCATCCATCCATTATCTGAACCCGCTTATCCTGATCAGGGTCGCAGGGGGGCTGGAGCCTATCCCAGCATACATTGGGCGAAAGGCAGGAATACACCCTGGACAGGTCGCCAGTCCATCGCAGGGCACACGCACCATTCACTCACACACTCATGCCTACGGGCAATTTAGACTCTCCAATCGGCCTAACCTGCATGTCTTTGGACTGTGGGAGGAAACCGGAGTACCCGGAGGAAACCCACGCAGACACGGGGAGAACATGCAAACTTCGCACAGAGAGGGCCCCGGCCGACAGGGATTCGAACCCAGGACCTCCTTGATGCGAGGCGGCAGTGCTACCCACTGCACCATCCGTGCCGCCCTGGCCACAACATATTTGACAAAATCTCATCTGTAGCACTGTGTACAAATGTGCCTATATACACTTTTTGTATCAGTTGATGCAGTTTTAAACAGATTTAGAACATCTTTGTAAGTACATGTAAATTAAAATTTACATGCGTTTCAGATTTAAGGCCATTATGTAGTCTATTTGTACTGAAAGACATTAAATGTAGCACAGCATAAAGGAACATAGGCTATATAATGCACAGGTGGATATTTTTCATTTTGTCATGAAAAGACTTATTCAGAGAGCTGCTTATTTAGAAATAAACTAAAACCATAACAGTGAGCTTGCTGATTGTAATGATGGTTCTAGGACAGGTATTTTGTGTTTATGCTATCTGCATCCAGCAGTGATTCCCCCCATTGGTCATTGCATGGACATTGACGTAGGAGCCAGGGAGAGCTGAGCTTTCATCCCCAATGTAGGGCCCTCACTTAAACACTTGTAGACATACAGCAGTCAGAGGCTACACACCAGAAAGAGTAGCCTTCTACGACTGTGACATAACCTCCACCTCCATGCCTGTCGCCTTTAGCCTGTTGATGTGCAGTAGAAGGAGATCATGGGGCATTAATGGCATTTGGCAGACGCTCTTATCCAGAGCAATATACAGTTGATTAGACTAAGCAAGAGACAATCCTCCCCTGGAGCAGTGCAGGGTTAAGGGCCTTGCGCCAGGGCCCAACGGCTGTGCAGATCTTATTGTAGCTACAACGGGATTCGCACCACCAAACTTGCGGGTCCCAGGCACTTACTTTAACCAGGCCGCCCTATGAAGGCAAGAGGGTAGACATTGTCCAAGTCTGCTAAAATGTGCTATACATGTTATTGCCCTCATTGTTTTTGCAAATGATAAAGGTTAATGATGACATTTGTGTGTGCGCGTGTGTGAGTGTATGAGGTATGATTCATCTGCCATTCTGCCAATTAATCTTCAACCATACAATACAACTTCACAAATGTGTGTGTGTGTGTGTGTGTGTGTGTGTGTGTGTGTGTGTGCAATGATAGATTCCTCCTCCAGTAACCTCCAATTTAGTTTTGCGGTTCATACAGTTGTGGAAATTTCATAGGCTTTTTAAAGATTTACTTTTATTTCATATTTATATCCCAGCAAGATCCTCAACATAACCATTATCACTCCTCTCAAACGGACTCCCAACATAGCGATGATTGATTTTTCTTTCGAGTAGTGTTTATGAACTTATGTACTCCAAATACAGTCATGGCTCATGGACTCTTTTAACCCAGGCAGAAATGAATAGCACCGGGTTTTCACATGGCCATGAATCGCTCGACCCTCTGTCATCCAATTCCAGTGCAGTGTCATTCAAACTCTCAGCACCATCTATTACCGGAACATAATGGGACTGTGGGCTGCTCCCCGTCCGGAACTGTTGTTTGGCCATAACTTCAAACTATCAATGACTTTGAAGAGAAATGGATGTTTACGCTGGTTTCTGGACTCCCGGTATGACTGCTTGTGGGGGCCGAGGAATTGTAATGATTTAATTACCATTTTAATGGTTGAAAAAAAAAAAAAGGATGGATATCCGCTGCTTTGTAAGGTTTCACGGAACGTTGGCCCCTGTGTCTTGTCCAGATCTCTGCTGTCAGTAATCGACCACAAGGGGGCAATGTCTGCCCTCCTGGTTGTAGCTGGACCAGAGATTAAACATTAAGAAATTGATAATCATATTTGTGTGCTGTACATTTTTTAAAGCTCATTTGACATTCAGTGCGTGCAAAAATATCTTCTTACACATCTCTACTGCATGACTGATAGAAGCTCATGTAAAGCAATGAAAAACCTTAAAGTGAGCTGTGGTCTGATCTTTTTGTAATATGTCTAAATCATTAGTATTGGCAGTAATACTAATTAACGTTGGTAATCAAAACCAATAGATTTATCCATGGTATATAAACCTTAATTAAATAATGGGGTTTAATTGCTTTTATTGATGGGATACATTATTTGTGGGAAGGTAATATGATGCTGCATCTTGATTTGCTCTTCCGCATGTTTTTAAACCCACAGCACAATCTGTTTTATCAGTGCTCTTACAGCTTCCGTTCTGACCTGGTGGAGGAATTAAAATTAAAATACATCAATATTTTTTATTTCATTTGAGTTTATATATGTCATCCTCCCAGGATCTGAATATAACCCTGTTTGTTTTAAAATAACTGGCGTGAAGTGCTAACTATGTAGGGTCGACTTCAGTGGGATCCTGGTGGATCCTTGCATCAATAGCGTTTCCCAATCAATTTATCGGACTTCATTTCCAAAACATGGCTGTTCATACTCAAGCGTCATTGACCATTTCACTAGAATGAACTCGGGGCAAAATGATCGAGGGGAAATCGGCAAGAGACAACATTTTAATCCATCTCCACAACAACTGGTAGTGCGGAGGCACAACAGATATGGGTTTATGTGGGAAATGTAAAAGCATCGACTGAACGCGTAAGAATAATGTGTAGGGAGACAAATCGCACTGCGGCAAATTAAAATAAATTGCCAGATCTGCATCTTTGCTGAAAGTCGTGATCAAGGAGGTCAGGCTAGACCACCAATCAAGCGGCAGGGATAATTTAGAGGTTATTCAAGGTGTTTGGATTCAAATCGTCCGGGGAATTGAACGCAGACGTGAGCGGTTCTCATAAACACGAAACCGGAGGCTGAGACGGAACAATGGATAAAGAGAGTGCGGAGTTTCTTTGGCGCTTGTGTGTTTCTGTTAATTGAAATGAGAGCGTACTCCGGCCGGGGCTGTTTAGAAGTTGTCGGTATTTTGACAGCCCTCTGAAAAGAGGCAGTAGTGCAGGGTCCTGTCTGTCACACCTGACTCTTTACTGAAGGGGGTCAATTCCGCAGGAGAGTCTGTGAAAAGCTTGCACCCTGTCAGCTCCCGGGCTCTCTGGTGTTAACGCGCGCAGACCGTCAGCAGGCCTTGAACGCAGCCGGCCGCAGTGAGACACTGAGGAGGGCCGGTAGCTGGGAGCCGCCACAAAGTGCTAGCGCAAACCAGGCATGGTAAACGGTGGTCATTTATATAGCACCTTTATCCAAAGCGCTGTACAACTGATGCTTCTGATTCACCCATTCATACACACACTCACACTCACACACTCACAAACCAACGACGATTGGCTGCCATGCAAGGCACCAACCAGCTCGTCAGGAGTGTTTGTGGGTTAGGTGTCTTGCTCAGGGACACTTCGACACAGCCCGGGTGGGGGATCGAACCGGCAACCCTCCGACTGCCAGACGACTGCTCTTACCGCCCGAGCCAATGTCGCCGCCATCAGGCCTCAGATGTAGCGGCTCGCTCGGCTTCTTTGAGATAAGCCATGTGCCTCGTGCCCATTAGCTGCGTGGCGCGGCCGTCCGGAGGGGCCCGTGGTGATTGGCTGTGATTAACGGCTTGTGTGATAAGACCGGGGAAGACGTGGGGAAGATGCGGGTCAGACTTCGAGCCGCTCTCAGCTGTCGCAGCTGCATTTCCTCAATTGTCCCCTCCCTCCACCTAGCCACTCACCCCCCCCCCCCCCCCCCCATCTCCCAGCCGTCAGGCAGCCCCCTTCCTGCCGGAATTCGGGAAAGGGGTGGGTGGCGTGGATGCCAGGATACCTCCGCAGAGGGCAGCTGGGAGAGAGTCACATTCTCCGTGCACTCGCTTCACCTCTCCGCTTTCCTCTCAAACAAAGGGGGATGGGGTTATTTTAAATCCCAACGCGCTAAAACAACACAAATTCAGCTTCCCAGACAGGTGTCCACTCGCGTGAACTCTGCTGTTTCGGAGGCCGTGCCAGACTCCCCACACGCTCAGTGGTCAGATTACTGGGGAAATGTTTTTTGTTTGCGATTGTTTGAGATCGCAGGGGCAGCGTCCCCCTGGTATCGACTGGCTTTTGACATTTTTTCTTTTTTTTTTTTTTTTTTCTTTTTTCAAAAGGCTCACTCAAACAAACCCCCTGGTTAAATATTTCTTCCATTGCATGCGAAAGATAACGAAAATAGCTGGCCTGGGGAGGGACAAAAAATTACTCGTGTCTTCCAGGGTGGGTCATATTTTTTGTGAACTTGTAAAAGTGGTGTGGCTCTGGCCTGGGCCCTCAGCTGCTCTAGTTATATGCTGTAGGCCATGGTACATTCTGACCCTGGATTCCTTTTACAGTAATGCTTTCATTCTTTGATAGATATGAATGCGTCCCACACACAGTTACATGCTCAGTTATAGCCTACTGATGGCCACATGCAATACAGAAACCGGTTGTGTAACTTAAGTTGATAGAATTGATTCTTGTAATTATGTAATTGATTGTTCTAACTTTCCATTCAGCAAGAGATAAATTATAATTATTGCATAATTCTCACAATTTAAATGAGAAGGCGAAAACTTGTTGCTTTTGCAGTATATTCAGAACCTAACATAGTGAATAGTTTTCATTATTTGTGTCTGCTTAAATGAGGATTTTTTAAAACAAATCTAAACAAAGAAATTCTAGAAAACTAGAAATTCAAGGATATAAATGTTTTGGTGTAATTATTCAGTGGTATTTTTGTCTTGATGTATGCAGTGTGCCATTTTACTTTCAATTCAAGTTAAGAGAATATGACTGTAAATTTGCTTTGAATTAATTAGTGAAGGTTAAGGCCTAAGGGTTGTGCTATTTGATGAAATTGCCCCCTTAATCTCTTGTATAAAGATCTGCTTTATTTAAAGGTACACAGGGCATTTGGAAATAAAAAAAGGTTCTATTATTGCATAAACACAGTCAGAATTAACTTTAAATTCTGGTTGGATATCTGGCAGAGGAAATAAGCCTGCTGAATCATACATTTCCTGTCAAATGGAAAGAGATTTTGCGCCTTGCACACCTCTGTAGAGCTCTTTTTCTAAACCTACAGGCATTTATTTGTTTTAAAATTACGTGTCAGCCCAACTTAGTAATGTCTTGTGTCATACAAAAGCAAACCATGTCATGCTATACTGCCAGAATGCTGGAGATCACATGACTAGGTGGTGGTGACTTCGTGACCCTTGTTATAAAAACATGACCCCTCCCTCCCACCCTGCTCCCACCTCCCCCAAACACGAACCACTTAAAAAAGTGTGCAAATGTTGAACAGTGACTATTCTATTTATAAGTTAAGCACTTATCCGTCTCAAACTGCCCTGGGTGTCTTGGTGTTTGGGCCGCTGGTGAAACCTTGCTACAGAACAGATCTTTAAATCTCTTTTAATCTAAGTGCAGTGGACTGTTTGGACGGCTTTGATGTATGCTTTGCAGATAATTAGTGAGAACTGGGTCAGTGTGGGGCAGAAAAAGCCTGTCAAATACTGATGCCAATTTGCAAGTGAGCTTTTTGCTATCTACATGGAAATTAAACGAAAACAAACACCAATGTTTTATTCATATTTCTTCTTTTGATAAAGAACCATTTCCTTAATATTTCAGCATTGAATGGTGGTATGGCATGCTGCAGCTATTGTTTATTTATTTGTTTATTGATTTTATTGCACCTTACTAGGTATTTATAGGACTTCTTTTTAGACATATTGTCCTGTTTATCTTCTGCTGCTGTAGCCTATCCACTTAATATTTCACATGTTGTGTGTTCAGAGATGCTTTCTGCAACCCACTGTAATGTGTGGTTATTTGCGTTACTGTCACATTCAGCTTTGACCTGTCTGGCCCTTCTCCACTGCCTTTTCTCATGAACAAGGCATTTTGCCCGCAGAACTGCTGCTCACTGGATGCTTTTTCTTTTTCACACCAGTCACTGCAAACTCTAGAGACTGTTGTGTGTGAAAATCCCAGGAGATCAGCAGTTTCTGAGACACTCAAACCACCCTGTCTGGCACCAACAGTCATTCCACGGTCAAAGTCACATAGATCACATTTCTTCCCCATTCTAACGTTTGGCCTGAAAAACAGCTGAACCTCTTGATCATGTCTTCATGCTTTTATGCATTTAGTTGCTGGCACATGATTGGTTGATTAAATATTTGCATTAACAAGCTGGTGTACAGGTCTACTTAATAAAGTGGTTAGTGAGTGTGTATATACAGAGATGATCCAAAACATTATGGCCATGCTGTTGGTCCACAGATGCATGGACTCTACAAGACCTCTGAAGACATTAGCAGCAGATCCTTCCAAGTCCTGTAGGGAGCCACCATGGATCGGACATGTTGTTCCAGCACATCCCACCGATGCTTGATCGGATTGAGATCTGAGGAATTTGGAGATCAGGGCAACACCTTGAAATCTTCATCATGTTCCCAAATAATTTGTGCAGTGTGGTAGAGTGCATTATCCTGCTGAAAGAGGCCACTGCCATTGCCATTGCCAGGGGTGTAACTGATCTACAGTAATGTTTAGGTAGGTGGCACGTGTCAAATTGATGTCCACATGAATGCCCGGTCCCTGGGTTTCCCAGCAGAACATTGGCCAGGGCATCACACTACCTCTACTGGCTTGTCTACTTCCCAAAGTGCGTCCTGGTGCCATCTCTTCCCCAGGTAACCGGTGGACACGTACCAGCTGTTCCACATGGTGTAAAAGAAAACATGACCAGGCAACCTTCTTTATCCAAGGTCCAGTTCCGATGCTTGCTTCCCCTTTGTAGGCGCTTTCGACGGTGGACAGGGGTTAGCATGGGCACTCTGACGGTCTGCAGCTACACAGCCCCCTATGCAGCAGTGTCACTGTGTGTTGTGACACATTTCTCCTGTAACCAAATACACATTTTCTGGCCGGTTCGTGGTTTGTCCCTCCCCAGGCCAGTAGATACTTACCACAGTTGTCCAGAAGCACCCCACAAGCCTTGCCTTTTCGGAACTGCTCTGACCCTGTTGTGTGGCCATAACGACTTGGCCCTTGTCAAAGTCACTCAGGTCTTTACGCCTGCCCATTTCTTCCGCATCCAACACGGCAACTACGAGAACCAACTGTTTGTTTACTGTATCCCCGACCTTGACATGTACCTTTCTTACCAGATAATCAACGTTATTCACTTCATCTGTGAGTCATAATGCTTTGGCTCATAAACAATGTACAATCGCCTGACATGTGCAAGTTTACAAAAACTATCAAGAAGATGCTTTCTCAAAAAAAATTTTTTGATTGATGATTTGTTGCATTGCATGCGCAGAATTCAGAAAGACAGAAGTGTGTCTAATAAAATAAGCGTAGTGTTCACCTCATGGGAAAAGCATAGGTGTGACCCGGCGGGCAGCGGAGAAATGGGGTAAATGAGAGAGTAAAGGTGTCTACGGCTCTGGAGCGGGGCCCTTTTGACCTTCCCATGCCGCAGTGCCGTCATGCGTACGGGGTGAGCTGAGGAGACGCTTGCTCTTGTGTCATTTCCTGTGCGGCCTGCATCGCTGCTTTCCCTTAATGAGTGTTTACAGCGGAGTGTTGATTCTTATTAATCTGGTTTTCGTCCACTGTTTTGGCCGGGGGCTTGGGGAAAGGGGGAAAGTGCAGTTTTTGACAGATCGGCAGGCAGCGCGCAGCACACCGCGGCCAGCTTATACTGAACAGATGTGCTCCAGAGTTATTATTCTTTGTAATTACAATCATTAAGTGAAAGCATGTGCCAATCAAATGCCTTTCAAGCAGGCCAGATTGAAACGGAATTGTAAAGAATGTACAGAAGTAAGTTGGGACTGTCTCATTTGGGCTCATTAACATTAAGTGATGCTAAGTCTGTTTGTGGAATATGTGAAATAGTAAAATTTGAAGTATTATTTGCCTGACTAGTGAAACAAGTTCGTTATAAAATGATATGACGTATAAGACTATCAGATCACAAAGTATCTCTAGGAAAATATTTAAGAATTTATTTCATTTGGTTGGCTGTTTCTAAACCAAGTCTAAACAAACATCAAAATATTTCCATCTTGATAAAGAGTAAAATCATTGATCTTTCTTATAAAGAATTTCTGTCTGTGCTATTTCACGGAAAGGGTCTACGACGGTGAGACGCGAGATATCCCCTGGAACGAAGATACATGAAGTTGCCAGTGTGGTCGGTGCCTTTAAAGCACCATTCATTTTCACTTTGGAGTCCCGCCGTCCATAGTAAACTGTGATTGCATGTGACACTCCTGCAGACTCCTGCTTTACCATGATTAATACCGCTGCAAAGTGCCTTAACCATGTGTGGCACTCCGATGGCACATGCCATTAACCTCAGCCCCCGTCACCTCAGGAGCAGAGGGGAAGCGCTTCCACCCCGGAAACCGGTGCTCTCTCCAGCCCACGCAGTCTATCACCACTGTGCTTTGAGATGCAGGCAGTTAACACATGCTGATTTGTGTAGCTTGAAACTCCGCAAAAGGTCCAGGGTACAAAAGGTCCAAAAGGTGCAGATCTGCACTAAATCCATAAGGAAAGAATGTGATATTGCCCGTCGTATGGGATGGATTCTGAGGTTTTAGCACTAGCTGCTTTTGTAGACGCATGTTTAATGTATGTTAAGCTAACACGCGCACTCGCAGACATGCACGGAAGGGAGAAATTATTGATTTATTCCAGAGAACGTGTCAGGTGATTACTTCAAATTACGTGATAAAAAGTGACAGCTTGTGTTTAAAATACTAACAGCGCAGGAGAATTACTGAATTAATGTCATTAAATTGTGTTTAGTGCTAACACTTAATATATCCTTCTTGGTTCTCAAAAATGTGGATTAGATCTTAATATGATAATAATGAGAGGCCTTTGCAAATTTTTCCTGGCAGGTGAAAAATCTTAAATCTTCAGGCAAGAGTAATGGCTCAATACATGGCTGTACTGATTTCATACATTACACCAGCCTTAGTGTTCACTCGCTTTCAGTGGAAAATATGCAATAAAAATATATTGCTGATTGACAGGGGGATCTCATGCTTTTTGACATGGCGCATAAAAAATGTCAATCAGATACCTAAGTATTTTTAATTAAACAGGTTTTTGGCATACACATGGGTCTTTGCTCGGTAAGTTCAAAGAGTCTGTTTGACCCATGTGTTAAAAGTCTGTATCAATTTTCCCTGCCTATGTTTTACTTGGCTCTTAAAACATACAATCCAAATTGCCTTGTTTTAAAACTAGTTTGTTTATAGTTCATTCTTTCAGTCTTTTTCCACATATGTGCGCCATAATTATTTTATGGTGTATAGTTACATATTTGGTTCGACATAGTACCCACAGTCTTGTGAAGAATGCTGAAAAGTTAATAAATAAAAAAGAAAATCGGCATTGCGATTTGAATGCATCTTTTGAATAAAAAAGAAACACACATTAACAGTCTATGGTTTGGAATGTTAGTAAAATTTCAAAAACTGATGTATTATCACTTTGCTGACTTATTGGAAAAGCTCATCAATAACTTTGCTTCTCTGCCATAAAATCTATATGGCATGTGGTCAAATAAAATTAGACTGATGGCAGATGTTTTGACATGCGTCTTCTTCAGCAATAAAGACTTGTGTCTCAATTGATTGTAATCACTTCTTTCTCAGTCGTTAAGTAATAATCATAATAAAAGATGAGTGTTATTAATGTGGCATGGATTTTCCTACAGTAACTCATTGATAACATAAAAAATGGGTGTATGCAGTGATTAAATCTCTTTATTTTCACAATAGTATTTATCAGGTCCAATAAGAAAACTCAAAGCACAGATATCCAACACATGTTTTCGCCGACCTTCCCAGCAGCATGGATTTTGAAAGGACATACCTCGTCTGAATTATACTGTGCACTGTATGAGTGTTTGGGATGTTCTGCAACAGAAAATTTCCATTTCAAATTTGAATTTCCAACAGCCTTGACTTTTAAGAGGCTATGAATTCTTTAGCTCCTGTATGCTCCCAGAGTTCCATCTGTGTATAAAAAACAGTGCTGAAATGCGTGTGGTTTTACGGTATATGTTTATTTTTGTTTCAAATATCATACAGAAAAATGCATGTAGATAGATATCCTACTATATCAATGCACTTCTGTAGTGTTGCACAATGCAACTGATATTTTTTTCAATAAAACTGAAATATTCCTTTGTGAAATTAATGCTCAATTTAAAAAATTGAAATAGTAATTCATTTTATTTTACTTTATTCTAAGGGTGAAGAAAATAGCCTTTGAAATGTTGGAATTACATGACTTTTGTAACTTGCAACTGATTATAAGGTATAAATATGTATTATCCAAAAAGGTGAATTTTTTTTGTGAAATTTGCCACCGTTTCCATTGTATACGCCACTGCTCCAGTGGTAGCAGGAACATCTGTTTCGAGCTTGTTGTTCCTCTTGGCTGCTTTTCAATTGGATTTTTTCATGCAGGTCCAAAAGCTGTCACCTCAGCCAGGCTCTGTTAGCTATCATCGCTGGCCCTATATTAAGTAGGTGTTTCAGGGCTAAGTTAATAACTCTCCTGCCTCTCTGACTGAGCACAGTCAGTATTGCCCCTATCTGTACCGCTTACCCGTCCTCAGGGGTGGGCCACTGCTGTAGGCAGGGGCTGCGTGTGGGGCGTTCGGCCTGCTGTGACGTACTCCAGTGACTCTGCCTTCCCCTTCCTCTGGACTGAACGTACGGAACGGTGAAGCCGCTGGCTCCATCTCTGTGACCTCTGTGCACTCTTCTTTCCGGAACAATCATCGCAGTACATCGCCGGACCTGAGGTCACAATGTCTTTCTGTGAATGCAAGCATGTCTTACGTTACGGTCTGAGCCAGGTATTAATTAAATGGACATACAGCGATTCATTAGGATGTTTGGAACTATGTATGATGTAAAATCGTGAAGTACTTTATGTGCATGCAAAAAGCACTCATTAAATATATGTGTATATACATTTCAAACCCTCAGTGAAATATCTTAAGCTATTAAACTATATACTGGATACACAATGCAAATTTAATAATAAACTTAAACCAAATAATAAAAATAATCAAAAAGAATCCCCAGGGGCTGTTCTTCCAGTTTTATTATTATTATTTATTATTATTTATTATTTATTTTAATTATAATTATAATTATTATTATTATTATTATTATTATTTATTATTTATTATTGTTATAAATCTGTCGTGTCCACTTAACTTTCTGATAGCCATCACATGAATTGTTTTTATGTTTAGAGTAATATTCCTCATAGAAACGGATTTTGTTTTGCAGTTCCGTGTAGAGTTGTCTATGCTACATTGATCATTTCACATATGGATTCATTCACATCAGAAATCTTTTACAGTATACAGACTGTTCAACCGCAGAGAAATTTCAAGCTGAAAAAGAAATGTCTGTTACCTTTTTCAGATGCTCTGGAGATTTTCTCCAAAAGAACAAAAACTATTTGTGGAATTTGCCATCCTGCTATATCTAAGACAATATTTTTTGGAGAAATTGGCCAGCATGATTTGGGATCACTGTCTGAACTAAAAAATACTAGTTCCCATGTGCATAAAATAATATATAAAAATAGTTTGTAACTATAACTATTTCTTCGGCAAATATAATAACAAACTTTTTTCCTTAATTGTGGTTAATAAGCTTAATAAGCTGATTAACTCATGCAAAGCAGTACAGATAGTAAATAATTATCAACTGGTCTTTCTAGACTATCACTAAAATCATTCCATGTTTATCAATGCTTAAATTGCTCATATATTACACAGTTTTTATGAACCTGGCTCTCAACAGTTTAGACTAGGGATATAGAGGAATCTTTCCACAGTCACACCACAGTGTACTAGTTGAATCCGCTCAGTAAAATTCATACACATACAAAAATACGTTCTGCAAAGGGAAGCAAATTTTCTGTTCTGGCCACTGCATCTTGAGAACGTTTCAAATTTGATATAATTTGAGGGTCTGTGATCTATCAACTATAAAGCTGAGGCTGACATCCAGATTTATTTGAAAGGTGCGAGCAGTTAAAGTGAAACTTATGTATACAAGCTAATTGAAGTGTTTCTATGTAAAGGGGTCAGAGACATTAACAGGTCTTTTATGGAAAAAAAGTGTGAACTTTTCGTAGTATTTTAACCTCTTTGTCTCATATTTCTGTAATTGTTTCCACATGTACACATTCTCTCCTCCTGCCTGCAACAAAGAATTTGCAAATGGCACCATTTAAGAAATTGGTATGGTTGGCTTATTGTAGATACACATTCCATTTTCTGTTCTATGTTGTTTTTTAAAAAAAATTTTATTCCCACTTAAAATTGTAGTTCTCATTCAGCTCTGCTGTTTGTTAAGTTAGGTTAATAACTCCCGGGCTATATTCAGTCTATGACTGTCTAAGGAACCTCTTCAATGACTGTGCGCTGGCAGTGATGATAGTGATTACTAAATAAAGTCACTTTACCCTGTTTACCCCTTGGAGCTTTCAATGAGACACAACAAGCAGTGAAACATAGGCCAGTTTCTAACAGTGCTGAGCAATGGATGTGCAACCCATCAGAATAGATGCTCGGCCTATTAAATGAATAGTCCATTCTGAAGGCTCAAACTGTGCTTTATGAACACATTATTTTATGAACATATTATTTTCTTGGAATATGAGGTTTTGGCCCGCTTTCCCTCGCAATAGTTTTGGAGAGCAGATGAATTATGTGCAAGTACCGTTTGTTAACGGGATCTTGGTTGTTATTTATGAGGAGATATTGTATACTGATACACAGGGATGGACCATGACCCCCTCAGACCCTGGACAACAGCATCCTGATAACTATATAAACAATAAACTATATAAATAACTGCGTTCTATAAATGCAGTTCTTCTGAGTTCTTTTTTTAAAAGATTACAATAGGCGATGACACAGACTTGAACTGCCCTTTAAGCTTAACTTAATCGGGTCCATTACGTGAAATAAGAAATGCCACTAGCTAAACTTTTACATGCGAACTACAGGCTTCTGTAAACAGCTAACAAGAACTCATTGGCTGTACCTACTACCTAGCTATTGCCAGACTTGCTGTGAGATCAAGAGCAAGACCAAATAGCTAGCTGGCTGATTAGCATATCTGTTTTATTTAAACTTATAAACAGAGATATATCCAAACACTGAAGTTCCTTCAGGTCGCACTGCCTAGCTGGCCTGTGGATCATACTTTACTGGTTCCATGGCAGTTGGTTCCAGAGTTGTGCCCGGCAATGGTGTTGGAGGACAATCCCCCTTGCCTTGGTGGAATTGCAGGCTGTGGCATGCAGGTGGTTGTCGTGCAACTGCTCCTGGTGTTACTACTGCTAGTTTGCTGTCAATCTGCTGCAGGTGGCTAATGTTTACCTTAGCCACTTCCACACTCGTGCTATTTCATGACTGCTTTTTAGAAATTGAAGGCACATTTTCCGGAATGGCTGTCTCCCTCACCTCTCCTTTGCCTTTAATTGCTTCTTTTGGTGAATCCATAGCTCCTGTAAGCTAGGCAACCAAGTTAAGGCCAATTCAGTCCAATTGATCACTTGCTTCCTGCCACTTGTGCCTTCTTTGTTTGGCTGCTTCATATCCCTCATCCTTGACTCATAATAAAATATAGGAATGAAATGCAGTTTGTGGATGTTCACAAAATAGTACTAAAAACATATTAAAGCTGACTTTCTCTGGCTTGCTGGTTTGTTGACATTAAAGGTTGACATTAAAGGTGTAAATTCTGAACATACTATCAATAATAGTTCAATAATAATACTATTAATAATAATAAAGTCATACTTTTATCTGCATTTTATGACAGTAACATCTGTCATAACATTTACAGAAGAAATATTTACCCATATGTATGACAGTGCTATGTGAGCCGTATGACGAGGGGTTCAAGTAAAGTGTTACCAAACATGCTAATTATAAGGACTCAAGGCAGTCAAGGCACTCAATACAGACCCAGAGTTAGGCCACTCACAGGTTCTGAAGCCCATAGCAGGACACAATTGGCTTTATCCCGCCAAGGATGGATTATGCCTTGGGTTACAGCATTTGCTTCTCACAATGAGTCAACCTCTTGGCTGGGCCTCTGTTGAAAAACAAAGTACTGTGTATTTGTAGAAAACAAACAATACTTTGTGGGAACTGTTGACAGTGTGATTTGGGCATACTGTATGCATTGGTCAGACACTGGTATAAACCTGAAGAAATGTCTCTGTACCTCAGTGGACTTCCTACCGCCACCACTCTGGTGTGGTCCATTTGGTATAGAAGTGGTGTCAGAAAGCCTTATATATTTTCTGGGGGAAATGGAAAGCTGCCCTCCACTCTCCTTGTCGAGACACTGTGTCCCCTTAATCATAGTTTTCATTTCAGTGCATTGAAATTTCCGTTACCAAGGACAACATCATAAATAAAAGGGTTTGTGAAATTTTTACCTGCGGCTCCCTAACTTTGCGCATTAGGGGTAAAAGAAGAAGAGAGGTGGTCATCTGTGAAAATTTATAATCATTTATTACATAGGGCTAGAGCAGGGGAGTAAGTAAAAGCCTGAAGGCACACATCCATAAACTGGAGCAGAGGGCCCTAAATGAAAAGTAAAGTGAATTTCTGTATCTTGTCACAAAATAATGAGGAGCGAGGGCTCTTATTCATTGTAGTGTACAACGCATTCACTCACAATCCAGTTTCAGCGCTGAACGCATCCCTGATGTATAGCCTCAAATTTGAAAAGAAATATCTGTGCTCAACATTATATGGAGGCTGGCTGAGCGGGAGGTTTATATAGTGTACTTTGTTGCTGTTAAATGTTTTCTTTCTTTCAAACATTTTACCTGAATATATTAAATATGACCTCCCTTCTTGTGCATATACAAAGCTTCTACAAAGATTTACATATTTCCAGTGACAGGTCAAATCAAAGTTCAATATTTTTTTGACTTTGTTAAAAGTTAGCCGCTGCAGTTTGAGTTTGTGTCATTCAGAATTTGATCTTTTCTTGGTATTGGAGCAACAATGTATTTGTAGTGTATTCTACACTGTTGGATGATTTTCCCCTTATTGTATTAGAGTACTTTTCTCAAGGGTGATTTGTTCTCTGAACACCATGTTTCTTGGCTTTAACTTTTTTAAACATACAATTGTTTCCCTAATTAGTTTCTTGTAATTAATGTTTGCGTTTTGTTTGATGTATCACAACTGTGCCAATCCCTGCATAAATTTGTACCATTTTGCTGAGTTCAAAAGGAATAGGACGCATTTATAAAAACACACAATACATTTAAATAATATGTTCTAACTTGAAATTAATGAAATATTTTAAGCAATCCATCATGTTTTGATGCTATTTATTTTTAACTCAATTATATTATAATTGTTCATTTTTCCTTTTACGCTAGGTAGATGTGTGTCCGCCTGGTTCACACCACACAACAAAAGATTAATTGCAAATAACAGATCAAGATCAAAAACATGATAATTTAATTTGCAACACTAAATAGGAAATTGCTAATTTAATGCAAAACAATAAGATGTATGTTGCAAATTACCACCCACTTCATTTATGAGTAGCTAATATTTATATTCTTTCTTTCATGCTGATACTCTGACCCTTAAATTTAGTATTTAGTGTTAGGGAAATAATTAAGCTCACAGAAAAGTTATGTTCTAATACTATTATACATTTTTTCATGATTTGTTTGAAGGCTTAATAAAATGTGTGTTTGTATGAGGCTGTTTTAGCTCCAAATCATAGATGTGATCTGTCCTCATTTTTAGAATCAGGTATATAGATGGGATTTGTTCCAGGAGCTTTTTCATTGACTTTATTTTTTATGTAACATTAAATGGGACTGAAAATTGAAGATATAAAAGTCCTGATCAACCATGGGCGATGCATTCATAAGTGTGGGATTTGGATGAAGGGAGAGTGGTGCTTTTGCAGAGAATGAGGTTGACATTTGGAATGGGCCACCAAATCATGTTGTCAATGGTGATGCATCGAGATCTTTCTCTAGCAAATTGGATGTTCCAAACTCTGGACTGATTGATGGTTCATCCATGTCACCTCACTACTGTCATATGAGGAGAGCGAAGAGAGGAGAAAGGATGCTCTCACTGTTTGTAAAGTATGCAGATTAGAATAGACACAAATGACCAAGGGAGTATTAGGCCAGGTATGGTATGGTCTGCTGTTCTCCCATTTTGGCTCGTCCCTAAACCTGAGAGCCGGAATTAAAATGGTCTCAAACTTGTTCTTTGTCCACATCATTCATAACCTATCTATTAAAAAAGTGGATTACATTGTGGATGAAGGTGAGTACACAGCTTGTACATTCAATAACATTGATTATAAAAATAATGAAGAATTGCTACTCTTTTGCTGCCAAATGTGTTCCTATACAAAGGGCATGTGCTCTCAAGGACATTCCGTTCTTGCTCTTTCAGTACTAGCCACAATGTTTTGTGAACCTGAAATGTCTTCCTTTCTGTACCTTTTCTGTCGGTGCTCTTTCCCCCCTCTCTTGTTCATTCTTCTTCTTTCGGCCAACGGTTGGTCCACTCCTGCAATTGTGCCGTGTCCTCTGCTTATGAGAGAAGCTATATTCAGTATAAGCACTTGAAACTGAAATATTTCTCTTTTATAAAGCCCAAGGAACCTTGGGTTAAGTCCTCGATTGTTCGAGAATGAACAACGTGCTCCCAATGCCTTGGCAGTTGGACCACACTTTATTACTAGCTTGTACCACACTTTATCCTCCTGTATAACTGTATACATGTATATCTGTGTGTTACATACATACACATACACACACACACACACACACACACACACACACACACACACACAGTGTACTATATGCACATATACATACATAAGGGCTAAAGTGATGAAAGAACAGTAACAGCTTTTCCCTTTGTTTTGTTGCACAGGGTCTCTTCATCTTCCTGATATATGGGGTGTACAACACAGAGGTAAGTCTGCACAATGTCTCAAGGCTGACAGAGTGAATGAGAGAAATGACAAGTTTCTGATCGCACTAACTAAAGGGACGAAGTGGCTTTCCACATGAGCGTCCCACTGCCCTTCATGCTTGGACTAACTTATATGCATCCGGCTTCGCCATTAAACACTGACACCCTGAGTAAAGAGCCAGTCATTTCTCACCAACATTGACTAATATTTCACTGCCTCTTTAAGTTTTTAAACTCATGGCCCTCCATTTAACATTTTGACATTAGTCTTTACTGGTCCGGGAGGTTTCACTCTTAGAATATAACAAAAAAGAAAAAGAAATGCGGGGCAGCAAGATAGAAATTGAGAATATTTCACCGTGAAATGGCTGTTATTGCCATTTAGATTCTCTTAGAAAAACGACTGTAGATGAAACTTCGCTCAGGTTTAATGGATGAAAATAATTTAATCCTTCTAGCGTGTCATAGTTGTTTTATGAAACTGAATAAATGTTCATATGAATACCTTCGACATAAATAGCCCTATTACTCTATAAAGGCTTTTCATGGAAACCTTGCAATACAATTGTTCTTTAAAATCTGACCTTGATCATTGTCCTTCATATGAATTCTGAGAGAAACAAACAACTACCTTCTAAGGAAAATAATATTAATATCATTATTGTTTATGTTCATGTTTTTTTTAATTTTTTTTTACAATATTGAATAATATTGAAATTAAATGCTGAACATACATTTTTGTGAATGTGATAGATGAATCCATATTTAACTGCATGGAAATGGTGTGCATTTGTGTGGATTTGTTCTCTTCAATTAAGGTATTCATTTATCACCTTTCCATACAACACCATGAGCTGCATGTGCCTAACAGCTGAAGTGGGGCTGTGGCTGGTTGTTTTTGATGGTGTAGACAAACCTGCTACTGGACAATACTTCAGAGTATCTTTGGGGGGAGTTACACATTAATGGGGTGACTCTGGGAAGTGATGTGGACACTGTTCTATTGGAGGCTTTGTCGTTTGGAGAGAACAACAAAAACTATCATTTACGATCTTGCAGATATTAACGAGACAGTGGTTACTCCTGATTTCCATTCAGATTTTCTCAGATTGACCACTTCTCTACGGTTTATTAGCTGCACAATATAAAGACAAAAACCACTTGTGGTTCTTGGTTGAATCTGCTGGCGAAACAACATAAATGATGGATATAACTACACAATTTGTATTTGAATTTTAATTTGAGAAACAACGACTGTGTACACAGTCAACTTTAATTAGAGGGTTTTTACTGTACCGTAATCCGTGTGTGATCTGTGTTACAGCCCTTTCTATACACAGTCCCCTCATTTTAAGGGAGCAAATGTGCTGTAACTGGCCAAATGAGCATAATCTGAAGTAAAGTTGTCATATTTAGTACTTTGTTGGAAGTCCTTTACATTCTTTGACTGTCTGAAATCTGCAGCCCATAGACACCACCAGATCCTGGGTATCCTCGCTGGCCATCTTCAGTTCCTATTTGTTTCTGGGGTTTGGCTTTTTGTCTCATTTTCAGCAAGTGAAGCACATGTTCTGTTGGATTCAGGACAGGTGCTTCACTTGCTTGCTCAAGAACATTCCACTTTTTAGCCCTGAAAATCTCCTTAGTTGCTTTTTCAGTATATTTCGGGTCATTGCTGTGAAGTGAAGTGCCATTTTAAAATTTGAAAGTATTTCTGTTCGACAGGTGTTTGTGGGTTTTTCTTTATTATGGTGAGAATTCTTTGGTCGTCAACTGTAGAGGTCTTCCTTGGCCTGCCATTCCCTTTGCGATTACTGAGCACACCGGTGCTCTCTTTCTTCTTAAGGATGTTCCAGACAGTTTACTTTCATAAGCCTATGGTTCGGCCTATGTTGCTGACTGTTTAATTCTTATTTCTCAGCCTCACAATGGCTTCCTTGACTTTCATTGGCACAACTCATGTTGAAAAATTCCAGTAACCAACTAAAAGTATAGAATCAAGACTTGATACTGAAAAATGTCTTGATACACCCGACTGATCAGAAACACCAGTAAAGTAATATGTGTCCCACATATTATGGTACCCTGAAATGGGGGGATTATGAATAAAATGTGCTGTAATTTCTAAATGGTGAAACCAAATGTGTGGAAATACCCTTTAAGAAATGATGTGAATCTGCACTTTCATAAATGCCGTGAATAAACACTTGTTTGATTACAAATCTAAAATTGTGGAGTACACAGCCATATCAAGAAAAAATAAATATGTCTCTGTCCCAATACTTATGGAGGTTGCTGTACATAGATATACTATTGGTCTGCTTTTATATTTAAGTTTTACCCAAGAATTCTTCGAGAAATAGAATTAGACCTTAAATACTCGTTATTTCGAAATAAAGCTGTGGAATTACTGCGAATGGAACGGCGTCTCTTGAATACCTGCGCAGTTGTTATGACAGAGCAGGTAAGGTCAGCATCGCCCATGCACAGAAACTTTCCACCTCTGTGGCTTTGCACATATCCCAGCAAATAGTAGGCCGGCGAGCTCCAGCGTCTCTCCCAAGCACTGCGGGCCAGCAGTTTCACACCTTCCGCCACGGAGTGTGAAGAGGTGTCCCTGAGTCCCTGAGTCACTGCACCGCATTGACACAGCACAGGCTCGGAGCTGACCCCCCTATATTGTAAAATAAATCATCGCCACATTCTTGCTTAAGTGGCTTTTTTAGCACATAAGAATCTATTTTCTAACTCCGTGTTCTCCTTGACCCACGGGTCTTCACAATTTGTGAGCAACCCATGTACGCTTTATGCTTTTGAAAAGGGTTTTGTAAATATAAAATGTAATAATCGTCGCTTTTCCAATTTTGCCTGTTCCCTTCTTTGGCCTATGCAGTGATGGAAAGTACTGGTGGCATAAGTTTCACTTCTGACACTGAAAATGAATGTGTATTTAATAGAAAAATTTAAATAAGTTGAATGGAGATTACCAATGAAAACTTGGCAACAATTTTTTTTTCACACTCTTTTGTCTCTTTTAATATAGATAATTCAAAGAGTAAGACATATGCATAGCAGTGCTTAATGTGTTATTGCAATGCTAAACTGCCATGAAGTGAAAACTGCCATAAAGACATATGCCATTATTTAATGGTATATTAATGTGTATATTTTTCTCTGGCAGCACTGGCATTCGCCTTTAAATACGGACCACGATGCTTCCTTCCTGATTTACATGTCAGTAATGTAATCCATAAAATGGTGTCCCAGTCCCAGACATATCACCATTAAAATCATGCGCTCGGGTATGTGTGATCATAAGCAGGTAATAAATATAAATATGCAGCAAATAAATGGGTCATTGATTTTAGGTTGTCAAAATAATTGCTGATTTGAAGTAACTACAGTAAACAATTATCCTTTTGCTGTGTGCTCATGGCTCTCTGATGGCTCCTGTTTGTGGTGTGAGTATTCAGGTGAGCTGGGTGTTACTACAGCCCGATTATGTTGATTACTGCTGACTACACCATTTACATATATATTTTAATATTTAATTTTTAAAAATATATATATTATATTACAAAGCACTAATGTGACAGATGATTCATGAGTAGGTGTGGTGCAATTCTACGCAGATAGCCTGACATCTATGAACAATGGGTAGCTTAAATGTGAATACATTTGTAAGTAAATGCCCTTCCTTATACAATCAGCAACCAATCAATCAATTTTATAACAATGATTAAACAAAGCAGGCAGACTAGTTCTCCCATCTGCTTTCAAAACGATTTAAATATTGAATCAGTAATACAGTGCTTGAATGGTGTACCCTTATGGTGAGCAAGGGCATTAGCTACAATACACAAAGTGAGAAAGTACCTCAGTTGCACTGCACTACATTTCAACATAATTTGTACTATATACTGTACAGTTGTAGGCATTCTGTGACAGGAAGACAATGGTTTTCCCATCTCCATAAACAATTATACTGTAACATGATTGTCAGTCTTGTAAGGAGATATTATATTATTGATTAATGTACATCTTATTCAATTGTATGTTTATTCTATGAAGTCTTTCAAAGGTTTACATACCGCACAGTACCTTAGGCTCTTACAGCATCAAGCTCAATTAGGATGTTATTTTTCATTGTTGGTTTCAATAAGCTCCCCTCCTCTCTCTGTGTTTGTGTTATTCATCTGCTTTGATGACCTTTCTCTTGCACAGTATTCCAAGGATGTCAGCAGGTGCTGGAACAAGCTTTACTTTCATATGGAAATGATGATCATGAAAGCGTTTACACCAAACGTGGTGATTACATCACCTCAAACCTTGAACACAACAAGGATTTAACAACATCAAAATAGCCCCAAACAAAAGGGCCATAGCACTTTTACGTGGGTTTCCATGTCAGTAATGGAATTCCATTGTTTTACAGTGGAAATGTGCAAATGTACTGTATTTGTGTCTGTCAATAATGGTTCTATTTAAAACTGTGTATAATATTTTGGCTCGGTTGTCAAATCATTTTGTCCTTTTCATTGCTTGCTGCCTCAGCTATGGTGTATGTGTGAGGCATCTTAATATTTCTGTTTGGGGCAGTATGACATGCCTGAGACTAATGAAGCAGTAAGACCTGCATATTCACTAATATGGTGGGTGGAGTTTTACCTCGCGAGGCTGACAGCCTAAGTGATAAACTAAACTAAAACAATCAGCCCCCTTCTTCTCTCTGTATTCCGTACACACTCACACCTTATACAGTATCCTGACACCACCCTGTGCTTCTCATAGCAAAATAAGGCTCCTTAATTGGACACAAGAATTATGCTCAATCTCTAGGTCCTTTTGAAGAAGCAAAATGCACTTTAAAATAACAAATTGCCATGGTGTTTTGAGAGCATTGCAGACGTATCGGATTGTAACCTGCGGCTTTGTGTAGTTTTTCAGCGGTAACCTTGGAACTGTCAACTGTTTCTGTAACAAGTCATACCATTATTGGTGTGCCTGTCTGTGTGGGTTCAACTTGCTTTGAGGACATCAACTGATCTTCATTTTGTCTGGAGATTGAGGGCAGCCACCCCTATGACAGGATTCAGTATTCAGAAAATGTATTTTTAACAGAAGCTTAGTTTAAAGCATTTAAATATTACCTTTTCAATGCGTAGTAAGACTGCCTACAGTATATTCTGTGTTTGACACTGACAGGGAAACAAAGTACTGCGGATATTGACTTCTCCAAAGGCTATGATGGTAATATCAGTGAAGTGGAGATGGATTTATAAATTCCATGTGAAATGTATGCCATTCTCTCAGTGCCTTCTGATTTATCAGAACGGCAGTCAGACAAAAAATGCATTGTTTTCATTATCATATGAAACGCACTGTTATGAAAAAAGTAATACAATGAAACCACTCTTTAAATCTGGGAGCTTGGAGTGTGCACAGGTTATAAATGGACTCAAAATAAAAGGATGGGCTGTACTGTGTTTGGTGTTCCACTACAGTACCTAGACTGCTTTGGCTTACTGGGTACAACTGCAATCTGTTCTGCTAGGGTCTCTTTTTCAATAGCTTCATTTCTAGGCCACTCTGCAATGTGACAGATGATAGCTTAAAGTAGTCTCCTTAGCTTGCTGGGACTATGTGTCTCTTTCAGGTCCCGTTAGCCTTGACACACTGTAGCGTTTCAGTTTTCCATTTTGCGGTGCTTATTGATTTAAAGCAGCGTACACTGTTATTGTTTCTTCGTTTCCTGTTCTTTATTCTGAATTTCATGGTTTGGTTGAGATCAGATGTAAGGACAGCTGTTGTTACCATTTCATCTTGCAAGTGTAAATACGTTATCCTCTGCCCTCGTAGGTCCGAAGCACAATCAACAGAATCAAAGAAAGGAGAAGGGCGCTCAACTTTTCGGTATGTACTGTGTCTGCATGAGCAAGGATATTATTTGGTTGTTTATATTTCATGTGCCGTTATCCAAAACAGCAGAAGTTGGCTTCTTGTACATCTTACACTGTTGCGTCGTATTAAAATTTATTTACGCTGTAAACATTAAAAAACCGGGGATACAATGCCATATACACCACACAAAAATATTGGAGATTAACTACTAAAGCATTGTTATAGATGCTTTATAGATACACTTTTTTTTGTTATATTATTTGCTCCTTTGAAAACAGGTCAAAAGATATGTTGTGCTGGAATGTGAAATATTTGTCTGGCATACTTGTGAACTGTAAGAAATAACAGTGTAACGTCACACCTGACATGCTTGACCCTAAAATACACCCGCTCCTGATATCCTTGCCCCTTTATATTTCCACTATTGGTTCAATTGAAGGAGCTACACAGATACAATAAACCAGTGATATCTTGCCACCCCAAGTGGGATATAAAACGTATAATCCTAACGCAGAGATATAATCTCTTAAAGCAGATTATGGAAATATCCAATGTACTATGTCAAGTCCAAACTCTGCAATACGGGAATGGTTTTATCGAGCAGCGACAATGGCTGGCTTCTTCAGCACCACCAAAGCACCTTAATACCAACAGTGGTGACTGTAGTATGTGTTACACGCTTCTAATCCTGGACGAGTTGTCCCTGGACATTAAACTGTCAGTCCAGTATTTATTCCGGCCACTGATCCCTTGTATCACTTAGCCCTGCAAAGTGCTTTAAAAGTAGTTAATAGCACCCCCCCCCCCTTGTAACTTGTCCCTTATGAATGATCACATTAACTCCCTCCTGGGTTGTCATGGTTTATGGGATATAGCAGTTTGTCCCAGCCTGCCAGCGCAACATAAGGTAATTTAAAAAGAAATGAGACCATTTCTAAAGGCAGATTGATTTGGGAATATTGCCCGTTCTTCCCTTTGACCCCCTGACAAGTTGACACTGTAAAGATTGGGACTTGTAAAAAATGACTAAACCAAACGCACCCAGGTTACTGATATATTGTGGGTCCGTATTATCATTGGGCTCTTTTGTGGTCTCGCACAATTTTCCAATTTCAAAGTCCACATTGAGTTTGCCCATGCAGTGGATGTCTTAGATAATGTCATTTTTGCCCCATAAATCAATCTATGCACTGTATCTACCTAGCTTTATTTCTACATGTAGTGCGCATTATATTGTTCTATATGTGTAAAGGTATGTACTGTATGTCTACTGTAGCAAAAATGGAATCGGGTGTTTTGCAGTTGCAGTATTCAAAGAATGATGTGCAGTTTAAATTAATATATAATAAATAATAATATACAGAAAAATACATACGAAGGGAAAAATACATACAAATTGTCATGTAAATGCTAGAAATGTATTCCAGTTTCTTCACATTCTCTTTCATTTGTCTATCACTGACAGTTTATAATCTACATCAAAAACAAATCTGCATCTGTCTTTAAGTATCAACCTGTAATTGATTGTTTTCCTTCCTCAAAAATACTATATTAGTTGAATTGTATAATAGAAAATACCAACAAACGCTGCACTCAAACATTTTTCCATTCAACTTCGTGGCGGACAGTTGACGGTACTGGTTTAAATTCTGATGACACACTCACTTTGGTTCCTTTGTTTTTGTTTTTTGTGTCAAAATTGTGTACATATCATACAGACAGCTGTCCTGTAGATGTTCTTCCGGCAGTTATTTATACACATGGTCGTGACTGCTGTTCCCTGACTCCTTGTTACCTAGGTGCTTGTTAACAACTGCTCACTGACCTCTGTGACCCTCTACGTGTACACACAGTCCAAGATTGCATTGTGATATAAAGCTGTCAGTTGAACCTACCAGAAAAACCCTCCTTTCAGCACTTAGAGTTCAGAACTGTGACAGGGCTGAAATATAGATTTAAATTGGAAGGGGATTAGTTTTTGATCTTAATTCAAGTTTTGACAAGATATATATGTACATAGACCAGGGAGGAATCGCTTGTACAGCGGGGTATGAGTATAGGGTAGAATATGGGTATATATTTAAAAAATCTCTCTTGCATAATGTCTCATTGGAATAACTTGTAAGGTTTATTTGGGCCTATTGTTATTTAAGAAATGTTTAAGAACTCAAAGCTACAGATTTCTGTAGCCAAGGTAAATTTAGATGAAATTCAGTAACTGTTTATTATTTTCTATGCTGTACATGATAGATGATAGCTCATAGTTTATATTTGACGTTGATTCCGTTGTTGATTTGAATAGCCTAGACAGGTAACGGTTTTACCCACACCGCCTGCAGCCTTTTCTTCAACAGATCTGTTGTTCTAGGGCCAGGTTTTCGGGTAGTTTTCTAACAGCTTTCTGACGGTCCTGTCCAGAACTGCGCCAGCTCCAGGCCCTCCAGCTCAGTGACCAGCTCACGCCCGGCCAGCTCCCCGATGCCCGGGCTCCAGTCCCACAGCCAGGAGGAAGGAGGGTACAGGACCTCCTCCAGCCACCTCAGCTCCTCCTTTGCTCCCCTCGACACGGCCACCGTGCTCTGCGAGAGCTCGTCGCACACCACCAACAGTGAGTACCTCCAAACACCACGTTTAGCACGTCGCGCTAAAGAGAGAGCCTTTTCCCCAGCTTCGCTGTGATATTACGGTTTTATATGATTTGTGCTGAGCAGTAAACACAGAGGTTTTGACCGTTCGAAACGCGGGTGTACAATCTGGAAGTGAATCTGTAATTCATTATGAGCAGAAGGAGGAGTAACTTTGGGAGAGGAAACTGAACTCAAAGATGACAAACCCCCTGTTATATTTTAACATAAACCAGACCCAACTGCCTGAATAGCTTCCATCTAAGTTTTTGACCTGAAGATTATTTTGTTGAGTGGAATGAAATTGGAGGGAAGAGAAATTTAAGTTTAAAAGGATGTAGCACTGGCTTGATAATGCAGGCAATGGTTCAGGTAAATAAAAGGCTTGCAGCGGGTTTTTCAGCTGCTCTCCAAATCGGTTTCACCTGTATATAGTATTTGTATTCCTACATTGTACATTGCAGTTTTCCTAAAAATCTCAGTGTTACATGTTAAATAAGGCTACAGAGATACTGTAGCAGATGGACGCAATTGAATTTCTCCTGTCATGTTCACACTTTCACGTTCATGCACTGTATAGACACAGACATATTTATGTTTCTTCTTGCTTGTTAGAATAATACAGAGAATCTTCCCCGCATCCTGTCTCTACGTCTGCGCATCTCTATCAACAAAACTATATCAAGCATGATGCATTCAACCTTGCTGAGGCGCAATGTAAATACACGCATATTGATCGCTGGCTGTCGTTATCCGCATCATTACTTGGGTGGATAAATATTGTCAGCTGGATACTGACTCGCAAGCCTGACAGCCTTCATTGGCACAGTGCGTAAAGCGGCGCGTTTGTGGGCCCCCACGCCGTATGCATATCACTGCCGAACGCCCGGCGCGCAAACACTGTCAACTAATCATCTTGAGTAGACACCGTAGAACAGCCAAATGCAACGTGGCCATGATTGAATATTTGTTTTTAACATTGAGCTATTTGCGAAAACCGTCAGCATGAGTACCTCTATAACAAGGGGAATCGCAGAACTATAAATAACGTGACAAAGAAGGAGCTTCATAGCGTCTGCAATCAGTAGGTGCTGCTGCACGTTATGCATATGGAGACGAACGCAGCGGAGACTTTGCATCGTAACAAATGGCTTCCGCTCGCGGTAGATGCGGCAACAATTCACAACTGATTGCGGTGTCTCTAATATCCAAGGTCAAGTCATTTTTTAAAGATCTGCTGCATTTATGTATGCCTTTAATCAGTTTCTGCCTCTGAATCCCGTGGGACCTTCGTTTACAAAGGCTAATTATAAAGAAAAGGCAGATATGAATGAAAAAAAAAACTCCCGATGGAGAAAAGTTAGAGCTAACAATAGAAAAAGGACATTTATTTGTGCGCTAGATCTAAGCCTTTCAGTGCTGGGTTTGAATGACCTTTGTTAACACAAAGGCTCGAGATTGAATTTGTTTTTCATACAGATGCAGCATACTATAGGTGCTCATTCAGTATTTTGTATTTGCTTTTACATTTTATATTTCCTTTTACATCAGACAAAAACATTATTAATATGTGTATACCTATGGTAAGGTCTTCCCTTATGTATAAATTCCCTTATATTAAATTAAACAATTTTCTCTGTACATAATTCCCACCTGGTAAACATTTATACTTTAGACATATTGTACATTTATATAAGATTTTGTATTATGTACTGTCTGTACTGTGAAATGTAGCTTTGTTGATTTGTTGAATATAAAAATGTGGCAAAGGTTATACGTTGACCAAAAATTCAATCTTTGGTTTCTGTGGCCTGGATTATGTAGGCGGGATGATTGACATAATGTCAAATTCAGAAAATAAGTATAGCATATGAAGAACTGAAGGGCATGGTTATATTGTGACACTGGCTCTACCTAAGGAACACGTTGTTGTAAGATGAACTAGATATAGACCAAGGTAAACATTGCTCTAATAGTGCTAGAGGACTTAAGGGAGGTCATTAAAAAATGTTAAAACATTACGCTTCTCAAACAGGAAAGTTTATTAATTTTATTATATACCAGATGTATTCATATTCATGTGATTTTTTGCACACTTTTAAAACAAAGAAAGAAAGAATAATATATCCCTCTAAAAAATATTTGCGACAAACTTTCCAAGAGGCACAATTAAAAGCCCTGACAAACAGTTCCTCTAACATCATTAAAACCGGCCTGTTCTTTGAGCCAGAGTCCTAATGGAAATGTAGAATGTGTGTCTGCCCTGGCGTCTGACTTCCCTTCTTTGTCAGAATTTGAACAGATGTTCCCTGTGTTGACGGTATTTAAGAGGTCAGTACACCTAAATAAATTTGGCTTCGCTATCGGGCTTGTGACTGTCGATTACACCCCAGGTTTCTCCCACTGGAAGAATCATTTTCCTCCTCTAGCAGTTGTCACGCATGTTTACCGTGAGTCACTCGCATGCTGTGTGAGGTCGGTACAGACGCCCAAGAGCGGTTATTGCATCACGGTCACACCAATTTTATGAAATATAATTATCTGTTTAGTCGGGAGTCAGCTGCATAGGAAATTGTTGAATATGTTTTTCAGTTGTTTGTCAGAATTGCTTTCTGTTTATTTAAATTATGTCTGATACGCGCTGTTGATATAGTAAGTGTTTTAAGTGAAAATAATGTGTCCGCTGTGGTCCGCGGACCACTGGTGGTCCGTAAAGGATTCCCACTGGTCCGCAATTTGAAAAGCCTAGTATATAGATTTTGCCTAGTATATAAATATAGTTCAGATCAATTTGTGAACTACATATTTTATTAAGTTAGTTTATTTCAAGTATAGGGTCATTTTAGCCAACTGTTTAACAAGTTGTCCACCATCAGAAAAAGATTGAGAAGCACTGCATTGGAACAATGCTGTAGTTACTCTGGACATGTGAGAGAGGGAGTGCTGTGTTTGAGTGCCACTCGCCCATGCTGATATGATTCTCTAGTTTGTCTCTGTAGGCCCGGATGCAGCAGACCAATGCTAGCAGGGTCATCGGGATAATGTGGCAGCACAGCGGTTATTATTTTTTCTTAGTGTGATTTGATTACAAATTTTCATTTAAAATATGGTTTCCCTGTTCTATTTATGCAAGTAATAACAAGTAATCATTATTCATGAAACTCTCAGATCTGGGATGTGGTCACTAGTGTACCATGCTGTCTAGATCTGGACCCCAGTGTAGAAATATGGTTGAACCACAGCCTTTATAACTAATGTGTCTGTAATTCAAAGTGTAGGTTTTGTTAGAAACAGATTTTGTTATTAGCACAAATCAGTTAATTTGACACTGGCTAATTTATTAATTTATCAATTGCACTTTTTCTAGCACATTGTTTTTTAGTCATGTTGATTGTTTATTTAATTGTTTCGACTAGTTTTCTCTCACTGCAACCATAATTTCTCCTTGAGACAAGTAAACTGAACTGTGAACTGAACTGAACTGAACTGTACTGGCATAATTTTGTATGACCTTTTTTCATCAATTATTTTAAATGTTTAATGATTTCATTATCTGTGAGGTTATATGATGTGCAGTCAGTGAGAACTTTATTTGGTATTTATTAGACTTGTTTTTTAGACTTATTAAGTCTTCTGCTGCTGTAGGCTATCCACTTAGAGGTTTCTGTTCAGAGATGCTCTTCAGCATACCACTGTTGTAATGTGTGGTTATTTGCGTTACTGTCACCTTCCTGTCAGCTTTGACCAGTCTGGCCCTGCTCCTCTGACCTCTCTCATTAACAACTAGGCATTTTGCCCACTGCTGCTCTCTAGATGTTGTTGTTTTTTCCTGCACACTAGAGACTGTTGTGAGTGAAAATCTCAGGCGATCAGCAGTTTCTGAGATACTCAAACCGCCCTGGCACCAACAATCATTCCATGGTCAAAGTCACTTAGATCACATTTCTTCCCCGTTCCCCGTACCACAAAATAGATGGCGACAGGTAAAGCTGCATGCTAAGATGTGTATGTTTGAAGTGTACTGATTTGGTGATGAAATGTCATGTAGCATAACTGCACATCTGGTCAAATACAGGGTCAGACAGAATTGAATTGCAAGTTCAGCCTGTTCAAAACACATGTTTGTCTCCTTGTTCTGCATTTGAAGCAATTCATATTTATAACAATATATTTATTTTCCTTTCACCCCGGCTAACAAAGAACTGGACGTGACCTTCAGCGTTGTATAAAAATCTGTTGTCTAGTTGTTTTGTTTGGTAAATGTGTGGCAGCAGATCAGGGGCCTGTCATTATGATTATAGCTGACAGTGTAAATACCCAAATAAACAGCAAGCAAATGTGTTATTGGTTTGATTTTTATTTACATTCTTGTCACTTCAAGCAGTCTTCTTTCACTTGCTGAGTAGCGCATATCTTGTGGCCAGGACGGCTGGGAAGAATGGAAATGATTTGTAGAGAGTTAAAGCCATTGTCTGAGATTTCCAGTCTTGTATTCTGCTCTGTAGCTCAGAATCCATCACACTGATTGGTGTATGAAATTCTGTTTTTGAGTATGCCTATCAGAAAATTGTGTGGCATGTAACGGTTAATGTGCGTCAAGTATTTTTGTTTCAGTGGTCCATAAAAACTGCTCCTCTGTTCAAGTGCACAGGAGTGCGTTGTTCTCAGTGTGTTTGTTACTGTACGTTTGCTGGCAATCATGCATTCTACATACACTTGGAAAAACATGAATTTTCTGTTTTGTTTTTTAAAACCTATTTATAATTCAAAAATAGAGCACGGCAAGTTGTCACATATAACAAATTGAGGCGAAAAGTGGAATTTTTATCTGCTTAGAACGCTGACTGAATTATACAGATGGCTCCGGCTCTCTGGTAATGGGATACATGATGGATAGCCTCCCCGGGTTGTCTGCCCACTTTTATTTATTTATATATTTATATATTTTTATATTTATTTATTTATTCACATGCTCCTGTGGCCAGACTGTGCCACTGCCCCAGTCTGTAGGTGACTACGCATCCTCCTCTGGAACTGCACTCAGGAGCAGACTGGTATACGATATGCACGCGTAAAAGATCCTGCGCTTTCCGGCATGTTCTGATGGATATCACTGATGGTGTGAGGTACTGCATGTCCCGCTTAAAATCAAATTTGATTTGAATGCCCGAAGCCCACGAGCCCAAGACAGCTTGGTGAGAAATGACATGACCACGTTCTAGCCTTCTGGATGCCGTCTAGACTCTAGAGTGTGCGCACTCTCCCCCCCCCCCCCCCCTTCTGCTAATTCCTGACAGATGTCAAATAAACAGGCTTGTGCCCTCTGGGTATCCAACGTCTACAATAGACAGCATATTTAATATAAATTTGTTTCAATAGCTTGTCATGAGGATATACTAACTGCACTGGTGCAGGTTTAACTTGCTTCTAACTTCAGATACAGATTTGTTATACTGGGCATGTCTACTCCACAGGGGGCTTTTGTTCATTGAAAGGCTAAACATTTTTTGTTCTTTCATTTTGATGACTGTCAAGCTCAACAGTTTTGTATGAGTATCTATAGGAATTGAAATCCAAATGCTGTTTTTCAGAGTTAAGGACAAACCTCTCGGCAGTTAGACTAAAGAAATGTGGACTCGCACACTCTTGATTCAGCTTTAGTGGTAAAGTGATGTTCCTGGCCAACATTAGTGTGGGCAGCAGACATATTGTACAACAGATATGCCAAACACAGTCCCCTCAAGACCAAGGGAGTAAAGCCTTAGCTTTTTGCTTCCAAGCCAGAATGACTGAAAGCCTATTGTTTTGATTCTGTTTATTTTTCCTTTTTGCCCTCACATTTTTATTACTTCTGGCACTAGTAACAGAAATGCCTGATTTTAGTCAAACTTGGCATTATGTCATCAACATTAATTTCCCATTTGGCACATCACGTGTGTCTGAACTGTTACCACTACTGATCCTTGGCCACACCCAGTATGGTGACAAACCACAATTTATTTATACCCTTTAATAGCATTGCTGTATCAGGCAGGTTCAGGTTTGGCATGCTAATTCTTCATATTCAGATCTATGTAGAGTATGTATGAAGATGTGTGACATGTTTCTTTGCTCCAGGGGAAAGGCTACACCCATTTTATTGAGCCAAATGTTTTTCCATTTATGTCAATAACTTGACTGTGTTCACTCATTCATCTCATATTTGGCAAGCTCATCAGATGTGGACTGCACTGCGGATTTGTGCAATTTGCTGGTCATGGCTCCGGTCCCTGGTAACACCCGGCCAAACCCACCATGTTAAACACTGCTGTTGTCTCTTGATCTAATTTGATTTTCTAAACAAGTCTCTTGCATAACTGCGAATAGATATCGCATTGCATCGCGTTCGGCATATGCCGTGTTTCTAAAACTATCACTCGACTTCACTGGGAAGGTTTGTGGTTGCCTGTACCCTCTAGTTGCATGTATGTGGACTGCACTGTATTTATAGACTTGCGAGTGCTTCCTGGTGGATTTCAGGGAGGAAGCAGGTTTTGGATGGAGGCTATGCCATATTTGAGTTCTGTGGTGGCACGGAGGGGCATTTCCCTGGCTTTTATATTTTTGTCATTCTTATAATTCATGCAACTTCTGCGTTAATCCTGGAAACTCTTCTTCTATTCATAGTGTAGTCAACCACAAAATCACCCTCTAGAACAGCAAATTCTGAACCTATTCCTTTCTCATTGAATAATCACGAAATGGGGAACTGGGCACAGACACCTAAATTCTTTGAGTAATTGTACCCTTTGTGTAAGGGTCCCTCAGTAGGAAATATTAGTGTGTTTGAGGAAGTTAAGTATTCTTAATTCTTCTGACTCAGTGGTGGTCTGTTGGTGCTTCTTTCATTTTAGCACCATGCTAAAGAAAACAATGCTTTGACCACTAATAGATGTAAGGAATGTGGGCCAATTTTAAAAAAGAATATGAGGGAAAGTGGTTACATGTAACAGCTCTGGCGTGTACTGTATGCAACATGGGCAATCTTGGGGATGTGGGTATGTAAAACAATATACTGTAACAGCATTTTGGTTAAAACTGAAAATTTTCAGTGTTTACGGAAATACAAATAGCTGTTACCACAGAAGCATTAGCAAACGCTAGCTAGCCAGTTAGTCTTCAAATATTGAGACATTTCTCCTCAGGTAATCAGGATGGTGTTATTGCTTGCAGATCCATCATTATAATATTACTGTGCTGTCATTTGTTTTGCAACATATGCATTAATCAATAGCAGCAACATTACTGAGCAACTGAATTGATTGTCATAAAAGCTATAAACTTGGAGAATTTTATGGCTGTGTCATGATTTGAATAAAACCGGATGTGTCAGGTCTCCAGTCATGAATATGAGGTGGAGTGTTTCCTGCATTTGCCCACATGCCAGATGAATTCAGAGCCTGGAAACAAATTTTATTTTGAGAGACTGTTGTACAGCAAAAAAGACAGTAACGAAATGTCCTTGAAATAAAAGGTGAAAGTCTTTCAGATGTATAGACAAGAAAGACCTTTCAGTAACCATTCACAAAATGCTGTGATTGCAGGAAAGCATACTTCTAAAATGACCTAACTTGAATTACATCTCCAGAGTTTTAGCTTCTAATTATCCAATGTCATTATAGTTATGTACAATACAATGTGACATAATCTTGTAATACTTTTTGCCAGTAATAAACATCTATATCTGTAGGCCGTAGTCTGCCCTGTGTCATACCAGACTACAACGTCATATCACGCAGCCTTTGTCGAGAGACCGAGGAGCTTGACGCTAAATGACCGAAAGAGGACGGCGTTCTTTGTCTGGGGCAAACTTTTACTCTAGGTCGCTAACATTTAACCCTGTTTCGCCGTAATCAGGCCCATCAATCTGCAGCCGGCCGTCTGGCCCGGCCCGACCGTCTCCGATGCACCGTGTCACTCCGCCTCTCCCAGAGCAGAGTCTGGGGCGCAGGTAGCGGGACCTGACAGGACTCTAAACCAATGGCGCGTCAGACACTCCTCTCCGGCGAGGGGCTATAGATCAGGCCAGGGAGGCTGGCGGACCGGCTCTGGGTGACAAGGGAATAACATCCCTTTCTCCTCAATCGACAGGGGCAATAACTCCTGCGTCTCCAGGGACAGATTGAGAAAGGCAATAGCGCGGGGCTCTGAAGCAGGGATGCTTTGGAGAATTGAAAGTTAAAGAAGCACGCTTGGAAATTTTTTCTTTTTTTTTTCTTTTCTTTTTTTCCATTTTTTTTGGTGGAGGAAACTTCAAAAAAAATTGTCAGGATAAACTATCAAACGATAAATCTTTCGGCTTCTCGTACTGTATTTGCCACTTGAGAGTTTTCCCCCGGTCCAGAGAAATGGCAGCGTTTTTAGATGCAGCGTACCCCCTGAAAATTGCGTTGGTTCTGTAGAATTTTTTCCCCCTCTCCTTCTTCCTGCCTTTTGCTGCTTAAAAAGCAGAAAGCGGATAAGCTCTTGTGGTTTTTATTTGATCAGAATCAACATAAGTGCTGTGTGTTTACAGTGCGGTTTGGCGGGAGAGAATAATGCAAACAAATGGAGAGGGAAGAGTGGCTGAATGTGTTGGTGATTGTGTTTAGTGTTGTGGGGAGGGTGACTACTGTATCGGGGCCCTCGGCTTTCCGCCTGCTCGTTCCTGCCTTCAAGACCACTGCCATGTTCTGCCACATCCCCGGGGAACAGCTTTTATGGCTTGATCAATTTCAGAGTGGCTTATTGAATGCCTGTTAATAGCTTTTTTATTCTCAATTATAACTTACAGCGTCTCATTTGAACCGACGTCCTGCTCTATATTGCAGATGCTTTTTAAACTACCTACTGTAAGGTTTTTTCAATCAAGGTCAGTTTTTTTTGATGTAGCTGCCTGCTTTGGACCCACTAGAAATAATCCAAGTACTGTACACCAAGTTATGAGGGTTGAATGATGGAGATAAATTCTGCAAAAGTGTGAAACAATCTGATTGTTCAATAACGTCGTGCGAATGCGGCACGTATTAGTATTTTTATATTCATGTATGAAGGGTAAAATTCTGTTATGACATTGCCGTGCGAATTTCAATTGCTGTGGTCACCATACAGAGGAGGGGAAGGTTAAATTTGAGTGCGCATGGAGATTTATTGGCAGTAAAAAAACGGGGTTATTAAATTTAACTCGCCTCAAGGCACTGTCATCAAGTTGATGAAGGCAAACACAGATAGGTCTGCCAAATACCTGGGGGAAAAAAAACGGCCTGTATATAATAAGATTAGGAAGATTGACTCCTGATAAAAGCCCAAGTTGTCTGCGGCGTCACTGTGCCCCGTGTCCTGGGTACCCCCTGACTGCGTGGGCTCCGTGTGACCAACACTTAGCGAGCCCTGCTCGACTGAAGGTGAAAGAAGCGCTCACTTGAGCTCATTGAAAACTAGATGTGACAGTAAATTTCTCAGCCCCGAGATGGGAGATCTTGTTATAGCAGTCAGGATGGGGGTCAGGGCAGTGCCTGTTGATGATTGAGGAAAAGAGAAGTAAATTCATTCTGCTTCAGGCACTTTGTCAAGTGCCAGTAGCTTACCGTTGAGAACCAGTCACCCATCACTGTGTTACGGCCTCAGAGGTCAGCTCCCGTTCATAAATCAGCCCGGCTGCACGGGCTGCAAAACCTATTGCCTGCTCCTGCTGAAATGAAAAAGAAGAGGAATGTTGGGTTCTGCATGGAAATGGCTCTGAGTGCCTCACCACATGTTGCTGTTTAATAAAAATGCATGCCCGGGTATTGATCCTACGGAATCAAGTCATTAAAAAAGTGCCGTTTTTTTTTTTTTTTTTTTTGCTTTGTTTATCGGAGTGAGGCAATTAAATGGTCCGCTTATAACCGGGGCCCTACCTTTTCGCTGATGAAAAAATATTGATTTTTTTTTTTTTTTTTTTGCCATGGCTTTTATAAGTGACAATGTTTTTGATTACTCCTGACGAACCTCCTTGGAGTGTTAATTAAAAGCGGAGCAGATGCTCAGGTGTGGGAGATCATTAGAACGGGCCCCCCGTTTACACCTCGGCGTCTGGGGTCCCACCGCCTCGCATGGCAAATAGGACGCTGGAGAGGAGCGGGGGGCTTATAACTTCATCAGCAGAAAGAGAAAACATCGCAAAGTACGCAGGGCTGTTTGCGTATGCGCCGTGCGTTCCCTCGTACGGTTGAGATCGGGACAGGGCGGCGCCGTGACAAACTCTACACATCTCAATTTGGGGCTAATTCACCGTAATCATACGACGTGCCGGAGTGCTCGGTAACCTGCAGAAACCGCTTTCCTCCTTTTGTTAAATAAGCTCAGAGTAAAATATGTGTTGATACTCAAGCTATCCGTGTTAGTTATTCTTCTGGCTTGCCATTGGGCAGGCGAAAGGAGAGCTCTGTTCATGTATTTGTATAATTCTCCCCTTGGATCACTTTCCCTGCTGCCAGCGTGGCTAGCCCAGAACTCTGCTGAGGCTCCAACTAGCAGATACCTGCACACGTTACGGGGAACTTCCAAATCAAATACGTTCATGAGTGGCGGGGTCTTGATTTTTTTATTTTTTTATTTTTTTTTCTTTCCTCAAAACTGTCAATTGATATATTGAAATTATTGATATCATATGTGGCCATGTGCAAACATTTTTCTGGGACTGAAAAGAGCAGGGAAAAGGATGTGGCCCCAGCACTGCTGCTTTCAATATACGGTCCTATTAGGCCGTGATTATCCTGGTGGGCCTGGCTTCACTCAAACTGCGGGGAGAGAGAGGGAGGCCAGTGGAGCCTGGAACATTCTGGCACAAAAGTAATAACTTCCTGACAACACTCGATACTTCTCATTGTGGTGCTCTTTTATTTTCACACCTTGCAGGGTTTACTGTATGTGTATGCATTTGCTAACATGACTTGTAGTCACACGGTAGAGACTGACAAGAAATTGCAAGTTCAAAAGCATTTCAAAAGCATTTTGGCTAATTAATCCAACACCTGCTTAGGGTAAGGGGCAAGTCAGTCACAAGTAATTATTGCTTATCCTATATATTTACATATAGCCTAGTAAATGCATTCCCATGTGTGTAGGAATGGCCTACTTACCACCATTGTAACATGAAGGTTTTATATTTAAGGAAAATCATATTGCATGATATTTTGCATTGGATCCAAGATCGGAGAAGCAATGAGCCAAACCCAAGTTGGCCCAGTCGCGTTTTAGCAATGGTAAATGAAAAATGGTAGATGCTAGAGGGCATCTGATACTGTATGATAACTAATTTATAACAATTTCAATATTTGGACAATCCTACTTTGAGTAAACCCTTGGCTGTGTAGACTTTGAAAATGAGTCAAATAACATGTATAAAGTTATGAGGATGAAGCTTAATGTTTCTGTAATTAGTTAGTTTTTCTTTGAGGCACTAAACCTGTGTACAGTGTCCTTGCTATTTAATGTTGTGATGTACTGGCTGGATATGGCCTGTAAAACCTCTATAACTGTGGCTCTCGGATTCATTTTATGGCACAGAAAGAAAAATAAAGACACCTATTCTGATAGTTAGATCCCTTTCCTTCATGAAATCAAGGTTATTTATAATATGGTTCACCAAAATAACAGACAAAACCAGAAAATGTCACCGAATGGAATTTACCCTTTACTTCAGAAGTCTGTAACTAGATAATTTGCAAATCAATTGATACAATTAATATGTAAAGATATAATATTAAAATATTAAAGAAACATGAAATAACTACATAAAGCATTTTGGAATGAGGCACTCTAAGAAAACACTTATTTTGTTTCCATTCAGCAACCACTTTGTTCCATGTTGCCTACAAGAACTTTGGCAGAGTTTAGCAAGCCTTTCAATCAGAAAAGAGCCCAATTTCCCTTTGATAGAAATGCCTAAGAACACTGGCAAAGGGCCACGAAGGATACAAGTGGCTGTGCTGCGATCTGACGGAATATTCCACCGCACGCACACACGCGTGTACAAAAAAAGAAAAAAGGAGAAATACCCAAGGAGAAGAAAACGCTGCAGAACTGTGCACAAATCCCCAGACCCGGTCCAGGCGCTTTGTAGTATACATATATCAACCGTCACCCATGGTCACTCAAAGTCGGGGCGAACACAATGGAACGGACAGATGGCCTAAAACAAGCCGCGCTACTGGTTTGATGCTATTAAAAGCTGTTTACATTACCGTCCACATTTTCATCTTCCACAGTTTGTCTTTCATGTCCATTGTCAGGCCATTGTCCCATTTTGCCAACAAACGGCACACTCACGCCTCGCAATAGGGAAATGCAAAACGCAGACAAACAGGAAATGCTTGTCCTCGCTAATGAGCGCGCGCCTCTTTAACGAGAGCCAGCGTCTTGCACGGGCTGGCAGCCCGCCGAATCGTTGCGCGTTGAGGAAGATTTTCTCCCTTTCGGCTGAAAGAAGGAAGGGGCTGATACCTCCCTGGAGCTGAGAGTGTCATTTTCTCCTTTCTGCCGTGGGAAGGCCTGACAGTGCAGATAGATGGACTCCTTGAATGCACTGACCTTTCTTCTCCAGACTACAGCCTCCCATGCAGATGAGACAGAGACAGATGAAGACGTTTGTGATGGGGAACCTCTTTACTGGCGGTCCCCTTCCCATCTTCTCCTGTGAGAAATGAACCCTGACATGGGCCACCAGCGGCTGTGAACGCCATGTCAGGCTGGCAGACCCCCAGGAAAGGTATTGATGGTGATCATCTCAGCACCTGTGGAGGTTTACCCGTCACCCGTGTCCTCAGTGCCTCGAGGCAGAGGTTTCCTGGCTCAGATATGCCTGCCGGTTCACTGCTAATAGAGCTGCGCATTGTTTCAGGCACTAACCTTTGTGCTCCTCCTGATCCTGCCAGACTTCCATCATTGGATTCTTTCCTGTGTCTGGCATGCCGAGGCAAATTTAATCGGTCGGTTGAAGATATGTTTGCTCAGACATTGAATCTGGAGATACTGTAACACATCTGAGACACAAAGTTAGCCTTGGGAGATCAGACTTGACACAAAATGCAAGTGAAACTCACTGCCATCAGGAACTGTAGCACTTGCTCCAAGATAAATAACCCACAGTAACCCTTGTGGCATACTCTAGTTTTGTATTGTGTTGTAGGACATTTTTCTTTTATTCAGGATGTACGTATGTAGCTTATTTTCCATTTGACTGCATTACTTTTTGTGCAATTAATGGCTTGTTTTTGTGTAATTTGTTGTTATCTCAGTTCAATGAATGTAGTTTTTGGATGACCACATTTTTACAAGACCCATCACTTTAATGTGTTTAACGTGTAAAAAAAAAAAAGAAAAGTATTATACCATAGTCTGGGTGGAATTCTGATTGGATGGAAGGTTTGCTTCAAAAACTGATAACCAGTTTAACACTTCCAGTTAAATGCTCGAATCACCTTCCTAAAGTCATATGCTTGCTATAATGTCTAGCCTCTTCTGGCATTCCCTGCATGATATCATCCAGCAGCTAGCATAAAATCCTTAGCTAACTTTCCATCCAGATATTTTGCAATTGTTAAGCTAATTTCTGAAAAGTCGGCAAAAGAAAATTTAATTTTGTATATGATTTGGGCTAATTGCGAAGTCCTGAAGTAATGTTACATTGCATTGGATGGCATTGGTTGTTTACCCAGATATTGCAGTGCGACCCTTATGTGTTGCCAGGAAACAGGACCTCTCTTGCTTAATAACCTTTCAATTTGAATGCAATATTTCCAGCATTAATTTCCAATATTAATTGTATGGCAAACGACCATGGTATAAACTGCATAATCCACTCTGTGGTTTGTGGTATATGACGTACACTTCCTCTATCGGCTGAATGCCCTGAATGTCACTGTTTTTGTTGAACTGTATTTGTTGTATTGGTTATTCAGGTGAAAATGCGCTGTGGAGATGGTGAATGAGAGTGTTGTGAGTGCTACTGTGAGTCCATCAGCCGACAGTGCTGTGTCTCCCTTCCCTGATTTGATATGAGCAATGGGTCCATCTGCATTGATATTAATCACAGCCACTGACTGGCCCTGGCTTTAGAATGAAAATGGCGCCAAAAATGATAATTAACTATAATTTCAATGAATTGGTTTTCCAAGCTAATTGGGCTTACTTGGAAAAACTTGTTTGCGGCCTGTTAGGGGGCATGTTTAGGTAAATGATTTAATCCTCAGTGCAGTCACTAACCACTCCACAATCTAGAATGGAACCCTGTCTGTGTTTGTTGACCATGGGTAGGAATCCCACTGGTCAATGTGTAGTATGCCTCTGTAGTACCCAGAGGGAGAGGGTTACAGTCTATGGGATTTTACTTGTTTATTATTTGTTGTGTTGCAGTGACTCACCAGGTACAGTATGTGCAGGCTGCCTGTAGTCCTGTAGTCCTTCAGTGAAGTGACTGCAGATTGGAAAGATGCATTCCCTACTGAAAAAAGAAACCATCTCAAGCTAGGTTTAGAAAAAGCTGGGAGCTGGTTGACCAGTTCAAACCAGCTCCCAACCTGACATGGTTTGACCAGCTCAAGTTATGTTTTGAAACAGCTGGTTGACCAGCTTCCAGCTCAGACAAGCTACCAGCACTAGCTGGTTGACCGGCTTATACCCAGGCAAACCAGCTTTATGACCAGCTTAGCCAGGCTGGTTGACCAGCTCATACCCAGCTAGACCAGCTTATGACCAGCCCAATTGTCAAGCTAGTTAAGCTGGCATAGCTGCATTTTACAGCAGGTGCATACAGTATTTTGAGGTCCTGCACACTTATCTGGCGTCTGAAAGAAGAAAATGAGGCACAGTGTTGGGACAGTCCAACAAATATGATTATGACAATGTTAATTGGTTGGAAAAGAGTGAAACGGGATTCGTTTGTGTTAGTGCTGGTTAAAAGGACCTTGATTGACTGTGTTGTGTGTTTTCCCACAGGGCATCATTCAATCCCCAGTGCTAATGGCAGTCAGGAGGAGGAGTGTCCCAGTCCTGCCACTGTTGATGTTGCTCCGAAACAGGTAAAACACAACCCCCATTCTGTTAAACTAGACTGCTCCACTGGAAGGGGGTAGAATTTCAGTAGGAGGCTTCAGTAAATATTTTTGCACATCAGAAATGATGACAACCGTGACATGATGTCAACAAGTCTTTACTGCCCTTAGCAAAATAAGCATAGAAATACAAATGAGGAAAAAAAAAAAAAAAATCCAGAATCCAAATGTGTGAGCCCTCTAGTGGCCACCAAATTAAGAGTGTTAATTCGCATCCCCCTCTTATTAGTCCTTTCTGCACAGTCCAGCACTGCTCTCCCTGCAGTGTTAAACAGCTATCGACTCCTTACCTGATTACAAGATTGCCGCTGACTTCACCACCACCAAGATTTCTTTTTTCAGTTGGGTGGTCCGCATCATCTTTGTAAAATATACGACTCGGAGCCCTGGGAGGTTTAAAATGACACTGAGTGAAATGTAATACTAAAGTATACATAATTAAATTTACACACAGGCGATGGGAGGGCCATGGAAATGAACAGATTCCCAAAGGTGTGAATCAATTGAACGTGTACGCTGCGCTGAGCTGAGGCTTCTTTCAGCGGTCAGGGTCACGGTGTAGGGCGGGCCAGTCCAGGTGCCCCCAGGGGCAGGGGGCGGGGCTGAGGACTGATTGCCTGCCTCCTTGAACGAGACGTCCTGTTTAGAACGGCCAAATGGCATCTACTCCCCGCGTGCGCGGTGCTGTCAGACCGCCAGACCCAGACCCTGAAGCCAGGACAGCAATTTCAAAATGTGTAGAAACCGCACTGGTTTTACCGTACCATACTGTCTGCCGCTGTTTGAAGAGATTGACATCCGGCAGATGTAGACATTGATCCAGGGTTTACTACACGAGTTTCATACAAATTCATTTAGGTGTTTATGGAATTCTGCATGTCCTTCGATTTTTGTCCTGCCGTGCACGATGAATGCAGCATTTTTAGTGCTCATTGACCGTGTAGACACCCTTATCCAGACCAATATTCAATATGAGTTTTCGGAGTACAAAAACTGTCACAGCAGACTGAATGTACGGTGTGTTTTAAGTACTTCTAAGTGTAGTGCTTCTTCTAGGGCAGTTACTGAACATGAAATGTACGAATAGGGATTTTATACAGTCAGTGGATGGAATTAATGAATTTTCCACCTTGACAATTTTGCTAATCTAAACTGTTATGTTAACTAATGCTACAAGGAACGTGATCAGTTCTCATATGCTGGACACTAATCCAGCCAATTCGGATATACAGTATCTGGCAAATGAAGTAAAAAAAATATTTATATTTAAAATATTTATGACAAATGTTACATTACATATTTGTTTATTAAAAACGTTCTCAAATATTTGCCAGTATTTTTATTTGTATTTCTAAAAAGGGTTGCCTTCTACAGGCACAGTTGGTCATGACTCATGGGCAGTTTTTCAGTTATATTTTTTGTTATATTTGTCAGTTGACGGCGTGATGAGCAGCATTTCAGCCGAAAGCGTCAATGACATGTTTGAAGTAGAAGCTCATTTGGAGTCGGCCGAGCTGTATCCTCAGGCTGTGGTGCTGTCCTGGCTGAGCTTCCTCTAACATGATGGAGATGTGCTCGTGTGGTGCCCTGGGAGCAGCGCGACATTGGTGCGCTGCCAAAGGCTGTTCCTGCACCGTGCACCGGAAGAGCAGGGAGACGCTGCACAGCGGTTACTCGTCATGCCGGGGCCCTCTGGGGCCACAGTCCCCCGCCCCCGGCTGCGGGGGCTTGACAGGGCCCGGCCGTCTGGGTCCGTCCCAGGCCGTCACTCCAGAGCCAGCGTGTCAATCGCGAGGCGAGCCGCCGGGGCTTCCTGTTTTGCCCGTGTGCTGTTGCACATCCTGTCCGGGGGGGTGCCATCAGCTGCAGGGCTTCTCCCCCCTTTCCCAGCGAGCCTCATTACTCGCCCGCGGAGCCGAGAGCTCAGCCCTGCTGCCCCGCGCACCGCTCCGCTCCCGCCTCTCTGCCCCGCGCTCCGCTCCCGCCTCTCTGCCCTCCGCTCCGCTCCGCTCCCGCCTCGCTGCCCCGCGCTCCGCTCCGCTCCCGCCTCTCTGCCCCGCGCTCCACTCCGCTCCCGCCTCTCTGCCCTGCGCTCCGCTCCCGCCTCTCTGCCCTCCGCTCTGCTCCCGCCTCTCTGCCCCGCGCTCTGCTCCGCTCCCGCCTCTCTGCCCCGCGCTCCGCTCCCGCCTCTCTGCCCCGCGCTCCGCTCCGCTCCGCTCCCGCCTCTCTGCCCCGCGCTCCGCTCCGCTCCTGCCTCGCACCGGCCATCTTAGCCCCGAGGTACGGCAGCTAAACACCGCAGAGGAGAGCGCGGGCCGAGGGGTTTCGCTTGCGTTTTTGGACCCTGGGTCACCCCTCTGACCTGGGGGTGACAGCAGTTAAATGGTACTCCAGTAGGCAAGCACAAACGCTCTGGGGCATGTTCATTGTCCATGACATCCCCCGTCACCTGCCTATGTCCACAAAATCCTCCACTACACACAGCCTGCCTGGGATATGGGGTTGCTTATGTTCCTTTTAAGCTCCTGAGATCCTGCGTCATCAATGAGGACATTGCATTTTGGCTCCCCTGAGCTCTCTACCTGTATAGTATTTCTTTTAATATAAGGGACATTCAATTCAGATGAAATTGAATATTTTTACTGCAACATGTTTGTCATCCAAGACACTTATTACGTCCAAAAAATGTAAAATACTCAAACTTCTTTTCTCCTGGGTCTTAGGAGGTTAATCCAGCATGTGAACAGAGAGCTTGATCAATTAGCACTACTTAGGGCTGCCTTCTTTGTGATCAATGAGGCCTCTTCCTGCTGATATAATCTTATTAGCAGAGTTCTTAAGTGGAGGCTATCTGTTTATTCAATTTTGCTTTCTTCCAAGTACATATTGAAAGTTCTACAAATAGATGATTAGCAGTGAAAATGAGCTGTATTTATTAAATGATATGAGTGGGTAACTGTGAAGCATTCCATTGAGAACATGTTGACTTTTATTGGAGTTGTCAGAAGGGCAACTTTTGATTGCAATTTTCTTAGAGACAATGAAATGGTATTTAATGAAGTGGCAATGAGACATTTTACTAGAAAAGCAAAAGTGCTGGGCCTGCCAGAACTCCATTTGAAAAATGGTTTCCATTTGAAAAGAATCGACTCCTGCTTACCTCTTTTAGAGCACATCAATATGGCTTATTGTTTTCAAAATCTGTTCACTTTGAATGAAAATATGTTCTTTTGTTCTGCAAATGAGTGTGGCTGTCAGAGCCAGCCATGAATGTGCCATCACCTCAGTTAATATCCTCATTAGACGCCAGACTGATGTTATTTCCTGTGGATGTGGCATCACATCCACGGCCCTGCCGGACTCTCAGCTCAACTAATCTATCACCACGAAAGGAAGAGTGTGACAGCAGTGCTGTCATATCCGACCTGCGCCATTTGAGAATTTGGTTACTTAACAGTGCCCTGGTAGAGAACATTTTAGACTGAAAGTTTCACATTCTGAGATTTCACCTTTAAACCGAGTTACCTGTACTCTTTTTCCCAAACTAAGCTGAGGTACTTGTGATACTTCTGTATGAATTTATGAAAAAAAAGAAATTGGGAAAAAACCTGAGGTTTGACCACATATACTGTGGATTCGGTTCATTGTTGGTAAGATAAAGGTGATTAATACACGTGGTTGGCAGAGGACTCATGATGGCAAGGGAGCTTCTTAAATGTACAGTTCTAAGGCAGGCTTACTATAAGAGAAATAGTCTCTTTCTGCGAGTGTGGATTAACACGGATGGCAATAGAGTAATACTGTTAATGGGTGTTAGTGTATAGACCAAAGGGAAGAGCTGGAGGTGGTCAACATTTGTTCTGCGTGGTGATGATATGTTAGCATTGTTGCATATAGATTATAAAACCACTGCTGTCCGTGATTGGACTTTTGAGTTGTAGGTTTGCTGGTGGTTGCTGAAGCAGTTGTGTGAGAATGTTAGTGACATTGTCCTGCGGTGGGGGAAGGGTGGAGGGTATGGAGGATGACACCCACATCCACCCACACCAGACAGGACGTTACAATCAGAACACAACAGGAAAGTTAAAAAAACAATCAACCTGACATCTCTTTACTGATGAAATCACTTCCTAGAGGCCTGCGTTCTGACCCGGTTGGGTTCAGCGAGAGCACAGTTGTGTAAGAATGTGTGATGGGTGAATGCAGAATGAATGATCATTGTGTGGCCTTTTTATTGTGTGCAGGAGATGGAGTCAGGATACAGTACATTCACCCAGGAACTGAACAGCTAAAATTATATCTCATGCTATCTCATATAATTGCAATGCTTTTAAAGTTACTTGTAAGATTGTAAATACATCCCTGTACTGACAGCATTCGTAAATTTGTGGCAAACTGCGATTTTGCAGAATGCCATGGCTTTATATCCAAGATGTTCCTTGTTGTTTCCATCACACTACATTTTTTAATTCTCTCGTACTCTCAGGTGTGTGTGCGGTGAGACTGAAGATGCTTTGTGGCAAGATTGACTGCCATTGATTTTCAGTAATAAATTTGATAGGATAAAGTGAGTGTTTTGTCTTGCTAAGGCATTGGAAAAGCATAGTAAATTCCATGTATAATTCTCTATTGGTTCACAAGAGTAAGCGTAACAGGAAAAAGTTAGTACCAATCACCCAATATGTTGAACACTTTGGCTTGATACATTGATATAGCTCTGTCTGTCCTCTCTGTTGTCAATTTGTCATTCAACTGAAAAGAGAGGAAATTGAATTTGAGAAATGTTGAAAGGGAATGATGAGAAAGGTTAAACTGGGAAAAATAATCTTGCCCTTTAGCATTTCTAACAATCAGGATTGGCACTGGAAATGAAAAACGGCTACATAACCTTTATACAATTCCTTTCAAGGATCACTACAATATATTGTTGATGTGTCTTTGTCAGTCCACACAGAAATTGTTCTTGGACTATTGAAGGATTTATCCTGTTGGAATTTCATTTTAATTGAGTTCTAACCTCATACAATAAGTTGAGTTTCCTTTTGATAAGTATCTTACAATGGTGATACAGTAGAGTTAATACTAGCCACTGTAAATTTGGTTTCAAGAAGTTATGGGCAAAAGCTGAATTGAACCTTTTTGTCTTGCATAGCTGCATTTTTCAGACAGACCGCTTAACCTTCAACACAAGGCTGAGCAAAGGACAGTTTTTTTTAAATGAATTTGGCATTTTCAATCCAATTCGATTTTGGAATGTCCAATTTGCGAACTGTGTACAAGTCTGCTCATATACTCCTCCTGCTATCAGCAGAGAGCATGCCATGGGTGCCCAGACAGCCAACTGCTCACTGAATTCCTCCCACATATCCCTGCTGGGTTGCTGGCCACAGTCAGAAAGTTCCGGACTAAGAATGTGCATGTTCCATCAGAATTCACATGCCCTCTGTTTGCACTCAGAATAATACCAATGTTAGCAACAGCAAGTTAAATAATGTGCTTAAATGTCTGAACCCAAAAAAGCTATTTTGCTTTCACAAAACGTGCAATATTCATGTAGCTTACTCGATATGCAATACCCAAGCATACCAGAGCCATAAAAACCCTAGGCCTTTCTATGGAAGAGATGTACAGTATACACAATAGGGATGGGTGACAAAAATTAAAGATGACTATTCACTCTCAACCCTTGAGAGTGAATAGTCAAATAAGCAACCACTCACATACACCGAAAAAGCTTGTGTACTGTCATTTTAAAATATTGAACAGTAGATTTAAAAATGTAATGAAGCTACACATCATCATATTGTCCATTAGCCATATAACTAGGACTCTGGGACTGACTTTCACCCTAATATCACAATTGGGATACAATGGGGCAACGCTCTCAAGTGTTATGCAAGGAAAGAGGAAGGAGTGAAAAACTGCAGCAAAACAGGACGCTCTCAGTCGCCTTTTCTGTAGAAGCCGGAGATCAGTGTTTAAATGTAATCACGTAACAGAGTTACAGAATGGAAATGGCAGATTCATCAGAACTCGACTGTTAAATTGCACATTTAATGCAGTTTGTGGTGTTAGAACCATGCTTTTGCACATTGTTCTCCATAATGCAAAGCTAGGACTGCTTTTTATGATGGTGGTGATCCCAAAGTGCAGCAATACTGGACTTTAGGGGAAAGGCACTGAGGAGTTGTTGGTCTCTAGGTGAAGTCATTACAGTGGCTTGCTGGTTCATAGATTACGAAGAAGCTCTGTACAGCAGTAAATATATGACTTCCTTCCCTCAGCATCTTCTTATTCACCTCTGAATGCAGGTCAGAAATTACTGATAATGTCAGAGTTTGAACATGACCCGGCCACTGTACACATGAAGGGTGTGCTATGCAATGTAAATGCTGGCTAGCACAACAAAGTACTGGCAAGGAAGAAAACTGATTCTCTATTGTTTTTCCGGAATCTCAGACAGCTTTGACATTTTGGGTTATCTTATGGGGCATGTCAATACAATATCGGCACAGCCGCATACCTCCAATTTATTTATTGTCCTAAAACAGCATTGTAAATGTTTAATATCTTGTGATCCCAAAGTGCAGCAATACTGGACTTTAGGGGAAAGGCACTGAGGAGTTGTTGGTCTCTAGGTGAAGTCATTACAGTGGCTTGCTGGTTCATAGATTACGAAGAAGCTCTGTACGGTCAGCTCATTGAAGATGCTCCCCTGCTCTATGTGCATCTATTATTTATGGATTCCTAAATTTTAACTGACACATATATCAGCGATGTGCTACTCTGTCTGCTTTACTTCTGCATGTCTGGAACCAAACAGAAGGCACTGAAACGTCAGCATACCTATGTACTTCGTATTCTTTTCAATTACACATCCCTGGCATGTATCTGCATCATATTTCCTTGTCATTTGTATTGGAGTCTTTGGAAAATGTTTAAATCAACATGCAGTGCAGTACTACAGTAGCAGTGTCTGAAGTACTACTATCCGGTGTCTTACCCAGCTGTGTAAATGAGCTAATCACCCATGCGTTCTCCAAAGGCTCAGCTTGGCCTCTCTTCCTCTTCAATCATTTACTAGGTTTTAGGATTTCACAATATTTACACTTACTTAAAAAAGGTGTGGAGGGAGGGGGGGGGGTCTGTAATGTGAAGGATCCTGCCCATGAAGACAGCAGTGAGGGATACGCGTGCTGACAGACCGGGGGGCCTCGGTGAAAAGGGCCGTGTGGCCCCCAGGGGCCCGGTGTCAGCCCCGAGTGAACTTCCTCACAGCGCTGCCTCTGGGGCTCAGGTTTCGGCCTCCGGAGGACGGACTCCCGCTCCCACAGTGCTCCTGACCGCCCTCGGTATTGATCCGATACACCTGCTGCACCGCTGTGGTCCCACAGCGACCCAACCCCATCCCCTCACTCCCTCTACGGTCGGCTGTGGGCGGTTCAGGCCTTCTGCGCGGGTAAGGAAACCACGCAGCCTTTCCTGTGTTCAAAGCTCTGCTTTTCGTCTCCTGGAAATTGTGGTTCCGTGAGTCACAGTTGTAGTGGTGCCTAGCCTGTTCAATATTTTACAGTGAACATTATAACAATGGTAGTACAGAGAAAAAAGCGGCCCTGTTATTCACGTCAGACCCCTGAAAGAATGAGCAAATTTTTATCAATTAGTAACTGCCTTCTTATACTGCTTGCCATTGTTGCATTTGATAGGGTGAACTTGCGGTTTCCTTCACCATTCTGTAGATCAGAGCCATTTTCATTTAATGCTGATGTACAGCAACAAACGGGCCCCTTTTAACTTTTTTAAAAACTGGGCCCATTTGTTGCCTTCAGTATAAATGAATATTTAAATGTGATTACATCTCAGTAAGCCCTCATTCACTCAATCATTTACTGCTGGTTCAGTGTCATTTAGATTTTATGATACTTTTATGACACTAGATGAGACATATCATGGGGTTATACTGTGTATATATAATATGCCTATAAGTACTGTTCCAACTGTATACTGTAGTAGTTTATAGTTTGGGTAAATATAGTACATTGGGTATTGGTTATTATAAGGCCAATAATTATAAAAATTATAATTATAAAAACACTGAAATATTATAGTACTGAGGGTACGATTTCAGTAAAAAGTGGCTGTAAAAATAAGTGACTGCACTGATCATAAATCTTTTCATAGTGTCCTGTCCTATGTGCTCTGTATATCCTTCATATAATATTGAATGGCATGAAACACTCAGTGAGCACTTTTTAGGTATTTATTAGACTTCTTTTTTAGACTTATGAAGTCTTCTGCTGCTGTAGCCTATCCACTTTGAGGTCTGACACGTTGTGTGTTCAGAGACGCTCTTCTGCATACCAATGTTGTAATGCGTGGTTATTTGCGCTATTGTGACCAGTCTGGCCATTCTAGTGTGTGTGAAAATCCCAGGAGATCAGCAGTTTCTGAGATACTCAAACCACACTATGTGGCCCGGACAATAATTGCACGGTCAAAGTCACTTACATCACATCTCTTCCCCATTCTGACATTTGGTCTGAAAAACAGCTGAACCTCTTGACCGTGTCTCTATGCTTTTATGCATTTAGTTGCTGCCACATGATTGGCTGTACAGATCTACCTAATAAAGTAGTCTCTGAGTGTACATCCCCCACTCCCTGGCCCCTCCTTTCCTCTATCCAAAATTTGAGGTTAGATGGCAAGAGCTATCTGTGAAAACAAATCCAGGATTTCATCCCAAACCACCTAGAGTTAGAATGCTAATCTGTGTTGGGAGTAAGTGGCTAATGTAGACTTACCGTACTGCTCTCCTTCCCTGTCTGGACCTGTGTTCCCATATTCACACACAGCGAGACTGGCTAATGCAGACTTATTATACTGCTCTCTTCCCCTGTCTGGACCTGTGTTCCCATATTCACACACAGTGAGACTAGACTGCATAATGCAGACTTACTGTGCTGTTTTCTTCCCTGTCTGGACCTGTGTCACTGTATTCTCACACAGTGGAGTGGCCTGGGATGATTAGACCTCTCCGCTGAGAAGCTGCTACAGGTCAACGACAGCTTGACAGCCTGGCATTCTGGGTGACAAGAAGCAGCTCTCCGCGACCTAACAGATGCAAACTAGTATTCCCCCGGCTGCTTCCCCATTCCCTTTGATGGCAGCACGCCTGCTTGTGATGTGCTCTCGCTGTAAGCATGTCATTTTCATTTAAGAGAGAGGCAGCCTCTGATATCAAGTGGCTCCTGTCGAGACCCAGTCTTGGCTCCGGAGTACATAGGAACTGCTGGTCTCCCAGGAGCCCGTAGCAGACAAAATAAATGATGTTTCCCATTACCTATCTCATGTTGTGAGCAGCTGTTTATCTGAGAGCTGCCAAGATTCTTCTCTTTTAAATAAAGGAGCTGAGCGAGAGCGAGATTCTTTTCCCCCCCGGTCCTTACGGCGTCCTTATTGATCATCGGGCTCACCCTGTGAAGTGGCCCTTATGTAGATTGCAGGTTTGTTCTGCCGAACGACGTCAAATACATCACCTCCGTTTCAAGGACTACATTAACCAGCACGTCATAGGAGATGTGTCACTGAGCATTGTGGGATTGGGAAGCTCATGGATTGCTGTCAGAAACACGCCATTCATTTCGCAGAAAGCCAGTTTCAGTTTGGTGGCTTTAGTTGATTCATGTATATTCGCGAATAGGAAAAGTTGTCGAACGAAACAGGAAGCTGTATGGCAGCATGTTTTTTCGGGGGTTTTTTTCTAGAACAATCCTTGTAGAACTTTGCCAGTGACTCCACCACACAAAAAGAAGCGCGCGGGGCTCGGGTATGTCTGCTGCTGCTGAGAGGTGGGCTTTTTTCACGGACAGCTCTTTAATTGCGCTGGGTTTGATTTTGGTTTCCTGGTGAACCCTGACTGTGTCCCTGTTCTGTGTTATTTCCTCAGCTCTCCATCAGGAGGGTTAACAATTCAAGGCTGCTGAAATTCGCTGGAGGAGGCTGTGCTCAGGCCCGTTTCTGAACACCGCGGTCCTGTAGAGTTCATTCACTATTTCCGCTACGCACATATATTACATGCATGCCTGTGTTTTCATAGTCGTGCACCCATAACAGCCCAACTCCCCCACCCTCAGCTGCTAGAAATGACCTTGAATGGCATTTTTGTTCAGCCTTATCAATTGTACTGTCTTCCCGATAATTATTTATAGTGTAATTGACAAAGAAATGTTTGTATCTGGTATGGGGAAAGATGCATATTCATATGCAAAACCAAGGATATGCCCTTGCCCCACTTTGATAACACAACCTTAGACCAAAGTTTAGAGCGGTTTTTTTTTTTTTTGCCAAAATGTGAACCATTAAATTCAGTGAAACTGGCTATGTCTGTAAGGTCAGTCTCCCAGTTGGACAGACACAGTGTTGTGAATGAAAAGTGTGGCTTTCATTCTGTAATTAAAGCAGATCCTTAGCTTTAACCTTTGTAACAGTACAGTATATTTTGGAACTAATCTTTTGTTCACTCACGGACTCGTAGGCACACAGTAGTGCCGGCCCTGCCATTCATTATGAATATACGATTATTACACCGGCAAAATATTTGTCCTTCATGTTTTTAATTTAACTCTTGGTTTTTATCAAATGGTCATTTGTTCTGTTTTGAGGGAACACTCCTGGCTAAAACACTGCATTTCAAGGGACTGAAAGTGAAATCACTCAGGTTGTTTTATTGTCCGTTATTTCATTATTATAGTTACTCCTCATAAAGTTCCATTAGTAAAGAGAGCGGTGTTTATCGTTTTTGCAACCAAAGGCCTATGGTCTATGATTATGTTTTTGTGCTTGAAACCTACATTTAGAAAACCAATCTCTCCTACAAAGAAGACAGAGAAACGACAAGAAGACGACCAAGTGAGACCATTTTTAACAGGATGACATGTCTGAATTAGATGTTCTTTCTCCTACTCTAAATGGATTTCTGAAGTACTTGTTTGTAGGATTTCAATTGGATGTAACCTTGAGTTTTTTTATGTCAAGTCTTTACGGTTTAAGTGCCAGCATAACATGGAGAGGCTGAATGCATACTTTTCATTTTTTGAAATTGAAAAATCTGTTTCTAAAGCTATGCCATTGTTCAGGTAATGGAATGCTGAGAGCGAGGTCTACGTAATTTAAAGTTTTTAATGACTAATAAGGTTGAAAAAACAGATTAATGCTTTGAGGTTTTTTATACCTACTTATGTATAATGCAGACATTTAAATGAAATGACTGTGTCCTTCAGTTCATTTCCTTTAATTTAAAACCGTCTGTATTTGTTTCCATGTTAAGGTTAGGTTTTGCATAATGCATTTTTTTTCAACCAATCCTGAGTACAGCATATAAGTTTGTGTTAAGGCTTCGGACAAGGCCACATGCTATAAACACCATTTTCCCTAAATGGTGAGAAATCCTGCTAATTACAGTCTTCTCAATCAATGTTTTTCCGTATCTGATTTGCACAAACCAAAAATATATTATTAGAATGATTATGTATGCTTACAACTGTGGAGAAAAATGCATTTAACCTAAATATACCACTTAGATGTTTCAAACTACAAAACCACAAAAAGATTTTCACTGTTGGAAGATATCAGTTAATTTTAAGTAGCTGCAGTATATTTTTCAGTGTGATACAAATTTCGGGGAGTTTTTTTATTTTTTTTGCTTGGCTCTGAATGCCCCACTAACCTTTTTTTGAACAGACCAATATCTTAAAAGTTGCTTTTCAATTAAATGTAAGATTATATGGAAATTATTTCTCGTTCTGGATATGCGTCTTATTATTCACAGTGAAAAATGGACTGTGTCTATGCAAGCAGTGTGGGCAAACATACCCGCTTTCATTACCGATACCACCCTCACCATGTAGAGAGAGCGTTTGCAGTAGAACATTTCAGTAAACCTTGTGGGTTTGCTGGATGGGACCCCGGACTGAATAAAATAGAAACAGATGCATATGCCTACTTTTTGTCTATTTATTCAGATCCATCTTTGCTGAGTGGCATCCTCTTTGATTTGTGGAGGTGGGCCAAAGCCCTCTTTTTCTGTGCTTATAGCATATGATAATAACAAGATACTGTACGACGTAATTTGTTCCATAATGGGTACCATCATTTTATTTATATATTTTTTCAATGCTTCTGTAATAACAGTTCTCTGGTATTTTCCACCTAGATGGTAGTAACACAGGACCAGCATACATGCTTAGCCATTGCTGTATCTCACTATGTCCAAACATTGCTTTTACATATTAGTGTGTGTTTGTCTGTGTTTCAAACATCCACACACCTAAGGAGATGAAAGTAGTATAGAGTTATATAATTAATTATTTTTTGTACGTTGTGAATGATTCAAATATGTATGTGAATTAAAGAGAGACCAGTTGTAAATGTCGTAGCATATATCCAAGTTGTACATTAAATCTACAGATATTGTGAAATATTTGTAAATATGCAACTGTGTCTTAAAAATAATTAGAAGAATAGTATCTAAAATGTATCAATTAGTTTCTGAGAATAGAAGGGAATATTATATTTTTAAATATAACTTGTACATTCTAAAACTATATTTCACATCCCATTTGCATATTTTGCAAAAAAGAAAAAGCTATTCACAATATATTTAATTTTGTTTCTGGTCACAAATTGCACTCTTCTCTTTAAAAATATAGTACTATAAAAAGGGATAGATAGGTGATTGTTTTTGTAACATTATTATTATTATTTTTTTCTAAGTTTAAGTGATCACTATAATATAATATAATATATATATATATATATATATATATATATATATATATATATATACACATACATACAATGTTCAGGAGGTGTAATAATATTGAAATTAACCTTTGTCATGTTTCATGTCTCAGAAATATCAGACAACTATATTTTGAACTGTACTACAGAGATGTTTATATGGTATGTATAGGGGACACAATTAAATTGTCATAATACAGAATAGCCTGTTCTTATAATTATACCTCAAACAGTGGGTCAGCCTGCTTGGAGCTGCTTGCTTGTTATTTGTGGTTAAAGGAAGCAGTGATTTAATGACAATAATGTGCAGTTATTGTCTGTATTCAACATTTGTAATGTTTTGCTTGTGTTGGTGTATTATGCACCTTCCTAGAGGGTCTATTTATTTTGGAATGTGAAAATTGAAAATAATGCCATACCATCTTTAAAGTGTACTTTAGCTTTGAAATAAAATCCTAACCTCTTCCCCGTCTCCATGAAATTGAATAACAGTGCAGCCTTAATAAAATAGCCTGATTGTTCACCGTTTTTGTGTGGTTTGCACAAAGCATGAGGATTGAGGTTCAGATTAATGAATATGTTTTTCCTTAAACTGATTAAATAACTTGATTATGCTCTTAACTGTTCTGCCTTACAGAGCACACTTTCCAAAGCTGTGGATGGCACACAAGGAGGATGCAGTCTTCACGTGCCCATGGAGGTTGAGTTAACATCCTGCTTCCCTCTCAGTTCTAAGCCTTTGAATGTCTGCGGTGGCTTATATTTAGACTGAGGACTTGCTGTATGGAACTGCCAACTGTTCCTTGAAACTAATTTCAGTGATGTCCTGTGTCTGTTGCAATGACTACATCATAATCCCATGATGTTTTTTTAAAGACCCCATGTCTGTTGTTTTTTTTATTCTTTGTAATGTTATTTTAAAATAACTGTAAACAATCGATATTATTTCCTTATATATTGGTAAAATGTATGTGTTCAAATTTTATACGTTAACTATAAATTTAAGAATGCACAGCTTAATTGAAATTATTTTTCAATGTTAACTTTTAAATTTTATGTTTGTATTAAACATGTTGTTTTTATTGAAAAATAACTGATTATTATCTCTTTACAAACAGAATGTGATTTGTATTTAAAGATCCCATAAATATTTAGCTTGAATTAAGATAAAACCATGCTTTAAACAGTTTTGCATAAAAGTTTAGAAAGAAATGGTATAAGAAATTATGTAAGTATGTTTGAATCTCTAATATACAGTATGTGCTGTAATAGGTTTACCATTGGCTATTATTTGAGTGATTTTTGTATTGGTCATCTCAGTTTTCTTAGTTTACTCACAAAGTTACATACATATTTACAATAATATGCAATATAGTAGCTGTCTTTGTTAAATAACAGTCATGGCATAAGCTTATGAAAAAAGCATTACTGTGAATTAAGATGAAATGGAGAAATGTATTTCTGAAAATGAATGTATTATATTTTCCATTCTTGAGAGAATTCTGTAAAGTCCAATCCCAGACCCTAGTTGCTAGAAGTCTGGCATCTACAGTAATCCCATTAATACTGACCCACTTAACATTTTCAATCTTCTATTCATAACTGCAGGACACCGATCTAATGCAACAGGGAGTGAGGGTAATGTTTATACTTCACTGACAGCACTGATTTTCAAATTAATATACACATAGGACAAACTCATACCCCTTTATAGACAATTCCATGTTCTACTTTTCAGATTATATCAAGGTGAGGTTTGTGCAAGTCCTGGACGTATCTGGTCTCGTGATACTAGAGCTTTATTGCCATGTCCAACTCATTGCCTGATTTGTATGTAAATGTGTCCCACACTCTTGATGTACACTGATTTTAAATGACCGATTGAAATTAATAAAACGAAGATGACTAAAATCACGTTTTGTTTGAGAAAGGAAAGTCACTTGCATGTCAAAGAACCCAGAAGAGGGTCTTTAGCAACTTTTGCTATTCAGGCTAAAAAGGGGATGAGAGAGAAAGAGAAGGAAGGAGAGAGAGGGGGAGGGGGGCTGGCATATAATTATTTATTGAAATATGAGGAAAAATTCCATCAGCTTAAGGAAACTCCCAGACCGGAGGTTTGCGTGACAGTGTCATTCTGGCTGCAGAGTTCGTGGAGGAGCTGAGGTGGTGTGGTGAACTTGACATCCAAGGCAGCTGCAGAACTTTCATAACACACAATGTGGTGGGGGGGAGGGACGGTACAGATTGTCTCTTCACACACAGTAGGAGAAAATGAAGTCACAGGAATGGATCAGCCAAAGCCAAAGGTTTTTGCAGAAAGGGATCTTTTCTTTTTCGCTCGTACAGTATTAAAAGTAACAACAACACTAACAATAATTAAAATCCTGCTCAGAGTGAATTTGAGTGAATGGAAAGTTCTACTTCTAATGACCTATAGTAACACTTTAAACACAAGAAAGGCCAGGTAGTCAATGTAAAAAATACAAATGTGAACAGATAAGTGTTCAGACAACATGTGAAGTGGGCCTTGCTTGTGTAAAACATGGTCTTGAGCACCTACATTACATAGTCATAATGATTACATTATGGTGGGCAGGATGGGCTTCTAGTTATTGGACATGCTAGTGAACACTGCATCGAAAGATGTTTGGTCAAAGCAATGATGTGACTAGAAGAAAATAAAACAGGCAGAACACTCTTTTCTACAGGTTTCTCCACCTTTGCTGATGCATATTGTAACATTTCACAATGTTATATAAGACAATTATAGAATTCACAAGCTGACAGTTAGGAATGCAGATAACCTTAACGTGACCATGAAAGAAAGACCTTGTTCTTTTGGAAACGAGTGTGCTACTCATTGATGATATTAGCTGTTACTCATTTATCATGACATTAAACATGACAGATGCACTCTTTGGTATAGAATAAACAATGTACATGATACATTTTAAATGTCATAATTAAAACGTGTTCAAATTCAATGTAGAAAAGCGATGAAACTACCAGTCACATCCACAAACTTAAATAAAATCATTTTTTTAAACTTTTACAGCTGTGAGTTCCATAGACATTTAATCAAGATGAGTGTGTTCATTTTAAGATCATCATTTTTGTCCCTGAACTGCATTTCAACACCATTTTTTAAACATGCTACAGTAAACAAATATATTTGGCTATGACACTCCTTGCTTATAGCAAATGCAAGGAAGAAACCAAGAAGCAATAAATTAACTTCATTTTTTTGAGCGGCACCAGTGATATACAAAGAAAGTAGAACATTAAAAAACAAGAAGTTCTACAAAGTGGCAGAAACTGAAATAAAGACCATTGTTCAATATGCAGAAGTGATCTTTAGGCCAACAGAAACAGCAAAAAAATCTAATTTAAGTGAGATTCCTTTTTGATTTTAGTGTCTCACGACATAATTAAGTACTGGTCAAAAGAAAATGTACTGTACACACCAAAGAACGCAAACCAGGAATATTTTAAGAAAATCATTGCTTTGCAATTTACTTCATCACAGTTCTCTCCCACAGGACCTAATAAATGTAAACACCTTTTGTATTTCTTTTTTTTAATTTTACAACATTAATACTTTATATTTTTTTTTACATATTTTAATTCACATCTGCACGGTTAGCTAGCATGGTAATGAAATAAGGCAAGACTCACATAACTGTGACATCACGAATTCATAATACTGATATTAAAGTTTTTTATCACCACACTTTGTTCTGCAGCAGGCTTTGGTCTATTACTGACAGAGGCATAATTTCTCCCTCCTGTCACCCAGGGACCCCTCTTTGTTCAGTATCAATATCTGTGTACATTATATATAATAGGACAAATTTGGAACAAATTCATGGCTCTATTTTTACAGGTTGATGGGCATTCCCTTCTTCCACATGCTTTAAAATGTAACCGCAAACAATAACTTACTTTCGGTAAAAACTTCAATATCATACAGTATGAACTAAATCATGAGCAGTTTTTCTTAGACAAAGTGGCACCTCAGAATGACAAAGAGGATGAAATTACTGCCTTTTTAAAGTAAATGATTTCGTATTTACGTTTTTCTTTTTTCTTTTTTTTTGGTGAGAGGCTAGAAACAAGTCTCTTTTTGGGCAGAAGTACAGACAGGACATCATACCGTTCCCCGTCCATCCTTCATGTTCGTTACAGTGTTTTGCGCTCTTTTGTGCCTTAGGACCCAACAATGGGAAAACCTTCAGCACTTCTATCTCAAAGAGTACCAACACTGACAATCGCCTCCGAATCAATATGAACTCCACTTTTAGCCAACTTGCATCTCACCAACGGAAGGAGCACATAAAAGCAGTGCGAGGACTGATCTCTTCTCTCCAGCCGTAGTCTCCTCTATTAAGTGCACAGTTCTCCTCCTCGGTTATTGTTTGTTCATTACGGTCTACAAGTCTCGTCGCATCACAACGACCGCCATTTTGAAAAAAAGGAACAACCGAAGAAAGTCTCTTTCGTGTCAGTTCGACGTCGTTTGTTTTTCGGTCTGATTGATCCACATTCGCTGGTTGACACAGCCCGGTGGATGTCTGAGTGTCTGGCTAAGGGTGGGGGTTGGCGAGATGAAGAAATCGGCGTGGCGTGGGGTAGTGAGAGGTTTTGGGGGCGGGCGGAGGCGCGGATGTGGATGGCGGACGTGGGGACTCAGGCGCGCTTGGCGTGCAGCATCTCAATGAGTAGGTTGTTGCAGGGAACGTCCCCGTTCAGGTGCTTGTAGTACAGGTACTCCTCTGCCTGCATGCTGAGGGCGCGGATCTCAGGCAGCCGGAGCAGGAGCTGGCCGAACTTGTCCGTCTGCTGGGGGTAGCTGCACATGGTGTAGTCCAGCAGCGACGCGTTCACCTGCTCCTGGACGCTCTCCACCAGGTGGAAGTTCTCCAGGTTCTTCACGTCTGAGAGGAAAGGCAGAGGAAGAGGCCGTCACTTTCCACGACTTAAAAACGGTAAAATAAAAATATTCAGCAGGCCCTGACTCATGAATACATGTTCCAGAACCTCTCCAGCCAACTGGATTTTTTTAAATGAAACTCAGGGATGGTTCTGCAGATGCAGATTATGTTTAGGCCTGGACTAAAATTCTAAGGAGAATGTCCATTAAAAATTGAATTAGTCTAAGACTAGGGTTAATATCCAGGTTCCTTACATCTGTGGAGAAAAACGAAGTCCTGGACTAAAATTGTATGGAGAATTTCCATTCAGTATTGAATCAGTCAAGGACTAGACTTGGTCTGTGTTTGTGAAACCAGTCCTCAGACTTACTGCACAAGAGCACATGTATAAAGATCAGGACTGTAACCATTGGAGATTTATGAACAGTTGTTCACAAATGAATGCAAGTTCATGCATTCGGACTGCACACCATAAAAGCAGAGTATAAGGTTATTCTTTGGGTGTGTGTCTGGAGAATTGCCCCAATTGTGCTTGATATGTTTGTATGTCTTGCTCCATTTGTTTGTGCTTGCTGCAACTGTAATTTTATTATTTTTTTAACTAATGTATTTTAGGGAGCCTATTGTCAACTGGCCGGGGACTACAGCTGGAAATTAGTCATGTAGGCTAAAGCTGCTCCATTTACTGTTTACAGTTAATTAATGGGGACTGTCCACGACATTATAAACAAATACATTCAAATTCAAATTCATATTCAAAATGTACTGCTTTCCATTGCTTTTTTGCCATTTCTCTTATTGACAAAAATAGACTACATGTCTACATACATTATTGGTATGGTGGCAAACACGGCCTGCTCTAAACTAATTATCCTTTTACATAAAATTGTTTAAATATTTCATACATAAACACTTTTTACACAAGACTGGTGGTTGCTGTAAAGGGGCATTACAGAGAAAAGGCAAGGTGGATTATAAGTACTAAGAAAAATAAATTAATGTATACTGGTAGTTAAAGGGACATTACAGTGAAAAGGCAAGGTGGATTATATTTAGTAGGAAAAATAAATAAATGTATAGCCGGCCGAATTGCTGGCAGTGTAATATATGACTTGCTAATGAATCCCCGGTGTACTCCTGCATTTAATCTGGTGTAAAGACCACTGCACGAGATCTTTTATTAATTCCTTTGACCCTAGGTTGAATGTGCAGTGGGAACCCCCCGTGCAGTTCATTCTAATAGAAGCTGACAGGGTCCCTGTGTCTGTTTGACACGTCCAAACGATTCTGAAAGAGTCTGACCCGCACGGCCAGCACTAATGAACCAGCTGGCACACTCCACCGCTTCCCAAAATAATCTGCCCGGCGACCGCCTCGCCTGGAAAAAGAAAATATATCAGTGACTAATGAGGTCTGGAGAACGAGCCGCGAGTCCTTCAGAGCAGCGCTTACGGGAGGCCGTTCTCCCTGACCCCTCCGTGACACTCGGAGGCAGAGGCAGGCCGAGAATGGGCGGTGCACCTGACACATGCCCCCTAGCTCACCCCCACCCCCACCCAAACACACACACACACACGTAAACGTTTATAAAAATAAGACAGTCGTGTCGTCTGCTGTCATCCCTCGCTTCTCAGTTTGCTTGACCAAAGCCAAATATTTTCACCAGATTTGTATTGATTTCTTCTATACAAACACGGCTGGGCGAATGGACATCAGCTACATGTTCACACTCCCTAGCGCCTGTAATGAATTTTAAATTTATGTGCTTGCATCGCCGGGGTTGCGCCCCACAGAGGCATTTCGGTTATATCACATATTTAATGCGTACCCCCGCCATATCTGTTTTCACATGTTTGTGCTAATTCAATCTCAAACTTACTGATGCTGCATATGAGACAGGATCATTAGCCCAGACATCAGATGTTACCATGGTTTCGTGGCAAGAATTTCTGGGGCTATCTGGGAACGAGGAAGGGGGAGACTTAAAACTACTGAGATTTAAAGCCGAATAGCTCTGTCAAACTAATTAGGGAAAAAAATGATGCAAAAAAAGCTCAATTTTAATTGCTAATTATTATGAGGCTCCTTTTGAACAAAAAAAAGAGAAAGCGGGAGAAAAGGGGAGGGAAAGCAGAACTGATTGACAGCCTTAAGCTCGATCTCTATTTCACCTAGGCAGGTGTCCAGACAGGTTGCTGGCGTTGTGTTATGTTGCGTGGTACGTGTTTATTTAATTTATCAGTGGCGAGGAAACCCGGTTTGATGATCCCCCTGATGAAACAGTGAAAAGTGTATTATCTTGAGCGCTACCCAGCGAGACAGCCAGGTTGAAGCTCAACGCGGTACGTCTCATCTTCCCTCTCTACATCATCCACTGTGGGACTAATTATCAACTTTTTTTTTTTCTTTTTCTTTTTTTTTTACATGAAACAGCCTCGCTGTGCACACTCTGTGCCGACGCCGAACGCTAAACCCTTAGGTCTTGTGGAATACATTGTTCATTTGACTAGCGATCACACCAGGCCACCCTGTACAATCCCGCTCTGCATCAATATGCTGGAGTGGTTTTCACTTTAATTAGAAAGAATTTCTGTGTATCTACCGCGTTCATTCAAAAGGAGAGGGCCGTGTAACCCCCACACACCCTGCTCCCCACCCCCCCATACTCCACACTGTTATGGAGAGTGTGTTGTTCTATCATTTAAGTACAGGCTCATGGAAATTAGTTGGAAATTATACTGGAAAATGTGTTTTTGAGTAATAGTCACAATATTTTATCAAATTCAGCAAGGATTTATTTATTCCTCCCAATATTTTCCTCTCTTGTCCATTTTTAATAACTAATTCAATAACACAGTTACAGCATCATCAACTCGCATTCATTGTGCATTTAATGGAACGTCTTAACACAACACAGAACAGATATTGTCATATGGATAATGTCATATGTCTGGCAGTAAACACGATGAAAGGTTCACATATTCCACGCCATTGTTACTTGCCCAGAAGTGAAATTCCCATTCACTCACGAATGGCTTGGTTTGGAAATGTGAGTATGCTCCAGCAGAAAGCATTTGGCTGAAAGTGAGCTAATGGAAGGGCACAATGGCACCACAGGTCTGAGAAAGCTGCATTGTCTCTGCGCAAGGCTGGCTTTTAGGTAAAACTCCTCCATGCTGTAGAGGTAGTTTCCCCCCTCATTAACCAGGTCTTAATCCACAGTGAGGGGACATTGTCCAACTTTATACCACCCATGAAGGCCGTGCAGCTCAGAGCTGTATCCCCAGCCCAACCCAAAGGGGAGATATGGTCTACCTGACCCCTGCCTAATGCTCTATGATAAGCTCACATACTGGACCCTCCTCTGGGACAAAACATCTTCATATACTAAAAAAATATACAAAACACACTGATGTACTACAGTATACACGTGCAGAACACCTTTAATCATTTTGCTCTCTAGAGCAGTATGTGTAGTTTGACTTCACACAGACATTGCTTAATAAGCCACTTTTGATCTATACATACATACTGTACCTCCTTACTTTTTTAATGCTGCTTTGACTGTTTTCATTTTTCAGAGAGTTGGGAGAACTTGTGAGGGACCTGCCTCTTTTTAAAGCGTTTTTCAAAATTGCCTTCCTCCCAGAGCACTCTACCTACGCGTTTCCACAATCCCCTGGTGGATTATCACTGGCTTTTCAGTTATAGACATAAAACAGGCAAATGTGAAGTTGGCACTTCTTAACATTGAGTTCGAAGGCTTACTCCAGTGGGGACGCCCGATATGAGCAGCACAATAGCGCACCGAAGCATAGTTTACCAAGGGTCAAACTGGAATGATACCAAACCGGATTTTGATCTTTCATAAAGAAACAGATCTCTCTCTTTCTCTCTTACACTCTCTCTCTCATACACACGTGTGTGTGGGGTCACTATAAAAGGAAACAGGTGTCTGCCCAGCAACTACGCGAATGCTGTGCTGCAAACTTGATCAGGAACAGGATGTGTTCCTAACCTCAGGTTTTTCATTTCGGGTAGAGGGGGCTGTCTGCAGTCTTACGGCTGCGTTTCAGTTATAAAGCCCATGTGTTCCTAATGCATGTAAATGACTCGAGCGATGCATTCATTTGGCTGAGGAGTCTAGGGGGCCTGGCAACACCGTGTGATTTGATAGTGATGAGCCAGCGGGGACAGGCTCTGCCAGCGTGTCAGAATAAAGCACGAAGGCTTCATTTACTCACCTAGTCAACATGGACCAGTGGGCAAAGTGCCTGGCCGCTATGAAACGGAATTAAACAGGATCATCCAGTTGGGGATATATTAAGTCAAATTTAAGCTCCGGTTGTTGTGCTAAGCAGGTAGCGGAATCGGCCCAGTTGCCCAAGGACAGGTCTGCTCGTTCAGCAATTCGAATGAAGGGGAAAAGTGCCTTAGGTATGATGAAATAAACAAGAGAAGCGCAGACAAACCCTTCTTGTTACAAATACTGGCTGAGAGGCACTCGCCGTCCTCCAGAGGTGAGGGAAATATATTTACATCTGTTTATTCTTTTGTGGCCGAAGCCGGTGTTATTAAGAGCTATGAGCCCTGCACCACTAAGCAGAGCATTATATCACCACGGGTAATCACTACAAACGCCCTCATAACAACCTATCCTTGTGGCACAAATCTATCTGAAAACGAGTAGGTCAAAAACAGTATACTGTACACGCGTGCCAAACTCCACCACTCATTGAAAATGATATTATATATTAATTTGTTTACTTTTAAATAGCTCTATAGTCCTGCTGCCTTATTAGACTGGGATTATATGAGACCATTCTGTAGGTGATGCCATTTCATTTTCCTCTAAAGCTTGTCATTGCAGGTCTACTCGATAGGGAGTGCACTAAGGTGCTTTGTGTTATTCATTTGTGACTTGGCGATGGGCGAGTGGTTCAAAGTTCCTCACCCCTGGCCTTGTTTTCCTGTTTCAGCCATTGACAGTCACCCCTGCCAGAGTGTGAGTAAGGCTGGAACGACTCCAGTAGCAGAGTGCTTGCCTAGCATGCCAGTCAACTATCCTACATATAGCATGCAGTATGCATGCATTACGCAGCCTGTGTAAAAACTATACTCCAATAGCCTGGGCGCCGATAGGAAGCAAGCTCTGCAACACAAAATGAAGAGTGTGCCTAAGACTGTGCCGTGGGGCACACCAGGACATTTGAGGTCAGGAGATGAAGAGGCCGATGGCCCCCCAATTCCAGGGTCTACTCTGTGTCACCCCACTGCTCTGGAGCAGAAACAGGATCCACAGTCAAACAAAGAGCGCATAGCCCAGCTCCGGGAGAACAGGAGCGAAAAATCAACAGGGCCCTCAGGCAGATACAAACGCCTTTCAATACACCGATCTCTGAGGGCCCGGTCCTCTGCTGAGCCTGTGCTCTCTCCTTTTAATGCTGTCAGAATTCAACGGGCTGTTTCATTAACCCCCTCACACACAGGCACACGAGAACACGCACGCTCAGAAAAACACAGAGAGGATGGGAAAAACAAAAAGCCTTTTTTTTAAGGCATTTAAAAAATTTTAAAACAAGAACGCCTTTTCTGAAGGGGAGCACTCAAGCATGTTAAACAGACACTAAACATGTTAAAGAGACAGTCAATTGTTTCATATATTAAGTATTTTGGTACAACTTGTATCACAGTTGCAACATTATATAAAAGAAATGCAATGTATCATTAATGAAATACATGCCGGTTGAAATATGTACTGAAATGCAATACATTTTCAAGGCTAAGACACTCTTTTTTGAAAAGGAGGAAGACCAATAAAATATCTGAATCCTCCAGTAGCATACAGTTTCAAATGCAAGTCAGAGAGGAAACCCACACAGATAGAATAAACAATGGGTCCTTATATTTATCTGCCCCTCAGCACTTTTGGGAAAAACTGGGTTGTATTCAATCGAGTTTTCACAAATCCGTGTGTGTGAGTGTGTATGTGCGCGTGTGTGTGTATATGAGAGAGAAAGAGAGCAAGAAATACATTGACAGTCTTGTTTATGATAAAGTGACAGAAAATCATTCAGGGGTCAAGTATCCCCACTTCCTTTAAAATCCTACAGCAGCAAAACTCCCACCAGTAATGGAACGCACACCCTTAATGAGGTCATTAAAGCCAAGTTCCCATCAATATGTTTTTTCTTTCTTTTTGACAAATTTGAATTAATAATTCAACAGAGTGCCTGGGGATGTATATTTTCTGTATGAAGGACAGTTAATCCATAGTGTCATTTTTTTCCTATACATATTCAACTTTTCCCCCCTCTTTCTCTCTTGATGATGAACAAGCAGAGTGCTGACTAAAGAAACAGATGTCATTTGCATATCCCTCTCCGAGGCTGACTCTTTGGTCCTGTGACACAGAAGGAAACTGCCAATACGCTTTTATTTAGTATTTCTTTTGCGGTTGTGTGTAATTTATTCGGATATATCACCTGAAACGCTGTCCTCACCCACAGGGGTAATGGAACATGACAGCTTTGTGACTCTGCATGTGTTCCCTTTCACAAACAGTGTAGCGTCCAGTAAAGCACACGCTCGCTACATGATCCACTTGTGCGCAAAGGCCTGGAAGGGACAATTTAGAGAGGCGGTTTATTTACAAAAAACACAATCCATTGGCTTTATGTAACGCAGATGTCTTCTTCTGTTTGGATTCCATTGATTTTGTTGGAGGACTACAAACAACGCCGTGGGAGGAAAGTGCAGTCCTCCACAGCTGGCAGAAATTGCTTCCTTAATGCAGCCATTCGACTCTGACTAATGAAAAAGCTTCCCCTTATACTCAATGATGCTCTCACTTTGAGGAAATGTTTCAATCAGGGAGCATTACTGTCCTCTCTCGGATGCTAAAAGTGACACACAGCTCGCCGCCCTGATTTTGGCATGCTCTTGCTGATGTCATAACGTCTTCTAGAAAATGAGCACTTGCAGCAACACGTGCCAAAGTCAGCACAGGTCCGCAGTCCAGATGGCTGAATGTAAAGAAGATAATCTTACATCATGACGGTCTCGGCGTCTCACGCTAGGGAAATCGCTAGAGCTGCCTTGAGCCCCTTTCTGGAATATTTCGCGAAGCTGTCGATATTGGGAATCGTGGCCACCGAGGAACTGGACCAGTTTCGGATCAGGTGCAACTGGCTAAGAGAGCAGGGCTGTGTTTCACAAAGCAGCATTGCTCAGTTAGACGGATAACTTCACGGAGTGAACCAGGGTTTACTCAGAACAGTCATCCAGCTAACTCAGGTATTAGACTGAATGCACCTGCTTTCTGGCCGTGTTACAGAGAATAAGCGCCTTGGGCATAGCACCTGTTAGATCATACGCTCTGCCTTTTAGTCACAGTCTGTAATTTCAGAGCCTAGTTCTCTTTCAGGGCCTCAGAATTACAGTACACTGTACCAAGGTCAGGGTGGAGAACAGGGTGCGTGAGGCAACATTACCATGGCTAATGCTAATGCTAACACCGTCAGTAAGCAGACCAATAGTCATGCACAAAATGTCTGGGCCTTCTCCAACTGCAGCCAACAACAGTAAAGTCCATCCACCATGCACTGGTTTTAGAGTAGCCTCTCAAAGGCCATGAGCTCCTGCCTTTAGGACCCCCAGGGATGGACAGAGCCAATGTACCAAGGTCAGGGTGGAGAACTGGTCCTATACTGTACTTAAGGCTCATAATTAAAAAAATTTCTTTTTAATTTTTTTAAGCTGGGAATATTTTGGGTTTTATTTTCCATAAAAAAAACTGTGTGTATTGAAACGGTGTGAAAATCGTATTCAAATAATGCAAATCTACGGGATAAATCTTTTATTTTCATTTTTTTGTCCTTACTTTTAACCGTAGGCTTTGTTAATGGAACTGTACATTTAATGACATTCGCACAGTGACATATACAATGAATAGGCTAACACTGCCGTAATAATGACAAAGTCATTATTATATTATAATATAAAATACTTAGGAATCCTGTTTAATCCTTTACGCCAGAGTGCATTTATTTCCATTCAATAATTGAACAATGAAAGCAATAAAACTAACGGTTCTATTTGTATAAACTACTTTACGATACCATAGTTTTAGCAAGAAAGGTTCCTTATTTTATAGCATGTGCAGTGACAAAACAAGCATGGGAGAACTGCCTTGCATTTTAGAACTTCACAGAGGAACTAAAATTGCTATTGTTACTTTTTCCTGGTTCTGTCTCCGAACCGTAGTTGGGAGATATAGGAGAACTGAACCACTATTCCTCTTCGATTCCAGGGCCAAAGCTGCTAATTATATAACACCCAATTTAATGACTTAGCTAGTTTCTGCTGCAAAAACGAAGAGTCCTTAGGCATTTGCTTCCATTAAGTCCCTCGTATGACCAGCTGTTCTCCTTCAAAATGCACACATAACAACCAAAAACGCCACTCACTCACCCAGCAGCCTCACATACACACATGAACCAATCTGAAAACACTCAAAACACACAGAAACAATCTCCATGATTCCCACTCTTAAAGCTGCAAACCCTCATTTACCAACAACGGAAATTATCGGGAGAACCAAATCCATAATAGATTTTCGATTCCAAAAACATTTAAACGGCGGAGAAACATCAATAGGATAATCAAAAATCCATTTTTTAATTTTGCGGAGAATCGGTCACAAGCGACAATGATGAGCCGTGAGCGTACTGCACCATTCTCCAACTGCAATCAACAGTAAAATACATCCACCATGCACTGGGTTTAGACTAGCCTCTGGAAAGGCCATGAGCTCTGACCGTGGCTTCCCTCTGCAGCCTTTAGGACCCCCAGGCCTGGACAGAGCCAGGTCTTTTATGTGCACTTGACCCGCATGCCGTTATCCCTTATGCCGCGGCGTACAGCCCTGCTCCATTGTCCACGTTCACCGTGTATGACCAGGGACAGGTTTATAGATGGCCGCTGCACAGAAATGCCTCCGCGGGATCGATACAGAAATGACAAGTTTTTATGTTGAGCTTGTGTAGCTCCTTATCTGTGTTTGTGTGTCCTGTTTAAATAAGCCGGGCCGCGTGCGGATCAATAGGCATCCCGAGCGTGGCTATCGCCGCTTCTCTTTCTCCTATCACTCACTCTGCCGTCCGCATGGGACTCGCGCGCCCCAGCAGGGAGCGCGGGCCCTGTGTTGTTTCTGCGCGGGCCTTAAGATGTTCCGCCTTCATCCGGGAGAGAACACCGTCGAATGTACATCAATACAGCACTGGCGGTCAAACAGCATCTCGCTCACTTCACACAGTGTATGATGAAAACCTCAAGACACAACCGGGGTGACTTACAGTCTGAGGTGGGACTTCTGTGATGTGCTTGAGCAACATCAACCCAGTGCCGCTGTATATTTTGAATTGTAATGAAGTTTAATCTATTGATCCACAAAAAACAGGGACCCATCTTTCTTCCCCAAAACCAACATACTTCCGACTGGAAATGACTGGAATTACTGTACATTATGTGAAAAATTACTCAATAAAACCCCAAGATACATATGGATACTCTGAAGGAATTCATGTGCTGTATATTTGCTCTTAAGATGTTGACATAAATTTTTTAAATTTGTAATTATACATGACTCAGTATTGAATCAAGTCGAAAACACCCAGCAAACAGAAGAAAATTAACAAAAGAAAAATGTAAGAAAATGGCATCTTCTCAAAAATACATACCAGACAAACCATCATCCGAAATTGTATCTAAAATTCAACGAAAAATGGAAGAAAATGAAAAAACTCAGCAAAGCTGTCTCCAAAAAAAAAAAAAGTGATTTTTAAAAAACCAAACACGATGAGCTCCCCTACACATGATTGATATTTCCAGAGCAGGTATCGCTTAGGAGACACCTGACATGCAGGCAACATGTTCCGAGCTTGCCCAGACTGTTAAGTACCTGGGTACAGGCCCTGCACGCCTTATGCACCCTGTAATAAAAGTTGGCCATTGATTTTCTGTAGCTGCTTGTAACTGTTAATGTTGACACATCAACAGCCAAAGGAAAGCACAGAGCTTAATAGCGGTCCGAGAATGTGGACATACAGGAAGGCTCTGATACTAAATCACAGAATCTATCCCAGGAATCGATACGACAGTAACTGTAAGTGTTCCCCTGCTTTCCTAATGTTTTATAATAAACTGACAGCGTGTAATAAGGGTGTGGGAGAGAGGAGAGGGTCCAGCAGCAATACCTCGCCGTCTCCTAAATCACAGCTTGCAGGAAAGGAGTTTTTTGGGACAAGCTAGGAAAACACCGTTCTCTTCAAGTTTCCTTGCTTGCCGTGCTATTCTCCGTTTGTTGATGTTAAGATTTCACGGTGCACGAATAATGCCTAAAACTTTAAAATGACGAAATAGATTTCTTTGTGGTAGATGTGGCAGCTGCATCCATGCTAGGTGTTCTGCATCAAAAATATTTACCAGTTGTGAGCTGCAACGTCAATGTCAATCGCTGTTATTTTTCCTGATTATTTACACTAGCATGAGAAAAATACAAAGGCAGGTACATCATTGCTGATAATTCTGTTTGATAGTATAATAATCAGTAATGGGGAACCCCCACCCAAAAATATTAATTTGTTATGCTCTGTTTTACCCTATGAATAACTGTCAAGACCCATATTTCATGTGCCAAAACCCTTTTTTTTGTATCTGCAAAACATCTTGTAAAGTGATGATGTTATTGTGATGCAGATCTGTTTTCATTTCAGTGACTGGAGTGGACTGTGAAATGGAGAATGCTAAGAGAGGAGAGTCACTAAGTTCTCCAAATCTATTCTCTGCAATGAAAGAAGGGGAATGTGTTATACCCTCCTGTAATCATTGTTTGTGGTGCAACTCTGTAAATTTTATCTGTTATGAGCTTAAGTGTTACATGTGACTAATTAGAAATGAAACAGTTATATTATTTGCAAGGTGCTTATATATTTGCCCTGGTTCCCCCTCTAAATTTGACAATTACCAGCACAATTGGCGACATGGCTCAGGCAGTAAGAGCAGTCCTCTGGCCGTCGGAGGGTTGCCGGTTCGATCCCCCACCCGGGATGTGTCGAAGTGTCCCTGAGCAAGACACCTAACCCCCAAAATGCTCCTGACGAGCTGGTCAGCGCCTTGCATGGCAGCCAATCGCCGTCGGTGTGTGAGTGTGTGTATGAATGGGTGAATGAGAAGCATCAATTGTACAGCGCTTTGGATAAAGGCGCTACATAAATGCCAACCATTTACCATTTACAACCAGTACTAGAACAAGACTAAACTGTGTGTAGCATATAGATTTCTCCTTATAACATCACAGACAGAAACCAGCAAGACATTGGATTTTTATACTGTAATAAAACAATGTCATCAGATTTCCTTACACCACCAGAATCAGTCAGAAGTTCCAGAAAAATTTTTTGCGTAATACTTGAAAACAATATTGCACTTTTACAATGAATAATTACTGCTGATGTACGTCATACATGCGCCAGTCAGATGTAATGAGCAGCTTTGTCTAACCTGCACAGATTTACATACATTAAAGTATTTAAAATACAGTATCTCATCAGGCACTATGTAGCTCATTAAAATTATTTTCCAGATAAATGGAATGTTCTGTCATTTGTAATTTGTGTCCAGGAAAAATCTACTGAACACAAAAATAAAAAATGCATTTATTCATTCATTAATTTATTAATTACATTTCACAGTTTTGGTATGGGAGTACTGAATTTAAAATATTTCCCATCCTGATGGAGTGAATTGAGACAACCTTTTTTCTTTTGACTATGGAGAAAAGCTGAAGAAAGGACAGCTGTTTGATGGCTTCTTTATGTGGATAAGAGCAGCCGCCCAAGTAGATGAGTGCTGTCATGTCAATTATTTGTAGTGTCATACTACAGCACTGTCTGTGAAGACATGGAATTATCATGTCATTTAATATAGTCCAAATAACTTATTTATGGTGTTACTTATGTTAATTTTATGCATATAATTGGGTATAAATGAGAAAGTCTTGTTCTGCACAGACTGAATATTAAGTACAGGGCTGTAGCATGTTGTCAGAGATCTGTGCTGATACCTTGATGGAGAACAGGCTGGTGTTAAGAGTTAGGGCTGATCAATTTAATTTCATGTCTTCGGACGCTTTCAAAAAATGCAAACCATAGTTTTTTGTGATAAATGTAATAAAATCAAAATAACTTATTTATGGAATGACAACACACAACTGATCTAATGGTCACATTGTAAGAGATAACCAGGTGGAAACACAACTGCAGGGGAAAAAAACTGCATCAGGAAATAAAAAGCTATAAAACACTAATAAATACAGTGTAATGAGTGTGTATGCAATACGAAGTGTTGAAATATGAGAGGCAGAGAAGGGGTGGGTTTTATTAAACAGAGCTGATGTGAGGTAAGGAGGGGAGAGGTCAGAGGTAAAGCGCTGTAATTCAGCGAGACTCATACTTAATCACAGCAGCCTGCAGCAGCGCGGCAGTAATAGCGCTGTTCTGTTCTTGGAGATCTGGAGCTTTTAAAGCTTGATAAAGTCTGAAAGCCTTTTAGGATCTCATTAAAGAGCAGGTTGGAAAGTGGTTGCAGTGAACGTCTTTGGGTTGCTTTAGATTTCTGGCACCGGAAAAGATATTAAACCGCACTTCCCTATCCGACGCTTCCTTTACGCATGCATCCTGGCCTTTCTAAATCTGAGATGGAGGCACAATGTTTACATGTAAGTCTGAATATATATCAAGAAGAATGTTTTGTAAAAAATAAAAATAAAGAAAAAAATAGAAAATATCTACTTGTACTAAAAGTCATTGAGCCCATGTTCCTAGGGGCCATAAAGGTCTTACGATGTATAATTTTTTCATAGAGGTCTTATTAAACTTCAAAGTTGTAAATATGAAGCATATTGTATTAATTTTCACAAGAGCAAAATAATGTCTCTAAAAAAACAGAAAAACACATAAAGCAGAACATATTTTCTACAGAAATGTTCTACGTACACATTCTAACATTACTCAACAAAATGCTAAATGGACAGACACATACTGCGGGTTCATGGGAACCAGTGGCCCGAAAGGTAAGGCTTTCTGATGCTAACTCGTCCCAGGTCAGGTTTACCTTTCTCCCATTTTACCTTCCTTTGATTTCATTTCTACAAGTTCCTGGGGCTGTGTGGCTTCCACTGACCCTCCTGAAGCCCCCTGTCTTCCCGCTGCGGCCCCCCGCCCCCCGTCCTGGTTTATACGCGCATCGATCCGGCCCGCGTGCGCAACTTCCAAATGACTTACTGCCCGTCACTGACAAACTGCTTGGCTCACTAGAAAAACCTTCCCCTATTATCTTGCATTTAATTAAGACATAGCTGCAGTTTTATGCACCATTATTCGCCCCGGCCAGGTCTCAGAAGCATAAATATTGAACCGTCGCAGGGTCTGAATGTTAATCAATCCTGACTGAATTCCAAACGATTTCATACGTTTCAGGAAATGAATATTTGCCTGTATTATTCTCTCATGCATGCATTACTTAACTGGGGCGTGCATGATGGGCATAAACGCATTGATTCTAACAAGTGAAAGAAGGCATGCCTGCTTCATTAGGGCCTCCCTATCTGGGAATGGGAATTTTGTGTGTGGGGAGGGGGGTGGTTGAGGGTCTAGGGTTGGAGGAAATAGTGTTTTTTTTATTTATTTAAATGGGCTCAACACGTTTCCAGTTTGTTGTTTCAGCAGATTGGCAGGTGACCCCATCACACCAGGGCAGGGACTTCAGAGGAATGAGGTGAACATGCTAATGAGAAAACAGTGCTTATTATGTAGGGGGGGGGGCAGTTGACACGTATGGCCCAACTAATCACTGCGCCCTCGAATTAAGACCCATCCGGGGTGCACCGAAGGTTGTAAATCTGTCACTCTTTACCCATCGTTTATGGGCTTTGGAAAGGCAGGCGGATGCAGTGCAAACAGTGCTTTTTTTTTTACATATTACGTTTATTGCTAATTCACATCAACACGCCTGCAGTTCAGAGAAGTGTGGATCTTCAGTGCAGTCACAGAGGCTGAGAGAAACAGGGAAAGCAGGCTGCATTTCAACAGGAATCAAAGTTACACTGAAGTACGAAGAGAAAATATGAATGCAGCATGAGAACTACGGCAAGTAATTTTGTATTTCTTGGCATTCTGTACCTCTTCCAGCAAAAGCAAAGGTGAGTTTGTTTCGTACCCTGCCCACAAATCTCCCCTCCACTGGGAACACTTATGACACAGGCCTGGCTCTCCTCTGCTTACTCGTTTCTGACAAGTCATGACGGTACTGCTTTACTTACAATTACAACTGACATGTGACCTAGCAACGGGGTTACATCAAGTTCCCAAGACTGTATTTTTAACCTCTTTTTCCTGCATCTGGCATGCACACACATACACACACACGCACATGTATGTGCAGAATTACACACGCATGCACACACATACCGCACACAAACACATACACGAACACAAGCGCAAATGCTGGTACAAATATTGTAAACACTGTATGTGCGCACTCATACACGCACATCTCCCTTACAATAGATAAACACACACAACCGAGAAAAACACGCAGACACACCCATACAATACATTCACACAGGCGTGGACCCGCAGGCACACACACACGCGAACGTGTCACACAGTGACATGCCTTCGTGAGAAAGAGTTATACAACAGACACAAATCCACTCACACGTACGGAAACACTTCCTGTGTCGTGTGACACAAGGACACTTCCTGCGGCGAGAGGCGAGCGCGGGGGACAATGTGAATCCTCTACGCGGTGACAGTGTCACGGCACTGGGCCCGGGTAGGCAGGCCGGCCGCGCACCTGCGTGTCATCCGTACATTCCTCAGGGGGAGGGGGAAATCGATGGCGGCCCCGCCATTATTTACCCATTGATAAAGCCTTCAGCATGACGGAGTGAGAACACAACCTGACGGGAGAGAGAGAGAGATAGAGATGTCGGGCAACGCGCCTTCTGTCCCGCAACCCGCAAAGACAAGCGGCTTCTCCCGGGCCCAGCGACGTCTCCCCCCCTCCTCTTTATCGACACCTGGCTTTACAAAGAGCCCCTCGGCGGAGGACGTTGACGGATGGCGGCAGCTCTCCGGGGCTGACAGAAAACTCTAAGTTAAAGCCGCGCGGCGGGGCGGACGTCAGGAAGAGGAAATGCCACTTTGATTTCCTTTAATAGGCCTAATTTGTAAAGCTCAGGAATGAGGAAGGGCTGGAGAAGTAGGTGAATGAGAATTTATGCGGGGCGCGGGGCCGAATTTGACCTTGCGGGCGGGAGGTTTGCCCGATGCGGCTTGTCCGGTTTCGGGGAGGCCTCGAGCTGACGGCGCGTTTTTACGTCACATCGATTTCGGGTTTGAATTATCTGAATATTGCTGCCGTTGGGAAATACTTTCTCGAACGAAACCCCCTAACAAAGGCTGAGAAATGCTGGGAATTACAATTGTAGGTGAATCTGAATTAGCGGGAATGCTAGCTCAGCATGGAGTCTGTCGTGTGTCAATGCTCGAATGCAAAATTACCGTGCCAGTGGTAATACTTCTCACATATAAGAGTGATTCCACAGCACTGGCGAAGAACTGCCAGGCTCCTAGTCAATGCCCTAACCTTCGTAGGATAGCATCCACAGACATTAGTCTTTCTGATGTGACGTTAGACTGAATAAAAGGTGAAAAAAATCTACTTGGCCGCAGTGTACATGCAGTATTACGTATTACTTTAAGTAAGTTCTGTTGTGCGGTTGATTGTGTACAAACTTCTCCCAAGTATGACCCTTCTCTGTGGCCCCAGTCCTTCACTCCTGACACAAAGAATGAGGACAGAGTCAGAAAGGGAGGAAGTTCCCACACTGCAAAAAAATAAAAATAAGCAAGCATTTTAGTCTTTAGTTTAGTATATTTAGACTTAAAATGCTATTTCTACTACTTTTTTTGCTAAAACAGGCAAAAATGAGCTGAGATAGTTTGATTCATTTCAAGATTTGCTAATGGGGTAAGAAAATTCCATTTGTTACGCAAGCAGTAACTTAAAACAAGCAAATATTTTCTATTTGAGAGAAAAAAGACCAAGATTCGAAGTCGCGTTACAACACTAAAACACTTGTTAAGACAGACTTTTTTTGCAGTGCAACCACCGCATGTTGCTCCTTGTCTTTGCGTTACATACTCGATCTCATCGTATAGTGCGGCGCTTGTGCTGCTCTTGTTACAAGCCCATTATTAATTGGCTCCAAGGCAGGACCTATGACTGAGGAAGCAGCTGAGCCTCAGCGGGTGAAGATAATATTAATCAGTATGATTGTAATCTCCCGGCTTTAGCGCTTCCCACTCAAGTGTTGTGCCTCTCCGTGGCTGAGGCCCGGACACCGCCGCGGGCTAAACGCATCCCTCAGGTGAGCCTTTCATTATAGATGATGTTTCCGAGAAATTATTTAGATAATCAACCCCCCCTACACGCACGCCAAGCAAACTAACCACGGTACTAATCCCACCAGATGGCCAAAGCGCAGGCCGGCCCACTCAGGAAAGCACCTCATTAGGCCCAAGCTCATCCTTTTGTTTCATCTGGAGAAGAAAGTTCTACCAGGGAGAAAATGGATGTGTCTCTTGGTACAATGCCAATGAGATGTTTTGCTAAACCTGCTGCTCTCTTGCAGGTTGTGGTGGTCAATACGATTATGTGGAAGCAGGGGGTAAAACGTGAGTTTTCAGGTCAGGTCAAATTAAGAGATGTAAGAGAGATTACTTCTTGCTAATAAACAAGGCTTGTTAGGGTTCAGGAACTCTTGTAGAAGCCTTATGAATTCAAGCAACCTTTTGGACACTGAAAACAAATATACACAGTGGGCCAGGCTATTGCTGACCAGGTTATCTTGAATTTTGTAGTAAGTAAAGTGAGGAAACTGCAATATCCCTATGTAGTTCTGCCAATAACAGGGTAATAGTCAACAGAAAGAGAACATATTCTGTTTCAGTTTTCTGCAGGTTTCCATAGGTAACCATGGGGACCCCAGGCCTGTTACAGAACAGACACTTCTAACAGGTAAGCTAAGTACAGTATACTAAGTCACAATGGCTTCATTTGTTAGTGGCTTTTTTCATAAAGAGGACCAGGTGTTAAACCCATAGCCTGCCAGTGTTAACACCTTCTAATACAGGAAGACCTCATGTCAGGTGATAGATGCGCCCAGCACGCAATGCAAGCACATTCGTCTTCTCTTGCGGCTGATGCCTCCGGCCATGTTGGCGAACCTCTGAAAAATCAACAAAACCTGCAGCCTGACCGTTTAGCGCAGTTTTCACCTCTTAAAAAAAAAACTGTGGCGAACAACTTCCTCACATCTCCGCCTTGCTGTGTGAAGCTGTGTTATGACGAACAGCGGTGCCACATTACAAGGGAAATGGCATCAATAAGGCAACATGGATGAATTGTCATCGCTGCACATTTTTGCTGGAACCACAGTGCAGTGCTCCATTAAGCCCGGTCTTTCCAAGTCTCCGAATACGGGCGTGAAATTGTTGCACACATAACAACTGCGCCGTTGTCTTTTTTATCAGTGTGAAGTAGCGTTTAGAGTCTCCTGGCAGATTCCAAGGTCCTCTGATGACCTTGGGGGAGACTGAGAGTATAAATCTGTGAAAGAGAGCCTCAGTCCCCCCACCCCCGACCCCCCACCATGCTCACACACACACACACACACACACACACACACACACTCACCCAGGCTGAAGAGAACCAGGAACTTGAGGCAGACGAACTCCCTCTGGTCGAACTGCAAGGAGCGCAGCTTCCCCACCAGGTCCTGTGCGTGGCTCATGAGGTTGTTCAGTGTGGCCCCGGCCTGGGAGGCGATCACCGCGTAATCCACCTGAAGCAGGAGAGAAGAGCGGGGCACCTCACTACCTGCTACACGCTCTGCTGGAAGAAACAGCTCAAGCTAGGTTTGGAAACATCTGGTAGTTGGTTGACCAGTTATACCAGCTCCATACTCAACAAGGTGTGACCAGCTCAAGCCATGTTTCGGTTCAAGCTGGTCATAGCTGGATTTTACACCAGGGCAGAGTCCACACATCACCCAAACCCACCTCACCCCACAAAGCACCAGGTCCCCAGCTGTGGCGAACGCACAAGTAACAACTGCTTGGGATTAGCCATTGCTCAACGTTATCCTTTATGCATTTTAACCCACAAAAAACTCAAATCCTGCCCAATTCCAACAGTCCTGCTAACTGTATCATACTATATACATGTAATATACTGTGTTTTTATGTCTCATTAGCTTTCTGTCAGATAATCAAGTTTGTATCGGTATAGTAACTTATATGTTTCGCATTTAGTAAAGTTTCTGTTGTTGGAACTATGATCAAAATCACACATTTCAATTGGAATTATTAAGAGTGGCACACTAGTGTTCAACCTATTGACCTCGAAGTTGTATATGCTAATTATGTATTCTTGCTTGTTAATTATGTCAACACTGCTCTCAACTAAATTCTACAGGGCTAGGACACTTTTACCATGCTTCACCGCATTAAACACAGTCTTATCTTTGGTATATTTTGAACAGTTTTTGGAAAGAGTACTGATGATGACTGCAGCGATTTTTGTTCTGTATGGGTGTAATAGGCGATTTCTGTATGATTATTAGCATTCTTGGTCCTAGTATGGGTCACACATTACTGTAAAGGCCAGCAAATGGACTTAGCAACAGGTTAGATAGACACAGTCACATTTAGGGTTTTCCCAACATTAAGCTACTTATTGCTCAATTTCTAAGGAGAGTGTACATTTTAACAAATACCATGATGTAAAATCCTTGTCTTTTATCTGGGTATCTTTCAGTCCTAATGCCAGCTGGACAGTCACATTATTAAACGCATCAGGCTTTCAGGTTTAAATCATCAAACTTACATTTTTATGATTTAATGAATGATTAATGAATGCATGTTTTCTCAGTTTTTGTCCCCGCGTGTCTATTGACACCTCTTTGTTATTCTGTTTGTCTATCCATACAGCGAGCGCACAAGCAGAAATAGCCTATTGAAAACTCACTCGTGTCTTCAGCTTGGTATGGCAGATATGCCCCCACCCCCACCCCCAGCCCCACGCACTCCACACCCCCCTCGGCTCCTGTTAAAGCCGGCCCGCACGCCACACTGTATATCTTATCTGCACAGCAGGGAGAGGGAATGAGGGCAAAAGGAGCATGATAATCAACATCAAATAAACAGAGCCTGCGCGTTTACCCTTCCTCTGCTCCTGGACACCGGCCCTGTCCGCCAGGCGGGGGGGGGGGGGGGGGGGGGCGCTCGGGGCCCCTGGGGGTCTCGCGCGGGCCCCGGGGCCCACAGCTACTCTTTCAGGTGCACTTAATATCTGCAGCAACAGCAAATTTGACTGGGAGGCAAGTCCTTAGCTGCCACTCACTGTAAGCAGGCCATATTAAATTTTTATATTTATTGACAATTCATTACCATAATTGACTGCACTAGGGTTTCTGGAAGAAGGTAGACGGCTGCCTCCTAAGCACAGGAAGGGGTCCCCCGAGCAGGATTTGCAATTAAAAACCAGGCAGATTGGAATTTATTTATTGTGCAAATATGATGAGTAGAATTTTTTAGCTTGAGCAAGAGAATTCCAGATGCACACTGGCTTTCCCTCAACACCCCCTCCCTCCCCCCTCCCCCCCTCCGTCTCCTTCCTCCCCCCGCTCTCCTTTTTAAGGCAGTAAAAAAATATGAGTCAGTGAAAAGCACACCCCCCCCAAAGGTGTCAATCAATTTACATAAAATCAACTGTGCATGAAATAACTTAAATGAAAAAACCAGGGCCAGGCTGGTTCATCTTGCATTATAGCCTCACCTGCAATAAAAAGCTTCACTGTGGAAAAATGACAACAAACATGTTTGCCACATATATTTCCTGTGTTCTGGGTGGAAAATTGCCCACGCGTAATGGTAAATGAAATGTTTTCAAAGTACGGCCACAGTTTCCCTTAGCTGTAGAGACAATCTTCAAGAGTGGTTTCAGCCTCTCATACAATGCTATGTATTAAGAGATAATCAACATTATGTCTGAAAAAAGGACTACTGAGTACTGAATTCAGCTAAATAAAATTCTATAAAAACGATATTCTTTGGTTTTACGATGGTGTTGTTCTCAGTCTGACTTGACCGTGAAAAAGCCAAAAACGTTTACATAAACCAGACTGTGTTAAAAGAAGTACCTGGATAGCGGAGACACAAAACAGCAACTGTTTTGCATTTGGCAAATATCTGGTATATTAAAAAAAACCATTTCTGGTATTTTGTTAGAAAACTAAAGACTAGAAATGTACGTGTATCCAGTGTTTAGACAGGCAGGAGTGCTGACGGGGGGTTTTGAGGACTGTTGCGGTAGGCCGGGATCGGGACACATGCTGCCACCTCCGACACGCGTCGCTCTGTTTCTAAACTAACCCAGCACGGCGAGCGGACCAAACACGCTGCACGTGTCTCCACCGCTTGGCTTCTCCCTGACCGTACACCTCCCAGGGATCCGATAATATTTGCACACACAAGCTTGTGTGTGTGTGTGTGTGTGTGTGGGGAGGGCGGGGGTGGTGCGGGATGGTGATCGCACCTCTCATGCTAACTGATAGCGATTATACTACCCTGGGACTCCGTTCAAACAAAGTCCATAAAAAGGCAGCGGGCCTTATCGCCGGCAAATTAATTGCCCCGGTGTTCTGTAAACAACGGCGCTGCTACCTTTCCCCGTTCCCCGCCATGCCGGCTCAACATGGAGGTTACGGGGGTAGCTGCCGGAGGAAGGTGGCTGTCACTACGCCGGTGGAGAATAATGGAAGATAATGAATGCTTTCTCCCCACAGACCCATCCACACCAGCTGTTCATTAACCAAAATATGCAAACCAGGCCAGGCCCCCGTATCCCCCTGCTACCACGCGCCTCTCCCACCTCACAACAAGCCCCCTCTTATCAAACGCATACCCGGAGCCGGGGAGGGAGGGAGAGGGGAGGCTGCTACGGGGCTCTGAGGCCGAGACTCAGCCTCTCCACTCCGGCGGAGACGGGGGGCGCGGGGGTGGGGGGGGATTGCGACGACTGGCGGACCTCGGTAGTCTCTCGCCGTGCGAAGAATGCAAAGTTCACAACCGCCTCGCCGCCAGCCTTAAATGAACCCTCTGCCTCTCTGTCGCTCTCAGTAATGCCGTCAGAGGATATACGAGTATGCAGCAAACTAATGCGCACAAACAACAGGCCAAAATCGCTGTCTGTTTACGATGGAAATGTTTAACCCTCAATCTTCTGTCAGTGCCCTAGAGGAACTCTGTGATGTATTTGTCCCACAGTATAAAACCTCTCAATCACATTTTACTGGGTCCTCCACTTCTAGTCTGCTGGTCCAAAATGTGGAGAGCCGCTCATTTAGACAAGACTGTATTAATAATTAATAACGGCTCAGATTTCTTTGCTTGGCTTCCAGCATTCATCAGCGTATTCATAACTACCTCTTTAAACTTGTTTGAATGCAGCGCTATAAACAGATTGACGAAGGAATTAGAGGTCCTTCTGTGATGACTGCATTGGCTAGGCCTAAGGCATAGCAACAGCATATGAGCAGGTCCTCCGAGCCTTGAAAGGTAAATCATATACATTTTATTGCCCTGAATGTTGCATGCTTAATTCATCGCTTTATTTATTCTCAGGGAGTCTTGATAAAAAATGCATAATTGATTATTCCGGTCACATTAAGTTATACCTATAAGTGTAATCTATTTTTAATGGAGTAGTGACTGCGTGGGCCAGGCAGTCGATAGCACTTTAAAGCAGGCTGATCCACATACTGAGTGACTGATGAGATCTTGTGGGAGGCTCGGCGGAGCGGGAGGTCCCAGCCTGGGCTCCCACTAACTCCACGACCGGTCACCGGATGTTCTGAGCACTGAAGACCGAGGCCTCCGTTTTCCCAAATCCCAACATCCGCCCCTAGCGGTTGAAGTTGACAGTACGTTCTAATTCCCCTACTCAGGGTAAGTAGAAACAACCCCTTGAAGATTAATACAATAGGCAAGTCAACATCAAAGCAGTCGAACGCTCGCGTACAAAACGCTCGTGTCTCTACGCTCGATTCATATTGTTTATGTTATATCTTAACCCTAACCCAAACCCTAATCTCCGTTGTCGTTGACGTTTGTAGTTTGCCCATGGGTTATGTGTAAATACATCTATTTTATATCTATTATATTTCTCCTTGCAATTTGATTCAAATTTGGTATTTGTGAACCAATTTTCTGGGCATGAAAAATCGGTGTGTGATCATGACTGAGGAGCACGGAGGTCAGCTGACTTACCTGTTGACCGGTAACCAGAAGGATGGAGCCCTCTTTTGTGTGCACCACTTGTCGGAAAATATGATCAAGAATTAAGAGCTCACTCCAGCAGTTCTGAAGAAGCTTCATTTGGTCGTCAACCTGCAGTGAAAAAATAAAATAAAAGATACAGAAAGCTGTCTTTTAGTTAGGCATTCCCTCGTGTGTCTCTGGGAAGAAGATTCTCATATGACTGTAATTAACTCATTACACTGAATATTTCAAAGGCAGGCTGAAGTGTGAAATTACAGCATCATCAGGTCGATTGATTCGCTGAAGAAGTATTCTGCTTGGGAATTTCTGTGTTATGATTGAAAATAAACTGAACGGAGCTATGGATTTGGATCAGAGTTAACTTCAGGTATCTTCAATTCTCCTGATTATTTCTTTTTTTCTTTTTTAAAACAGAACTTTCTCAGTCTTCGATTCAATTTGCAATTTGCAGCATTTGCCCTCCATTTCAAGTAATAATGCAATAACTACATTGAAACCTTTGAGTGTTTGACATGTGTTTGTGACTCTGGGAGTTGGGGAACTGACGTGTAGTTTTTCAGTTATGCTATGCTGTGCTGTTTTATGAAAAATCATTGACTTTTATGACAAACCATTGACTTTTTTTGGGTGTTAAATATTTTGCACATACTATACTTTCAGAATGTCTGAATGTCAGAGACTGATATGCAATCATTACATTTCTGTCTGTTAGCTCTAAAACTAAGTTAGATTCACTGCCACACTTCTCCTGTGTTATAAAGGTTTACAACATTGACCAAGCATATAGAAGCTGAAGAGGATAGGACGTGACCCTATACACATACTCAACCGTGTGGATAATTCTCACCAACACACACCTCCATTTGGCAGACCTGCTAATATATCTGTTTGTCAAATGACACCGGGCTGTGACATCACTCATTAGTTATAATGACAAAATCTGTAATTATTCACAAAAAAAGGTGAGCTCCCATGCCAGAGGAGAGGGATTGCTGACACGGTACCAGCAGAGTTAAAGTCTAAAACAACCCGGCCATTGTCTTTGGTGTTGTTTCTCACACCTCACCGTGTTAATGATTACATCAAACAATGAGTCATACGCAGAGTGAGAAAAATCACAGCGAACGGGGAAGAGAATCATTTAATCCCCCTTTTCTTGAACAAATGTTGATACTATTCTCCACATTGGCCAGACTGGACAAGAAAATAAACTCAACTCTTTGTTCAGAAATGTTCTGAATATTTGTCTGAAAGATTCCAGGTTGACAGTCAGTAGTTCCAATGAAACCACAACACGTAAAGTAGAGAAAAAATTTGATTTGTTTTGGAAAAATTACCTGAAAGCATCAGCATTTATTAAAGAGGTAGCTTTATATGTTACCTTGAACGAGGACATGCTTTATTTGCAATTTTTACTTTTCATATTTCCTTGCTACCATTGTTTGTTTTGGCTGATGAAATTATGTTTATCATATGCTCAGTCAAAATATGCTTGGCTTCAATTATTTGGTCTAGACAGGATGGAAAAATGAAGATGACTTTGGCTTTATCTACTGTACAATAAGCATGCTTCAGGAAACATTTATGATTAAAACATTTTGTCCTTGCACAAAATCATTTCAAATGATGAATGCTGGCCGCTTCATACTCAAGGGTTTTCTTTGTGTCATAAGTGACAAAATTTCTGGCCAACAAAGATTTCAATTAAATGATCATGTTAATCTTAGAAATGTTAAGTGACTCTTTACTTAAAATGAAATAAAAAACAATTACTTGACAACATAGGCTCAAGGATAACTCGCAATAGTGCAGTGAAACGTTAACACGCACAGGCTAGGAGGGTGAACATCTCAACCAGCCATGCGCAGCACAGACGTCCACGAAGTCCACTGTGTGTGACAGCATTTAAAACGCAGCACTGATTCATTCTGACCTTTACCACAACTTTCTGACAACCGTTGGGACCATTTGATTTTTTGGGATGCAGCTGGGGGCACTGTACTGATGCACAATGCAGATGTGGTCTTCAAACCTACTGGAGAAACCCGGCACCCACTGTTTAAAATGCCTCAAAGCCCCCCGCTTCTCAGTGTCGCTGCCACCGATGAAACTCTTGAGAGAGCAAAGGGAAAGACAGGCCCGGCCTTCAAAGCCACTCGTCAACGGGCCAGAATCGGGGATGAGCTTGAATCAAAGGGCCGCTCAAAGCCGTAGTCACGAACAGGACGAGCCTGCCAGAAGGGGAAGACGTCTCGCTGGACCAGCGGACGACCGAGCGGACGAGAGCGAGGGGGGCAGAGGGACGTGGCAGAGGGACGGGGCCGACGTTTTTAAGCGCAACAGACACTCGCGTTTCCCCGCGCAACATCAGAGGGCTCATCCAGACCCAGCTTTCATCACAGAAATGTGTCAGCCCAGCCCAGCTTGACACCAAGCGGGAATGTGTGTCAGAAAAACAGCACAATAAACTCCTAGTAACTGTGAGTGTGAAAAGTACATACTTTCTTACTTCATTGTGTTGTTTATGACTCTACCCAGGAAACAGATGATTATTGGTGGAAAAGAATATTTTACCTGTACATTCAATGTATCTTTTACTTCAGTGTACAAAGTTCAAAGTAGAAGTTGTTAAAACTATATAGGAAGCTGGACAAGTGTAGTTTATGAGGCTTTGTTAATGTTTACCACATACTATGAAGATAGAAAGCAGATACAGAGAAATCAGTCAATCAGTGTTTTAACTGATAATTTAAACAACCACTGAAAAGTTTAGAGTCTTAGTGCTATTAAAGTAGTTATGTTTACCCTAAGACAATGAGCATGCAGTGACGCTCTGCTTACAGTAGCATCATGCCCTTCATGTACAGCATGCCACTATAGTTCAGTAGATGTCCAGCTTATGATCAGTCACATAGCTCTTCTCAACCATTGCATTACAACACAGAGACTGATGGTTACATTGGTTCAGGTTCGAAATATATAGGCAGAAATATCTGACTTACAGCTGATTCTGGACTGCAAGGTCAGTGCTGATACTGTTGTATTGTAATGCAGGGCATTACCCCACACCCCCAACATTCACACATTCCCATCATCAACCCAGAATTCCTTGCACACAGTCAAACACATGCCAAACCCTGAGGTAATGGAGTAAGGAATTATATCTCATCTCATAAAATTGTTATGCTAGTCTTATTTACTTACTTTGCTATGTTCTAAACAGGGCTTTCAACATATATAATGCTATAGCTACCTACTTTCCAAGAAACCGATTTCACACCGTTATAGCTATTCAAGCATGAACAATGCTCTGCACACCCATCCTGTTCAGAACTAAATGTTGACTTTGTATTAAATTTATTTATATTAACTGAATTTTTACAGTTAATATAAATAAATTAATACAAAATGAATAAGCAATAAATAAACATACTGTACATACAAAATTGAAAGTATTTGACATGGAATGGAACCTAAAAGTAATATTTATTCATTATCTGCTTGCCAGCAGAATGCTAATAATGGTCTGGAGTCCACATTTTAAATGTAGCAGACAATATTTTGCTTTTATTGGTAGATTGCCACAAGCATTGTTTAGCAGTCTGAGTAATGCTGTATAATGAGGATACACAGCTGGACCTATTTTTAATAAGAAAACTCATTTTTGATGTTCCTTAATGAACAGATTAATTGACTCCTTACAGTGTTTCTTAATGAACAGATTAATGGACTCCTTTCAGTGTTTCTTAATGAACAGAATGACAATAATATTTACCCTCAGAAAACACTGAGTTCATCTCCAAATGACTTTTGCATGAAAGCAATTTTAATATTTTCTGGCTGCACAAGAAACACAAAAATTAAGTTAATTCTAGTTCAAATCAATTCAAGGGATGCTCAAAAATCCTTGAGACTGTGCTACTAAAATTCCATCCTCTGCTACGACATCAAAAATCCTCCATTTAAGAGAAAAAGGAATTCATACGTTTCCACTGCTGTGAAAATGAAATGCATTACTCTACGGTGAGTATTTCACTTACACATTTTTCATTTTTCCTTTTGACCAAATTCATTCTATTGCCAACTTCTGTGGCTTTCAATGTGCATGAACAAGAACAAGAACCCACTCCAGGAAATTGTGCTCTGCTGCAAATTTAGGTAATTGCGACCATCTCTCCAGCTCTGGTGGTGAACGCGGTGGGGTTTCCATTACACTGGTGTTAGAGGGGTGTGTTAGACTAGAGAGTGCACCATTGTCCGTTCTAATTCTACGGATAGGACACACACTCCGCCTGAAGTGTCAATGTGAACTTTCTCCCTCTGAAAGACCTGTGAAGCATGCTCACTACAGATCATTAGGCATTTTATCTACTCCAGACTCTCCGAAAATCTCCTTATTTACAGTCGCGGTGTCTCTGTCTGCACCTCGGGCGTATCTGGCTGCTGTGGGAGCGATAACCACGCCGAAATATCAACCAGGTGGCCACCAGTGTTCAGAAACACCCCCCGTCCTAGTCCCTGTCCTGTGAGTATACCTCACTGCTCACATTTCAGTCTGGTGCTCCTTATCACGCCCTCGCCCAAACACAGACAAAACGCCGGTCAAGAGGTCCGCTCCCTGCAGGATTCGCAGACAGCCAGTGGATAAGAGTATGTGTTCTGTCACTGTAACATAGTGTAAGTGTGAACCATTTAGACAGACACAGGCTCCAGTCCTGTATAGTGAGGGTACTACCAGGGTCCACTTTGCTCACATTGACTAAAGCAACCCCCAAAATGAAACTCTTTTGCTACTTATTTCCTAGTCAGGTTGAATACATTTTTAAAAAATCAGCTTCAAGAAAGTTCTCTCGCATCCAGAGGCAAGGCTGAGGCCAGATGGATATTTTTCATTCAGTAAAATAAAAGCGAACGGTCTTCAGCCCTCCACCTGGGAGGATTTAAGAGTGCTCATAATTCAGTGCACAGGTGCGAGCGGTGCCAGATTAGTAAATGCAGGCGCTGGGACGCGCGGCCTGCGCGCGGAATGAGAATAAGCGCGGCCTCTCTGCGGGAGGCCCTGATTGGCTCCACAGGGTCAGCAGACATCAATCTGCTTCTGCACGCCGGCCCGGTGGATGCTGGGAGGGCCTGGACTGATGGACTGCCCAATCGATAGCGCTGAAACATACAGATTGATCAGTTCCCACGGTGACCGCATTAACTGACTCCAGAGTCGAACCCCTGACCTGTGCATGGGAGCCCGTTCGAAAGGGGCCCCCCCCTATTTTCACCACAATGAAAACAAAATGTAGCCAGGCATTTTCTAATAATTATTTATATATAGCTCAGTTGCCAGTTTCTGTCAGTTTATGTATTGCCTACGGTTCAGCTCACCGTTCATTCTTTGACCAATATAAGTGTTTTGAGTAAATATAACTGTGACAATCAGTGATGTTTGTACACTACATTATGTAGAGAATTATGCACATAATGTAAAGAATGATAGATACTGTGGCATGAGGATGTATGTTGTAATTTTCTGTTTTCAAGGGCAAACACTCAAATGCTAAATACTGGAAAGGAAATGCAGGAAAAAACCTTCCATATGAAAGAACTCAAAATGTTAATACAAAATTCTCAGTATTGAGCAGAACTAAACAGCGCACTTCCAAAAACAACATTATCTAACCACATGTTGTTAAGAAATTAGAGTGTTAGAGAAAACACACAATTTTCTTCTGTTTTCCTTAAAACACAGTATAAGAACACAAAATGAAAATGTAAGTTAATCCATTATATTTTGGTGTTAAGTGCTGTAGTTCTTAAGATATATGCTCATGATAATTTGAAAATGGTCTCTGAGCTTCCATCATGGGATTTGAGGGCTTAAAGCTAAGAAGCTATCAACTAATTATCAAAAAAACAGAGCAGGCTAATCAATTATTCAGATGAACATTAGGCTTCTAATATACATGAAGCCATGGGAGCGATATTTCCCTGAAGTACCCCCAAACCAAAATACAGTGAGAAAGTCAAGCTTTCCAAATCTGAAATGAGTTCTCACTGTAGACTGGAGATATTGATCTTTCAGCGATGTGCAATCTGCAAGGTACTGCTCTGCATTAGCAGGGCATTGAGCGATTTCTCAAATTCTTCATTTCATGCATTGTTTTATGCGAATCTGGGATTTATGTGCTTCTTAATTATAAACCGCCAGTGGTATTTATGCGTTTGTTGTTTGTTTGACGCTTTGATAAAGGTGAAGAAATTATTCTTATTCTCCTCAATGGCTGAACTGCCAGTCAGGAAGTGGTCACTGTGAATAAGCTAGGCACTTCCTCCCTGAGCTATTCTCCACTGAGACAAAACCTCAACCCCCACAAACTGCTTTCATAGCTACACAAAGTGAAAAGTGATGTATAAAATATCAAGGTGTGGACACATTTCAGCCAGACACAACCTATTAGTAGGTGGGAAATACAACTTCTAACACGAGTAGGGCTAGGTATCATGTAAACAACACTCAGCAAGCAGCAAATCGATGGCCACATATTCCCTGGTAGCCACCTCAACCGCAATTCTGATGAACTGTGATTCGGAAGAGTAAAGGAGAATGTTCTCCACTGCCACCCCCCATAGAAAACAAAATGTATAAAAAATATGAGACATCGCTACATGCTTATAGAACAATTAATCTTTCCTTAAATTGTGACACAGCTTGCCTCTTAATTGAAAAACCATCCTAATATTTAGCATGCTCTACCCAGTCACCTGCTCCTATTTTCACTTTGCCAAATCCAACGTCAGCACATCTCCTCAAGTGGTTCCTGTGGCTGTTAAATCTAGAACTGCGAGCCAAAGTGCAATAATTCTCTGAACCATTGTTTCAGAGATCATGAAAATGTCCTTTCAACCCCTTCATGAGGGTGTGCAATAAAATTAAACCGTTGTAATATGTGTTATTAAAAAATATCTGTGCATGGAAACGTTTATCAGTGGGCCATGCCAACTGCCGTTCTGGGCAGGCCTTCAGAAAAAGAGATGTAAAATGGACTAACGAACAGGTGGCTTTGTCCAATTTTAGCAACCGTGCTAAAGACATTTTCTGGTGAAGGGCCTCGTGAATTTTGCCCATCATAACTCCTTGCATATAACGTTACCCATCTGAAACACACATGTCACTCATCAAAGTGCAAATCTAATCACACACGTTGACTAAATATAAATCCCTGGTAAGCTTACACTGCACGTTGTCTGTCTCCCAGGGGCTGTTGGTTATCTATTGTCTTTTGACTCATTCAGCGAGCCTCTGTCCAAAATAGACAGCTGTAAATAAGTGGCAGAAATAGACACTGAGGACAACTGCTGACAATTTGGGACACGCCACAGTGACACGACCGCAACGATTGATTAAACACGGGAAACAAAGGCCATGCAACACAATAAAATTAGTGTGCGCTCCTTAAAAAATAAACGAAAACAATGAGCAATAAAATGTTTGACATCAACTTCTTGGTTAACACGGACAACAATAATGGACCCCACTTAGTTAAAAAAAACAAGCCCAAAAAGACAACAGCATCTACAGCTTATATTGCGGCATATAATTTAGCTGGCCTAATCTGAGAGCTGAACTTAACCTACCTTTAGCATTTGACCTAAAGGGAATTTACAGTACACACAAGCACCGCGACTTATCTTTACTGCCTTTGATAACACATTTCCATCATTCAAGTCATGCAACTAATTGTACTGTACTCCTTGCTGAAAAAAACAGCTTGGGTTTGAAACAGCTGGTAGCTGCTTGACCAGTTAGACCAGCTCAATACTCAACACGGTTTGACCAGCTCAAGCTGGTAGCTGGTATTTCAAGCTGGTCATGGCTAGACTTTTTTACACCAGGGCTGACCTGAGATGATTTCTCTTCATCTGACACAGAGCCAGTTTCACAGACACAGATTAAGCCTGATCTTTTTGAACAAAGATTCTCCATGTAAAACTGCATTTAGTGCAGGAGTAAGCTTAATCTTTATCAATGAATCCAGCCTGTAATGTTGTCCAATTCTGTGTGTTGATTTACTCACTATACTACTGTATTTAGGAGAACAAAAACCAAGGCTGTGTGTTATTGTGAGGAGATGTCCACAGCATTGCAGAATATACTCTTGGAAAGAAAGGAAAGCAAATTTCTGTTTTGAATTGACAGCAGAGGCTGTTGAAAAACAGGCACGAGGCCGAGTTGTTCGCCTTTTGTTAGCAAGCTGTCCGCTACATAAATCCACTTTGTTTACCAATTCGCCCGGCTGATTTTTCGCTTCAGTATGACACTGCACAACACCGACAGAACAAGACACCATTAGCAGCTCCTTCCTGCATCTTCGTTTTAAAGGGCGCTTGACCTGCCAATCAGAAAAGGCTTTTACCCTAATCGTCAGAAATGAGCTTACATTTACACAGTTTTTCCACAAAGAGAGAGGCTGCTCATGAAAGTGAATTTCACAGTGCAAACTTTTCTGTTGCAAGCGGGGAAGGGGGGGCAGAGTTGTACAGAACAAGCCTTTTCTATGAAGACTTCCAGAAGCAGTTGAAGGAAGCCACATATTTCCAGCAAGAAAACAACATGGTAGACTCTAACAGGATGAGTCTATCAGCTCTCAGCTAGGAACTTGTAGTTCATGACAGCCTTTTATCCCTCATCAAAGCAACAAGCGAACGAACAGACTCTCTGGCTAACACTCCTCCTTCATGTCTTCCATGTCTCTGTAGGATTTCAGAGCCCTAAATCTTTCCTTTTAACAAGTGCACATGCTTCCTTCCTCCAGCCACTCCGGTCCCCGGGGAATGGGGCCAGGCATTCTGGGACACTTGTCCAGGTGGGGCCAGGGCGGGAGACAGGCAGGGCGCAAGATAATGGATGGCTGGCCAGCCAGACCTGGCAGTGAGCGGTCATCAGCGGTCGCACAGTCAGGACAAATTAGCATGATGCTACGCATGCCATCGTTGCTGTAAAATCCATGGGAATCCACAGAAAGTGAAAGGAAATATAATTAATTCAATCCTGCAGTAAAATACGTATGTCCATATACATATGTATATCTGTGTTAAATCACATTTGCAGCATACGTATCTGTCTTACATCACACAATTCGCAGCATATCTGTTATAAATCAATCTGAGCACTTGGCCAACCCTTCTATAGTGCTTTACATTCATATATCTTTTTTAAAAAGGTACTGGCAGATTTCTTTAGGCCATTTTAACCTTTCATATTTACATTAACGGTGAATCCACCTTCTTCCGTGTGTGTCCACCTCACTGTCAACGTGTCGGGCCACCATTACTACTGTTGTAATGACACAGAAGTGTCATTCCCAATACAAAAAACCCAATTCTGAATAATTTATGAATGAAAAGAAAAGCCTTTGTAAGCCTCCCCCTGCTATACCACCTCCCCCCCCCAAACAGATAATGTTACCGCTGAAATAGCAGCCTTAAAAAAGCCGCGTGCCAGGAGGCCGGTATGGAGCCTGCGTCAGAGAGTGTGTGAGGGAGAGGTTAAAGAGAGCTCAGCAAAAAAATGTACAGGAGCAGGCCTTACGAAAACTCACACGCCATCTCCAATTGTGGCTGCTGGTGGTGGGGGGGGGGGAAGGGGATATCATCTATCAGTGGACAAATGCAGGGACGAGAATGCTGCTCCTCAAATGAAATAATATATCTTTGAAAGCCTATGCCCGCAGTAGGACCAAAGCCCATATATCAAGCCAGGGCGGCTGGTGGATCCGGTCCAGGGCCATTAACCTCCCACCTGTTTCCCCCTGTCCTTCACGATGCGCCCCTGCCCTTGGTGCTTCTGCGGTCCCTTGTTCATCTTCCCCCCTCGCGAGCGCTAATGTAAAGCAGAGGGGGGCTCGCCGAATAATTCAAATGCAATGGACCAGGGACACAGTTACAAATCTCTGCCAGGCGTGCGGTGACTCACATGTGCAGTTTGTCAGAAGTGTGCCGGGTGACCTCACTGACAGCGCCCGGGTGGGATATATACGGCCCGCGGGTTCACAGATCACACCTAAAACACCTTATTCATTTATCTGGTTACGGGGTGTAAAAATCACAATCAGCAACCTGTACCTTGAAATTGGAACAGCTTAAGATAAGGTTGATGCGAATAGGGAAAAGGAAATTGCGCATTTTATAAAAGTAAATGTGTGTAATAACTATTGGGAATATACGCCACGATAAATACACCACAGCGGCACTCTAAGAGCTGTACCTTTTCTCCCTGAGAGAGCTCTATACATTTATACATTTAAACACCATGTCAAAACAACATCAGAGCTGATAATGCATACAGTATATGAATACAATTAGTAAATAAAGGTTAATAAAGACTTTACAATCATTGTAAACATTAGTGGCACTATTGGTGGCTGCTTCCCTAATTTCAAGGGAATAAAACTTTTTTTTTTTAATGTTTACAGTAGGTGTAGCAGGAAGCAGAGTGGTACAGTCAGTGCTGTATGACAGGGCAGTAGAGAGAGGACTGTTTGGTGGGCAGAGTGGCACACAGTACAGAGAACACAGGGCAGAGTGATACTGTGCACTTAGTACAGGGCCAGTGTCGCCTGGCAGGCCTGGTTCTCAGTGAGGTATCTCTTCCCCCCCAGCTGCTTTTCCAATAAGGTACAGTCTGGGTACAGTCTCAGGAACAAGGCTTAATGCAGTACTCCTTACTTAATGGCTGGTCTGGTATTGTCATCCATGCTACTTTGTAAAAAAATTATAAAACTGTACCCTAACAGCTGTGAAAGGATGAAAATAAATATTGGAGCCATATGTCAAAGTGCTGTAGGATTTGCACTGTTGAGTTTTATCTGGTTTAACCACTAATGTATATATGCGTGTGCATTTGTGAGTGTGTACATGTGAGTGCAAGTGGGAGTGTGTGTGTGTGTGTGTGTGTGTGTGTGTGCGTGTGTGTGAGTGTGAGAGACAAAAGCAGAGAGAAAGAGAATGTGTGTATAGACAAGCCAGCAATCTTTCAGAAAAACCCTATGTATCCCAAGTGTGCCCTGAGAATAAATAAAGATGCAATGTTCTTTGTCCTTACCTTTTTTGTTACAACTTTTTTACATTTACAACACTTCATCATTGACATTTAAGGACAATGTAAATTGTATGCTGAATCAAAGTTGTTTTGACAGGTCTATTATGAGTTATGGAAAAGAACTGTAAAAAAAAAACAGCAGCTACAGATGCTGTACAATAAAGTACAATAAAGAAATATATTTGGTGCATGTCTCAACTCTGTCCTATTGTGTGGGGAGGCCTGGGGAGAATTGTGGCGCGTGCGTCCCAACAGTTAAACAATGGAGGAGCGCAGAACACAGGGGCGATCTCCCTGGGTGTGAATCACTCTCCGCATTCTTCTGGACCCCTCAAACAATTGAGCGATGGGAAGAGCTCCTGGCTCTCCCCCTCCTCAGTGACAGGTCCTGCATTGTAGGCCAGGCGTATCCGTTTCCCCGGTCCCGGGGCCGGCCACACACGCCAGGCCAGGTGTTACTGCGTGTACACAGCACAATCGTTTCCAAGAACTGCGGAAAAACTACAGAAACGCCGTTCGCTTGTCTCCGGAGACAGATATGAAAAATAAATCTCACCCGGACAACTTCGCAGGGACTAGTCCGAAATGACGGTGGGGGGTTTTTGACTTGGAGAAAGACGTCGTTTGACGTTAAAAAAACCTCAGTCTCACATTAAACAGAGTGCATTTCTCTGAGCCTAGCGTACTCCACCATTTCAGGACAGTCCCTGTAAAGTTGTCTGGGTTAGGACTGTTGTGTAATCTATCTGTTCTGGTTGTAGAGCACCTATTTGATTTTCCTTTCTTCAGCTGGCTTGTAGCGTGTTGGATATTTCCCTTTATGAAGAAATACATGTCTGTGTAAAAAACATGCACATTGTTTTTAGTAGCTTGTCCCTTAGAATGGGGGCTTTAGGAAAATATTTCTCACCATAGTACTGTACTGTAATTGTCAGAATTGAAGGACGGGATGAACTTCATTTTAAATTATGTAATTCCTTTTATAAGTTCCTTAGTCCCATTTCAGGATGATGTTGTCATGCAGAGAACTGTAACAGTTCATGACACAATTAATCTTGATTGAATCAATGTGGTTTAGTGCCACAATCTGAACTGTTCAAAGCTGAAATGGTCTGAGAGTTTGTTCAGATGAAATTTTCCAGTGAAGTAGCTTTTGGAACACATCTTCCAAGGAAGCATGCCGTTTCAATATAAAAAATAAAATTTTAAAAAAGGCTCCACAAAAAATAATTGAAAGGTCTTTCTTTTCAAAATAGCAAGTCTAGATATTTATGATTTTTCTAACGAGCTCCAAATCATGGAAATCAATTCTTTTAACACATTCGACAGGTTTCTTTTTTAACACACAGGTCTCTCACCAGCGAAATTCTTTTGTTCCATTAAGCTAATAATAGCTGGCAGACATTGGTGTATTTATAGGTACTTAGGAGCTCAGCCTTTGAGAACTTCTTAGTCACTTGTGTTTCCTGTGTTTATATGTGCCCAGCCTCATTTTTCATTACACAAACTCCATCCACATGTTAGTGCTGAAACAAACAAAATGCGATGACAGCATTGTTCTGCACTACACAGATCCCCGGCACACTCTGAGAATGCTATATGAAGGGCCTGGCCAAGAGACCTGGCCTTAACTGTCATCACTACAGAAGAATTCAGCAACCTCCGCAGTCTGTGATAAGCACTCAAAAACACAAACCACCCAATATCTCTAGCTTGGTGTGGTGAGAAATGCCATCTTGTGACACCAAAATAAGCAAATAAACCAAGATATGAATGTAGCTAAGCTGCTGTATACGTATATGGTTTGACTAGGCCTAATCACTGAGTCTGTGAAACCGGCCCATAGTCTTCCATTGCTCTTACTGTAATAAGAGCATAAGTAATGGAGATGACTGTACGCCGGTTTTGAGAAAACAAAAACAGCTTCATGCCTTATTGTACATACCGATTTTGTACTGAGCCCTACTGTCAGAAATCATAACTTGGGTCAATCTAATGCTAGAAATTCAAAAGCACCACAGTATGTTAATGACACTACAATGAATACAGATAAATAAATATGCGGACAGCTTTTACGTTGTGGTGTCTTGCGTGGAAGCTCAAGGCCTGTTAAAAGCACCGTTTCCCTTCATGAATGTTAAAAATGACTTAAATAATGTGCAGGACACGGTCAGATGAAGGACAACGGAGGGTGGAGTAGAGATGGAATAATCATTGATCAGAAAATGAAATCGCAACATTCCAAGAAGCAAAAAACAAAAATCAGTTTTTTGTATCCAGTTGATTGTATCCATTTGTTTAACATTAATATGAATCAAGAATTTTGGTATTTGATTGAATCAACCCTTATGTTCGTTACTTCCCAGCTCAGGGAAAGGAACTGTAAGAGTGCCCCAAAAAAACCCTTACAGTATGTGAGCTATTATATGACCAATTTCATCAGTGAAAGCCTTACAGAGGGTAAGTATAGGGACTGTTTTGTACACTTGACGATTGTATTAATAAGAAAAACAGTTATAACAGGAATAAGGTAAATGCACACCACATATATTGTAAATGCAGTGCATTCAGCATTTAAGTTGCGTTAAATGTCAGTGGTTGAGGTTGCTGGTTATGTTAAATATCAGTGCTTGAGGTTGTCCATTGTGTTAAATGTTAGAGGGTTGAGGTTTTTGATTGTGTTAAAAGTTAAAGGATTAGGGTCAACGGTTGTGTTCAATGGCAGCAGGTTGATGTTCTGAGAAAACTCACTTCTTGACCTCAAGCTCTATGGTGACAATCCACTTTGCAAATGTCCTCGAGCTCTATGGTGACAATCCACTTTGCAAACGCACACACACACACGGCACACTACATCAACTAATCAAATTGTTGCTGTTAAATCAGCATGGTGCAAAAGTCAATAATTTACACCATAGGATTTGCTATAGACACTAACATTAGCACCCTATGCATCGGTAGTACTAAACTAAACTATTATGCACACATAAACAGCATTAATATTCATGTGGTACAAGAGAATGTGAGCTTTGGTGGTGAGGGAACACTATATAAATCACTACTACAATTTGACTGCTTACCTCACTGTTCTCTTTAAATGCAAAGGTTTGTTGGCTTTTTAGTTTGTATTTGTGGCATACTCGATACAAATATGTATCGTGAATCTTCCTCACCTTTCTTTGTTTAAACTAGAGGGGCTTACTCTGGATTTCCCCCTATCACCCTCACTAAGCTTTTGGCTTAACAATAGCTGTACAAGTACTGACTAATTAGAACAGGGGCTCTCCAGAGCTTGCAGATGCTAGCAGATCAGTTTTCAGACCCGTGCTGTTGTAGGCCATTTAGTTTAAAGAGACTGAGCAAAAGTACCTCCACTTATGGAATAATTTCAGTTGCGCTCTTGTCTGCAGTAGATATACGTACCTCCTCGTTCTGATTCAGCTCCACAAAACAATGAAATGGAATTACCCTATATAGTAGAATGTTTTATTATTTCAACAATGCGGTTCCCCCACAAGTAAATAAAGCCAATATAACTAGTCATTAGTGAACATAATGACATTTTGGACTGAAGTGAGGGTGGGCAGAAATTGTAAGAGGATTTGGGTGAAAACACTATGATGAGCTTTTTGAGTACGGTATGTTATACTACAGGACAGTCATTCAAAATAATTGTAAAAACAATTCCGGCCTGTGCAACCACACCCACTTCATTTCACAAGCCCTGAAGTGCAGCACATCTCATGCTAATTTACCAACAGTGCCAGGCTACGTGATAAATGTCGACGTGCATTTTAAAATCTATTCAGAGAAAACAATAGGGGACATAACAAAAACGCAGCACTCTGAAGGTACCATTAGGATTACATTGTTGCGGTGAAAGGTTTGCAGAGTGAACAAATTGTCCAGGATGAGGACATCAGGGAAAACGGTGAGAAATTGAGCCCATCCAAACTATAGGCAAACAGCAACTCGGGCTCATCCCATTCCGTTCGGACCGCGATCACAACGTTAACCTTTTCACTGAACAAATAAACTTCCGAGCACAAATTACGTTATGCATGTTACACTGGAAATCCGCCTGTTCTCCGAGGACTACTCGTGGGATTATCGGGCTTTCACAGGAAGGTTTGCTTGCATGTTTTCGCATTTTTTTGTTCTGATTTAAAAACAAAAAGGAGGGAAAGTTGATTCATCTGTACTGTGGCTCACTTTGCCACACTTAATTCAAACTCTAGCAAAGTACATGAGCCCAATATAGAACATTCTGTACAGTATGTACACTGTAAGCGTTGATTTAACACTGAACACTTCACTGTGCAGGGCCAGTAAACTCACTAAGTTGAACAATTTTCCACACTGCTGTCCCCAAAAGCTTGAGGTCAAAATACACTAATTTCCGATTGCTTGGGCACTTTAAAATATTTCTAAGGTTTTTAATTAAATAAATTATGTTTTATTTCTTTAAGAAGTGTTATAAAACATGGGAAATCGTAATAAGTGAGACATTGAGACTTTACACTGCAAAAAACTGTAAGTTACTGTTCATTTATTAATACAGAATTAATATTGACCCAATTTTGCTGAAAGAAAGGTTAATATTTTTATACGACCCATGTTTCAATTGACCGGCAATAAAAAATTATTGTTGAAGGTTGTCCAGCACAAGGAAGCACTTCTCATAACCAAAACTAAAATTTGTCACATATGACGAATATGCTGGCAATGAGAAAAATAGACAGCTGGGCTCAAGCTGCAGTGCAGTAATTTGCACTTATACGTGCTGAAGAACTGCCCGTTCTATTGGCATTTGGTGTGGCAAAACCTTACCAAAAACTAAATCAATAGAGACTGCATAACTGTGGGTATTCACAGAGAAATGTGCAATACCTTCATTTTGAAGTAGCCACTGCCTTACAGCAGTTATACCAGTTATACCGACTAAGTCCTCACACCATGAGCTGAGAACGAGAAGGTTCGATCTAACATTAAAAAAAAAGAAAAAAGTAGTGTCATAATTACGTTGTTAATAGGCCACTAAATACATCTGTGAAGTTTTATACAAAAATACTGTTTAAAAGCATGAAGAAAAGCAAAATTAAAAAGTTGTATCTACTTGGAGCCCATTCACTTTGAGATCTTTGAAGCTCAATATCTCAAATCTCTCAGAACGCGGATAGAACCTTCTAATTCTCAGCTCACGACGCTGCGTAAACAACACGACACGGTGCCAGTTTGGACTAAACACGTACCTTCAGCTCTCTGAAGAATATGCTGCTCCTCGCCCACTCGACGATGGAAAACAAGGTCTGGTCGGCCATTTTGCACATAAGACCAAAGGTGTTGAGCTTCTCGTGCTTCCCCCGGCTGGCCTGCTCCTGCTGCAGGTAGGCCAGGATCTTGGCCTGCACCTGGGGCTCGTCGGGCTCACACTTCAACAGTTCCACGATGAGGTGGGGGAAGCCGTGCGGGGAGCTGGTCTGGTACGCGTCCATGTAGGGGTAGCCCATGAGGGACTCGGGGGAGCTGGTGTAGGGGTCGGGGTACTCGGACTTGATGGTGCGGCTCTGAAAGTGGCTGTAGGCCTGGTAGCTCTGCAGGCCCCCGTGCGTGGGCATGGCCATGCTGATGGGAGAGGTGACGAAGGGGCTACGGTCGTAGTCTGAGGGGGGCAAGGCAGCGTGGCTTAGAGGTAGGCCCTTGGAGGCGGAGTGGATGTTCTGGATGGCCGAAGATATCGTCAGGTCCGTGGGCACGCTCTGCATCACCTGAGTCATGGCTTCGATTTTGAGTCCGTTCGCCCGGATCAGCGCCTTCTTCTGCTGCTTGAGGGCCCGGTCGCGCTTGTACATGGGCCCAAACTTGTTGCGGCCCCCTCGCATGCGATCCGCCCTCACAGCTGTCGGGTTGAAAGACGAGAAGACGCGCACGCACACAAACACGCACAGTCAATTTCCATAAAGAGACAAGGTAAACTGCAAGCAGTAAACTGACCTTCAAGCATATTGTTCAGGACAGACTAAAATGATTGTAAAATGGAAATCTCATTTCAGATTCCTTTTCACCTGCCAACACTTGTATGTTGAACTTGCATAATAAATATTACAGGATGTGTTCACACAGCTGTAATTTTTACAAATGGTTTTGAGTGCTAGTTACAGACTGCCCTGAGCCAATCAATGGCAAGAGCCTTTATGAAAAATGAATTGTATGAAAAGATATGAGAATAAAATAAACAGTGAGTCAACCTTGAGAATGCGTGCAGACAAAATAAGCAACGGAAGATAAACAACTCCCCAAATCTCAAACTCGAACCAAACATAAACAAATAAATGAATACAAAAATCAAGGAACAATTCTTATGGAGAGTACATCTAAACAGAGACAAGCATATAATTTGTGAACGGTGCCATTTGGAGGCTGTGTTTTGCTTTTTTTTTTTTTCAGTGTCTGGGGCACATGTTAATTATTCATGCTTAATTATTTCTCTTTTGTGCTGGCAGAAGAGCTGATGTTCTCCTGCATAGTTGGCAGGTGGACGATTTGGGGAGGGCGGGCGGAAACCAGTGGCCCCATCTCCCCAGTGGTCACCAGGACCGGTTGCGGTGCCCATGGTTAACATTATGGCTTCTAATATCTCAAGAATAAAAATAATGAAATCAAATCCTGCTCAACAGCTGCCTTGGGAGCACTTTTAATGGTCTCTGTCACAGCAGTGTCTGTCATTGCCACACAGATCTGAGAGACGCGAGAGGGAGGTCTCACAGAGCGTGTTTCCACTGACGGCGCGGTTCATCGGCTCTGGAACCTCTGCCGGCCCTGCGACACGCACATCGCCCGCCCGTCCACTGGAGGTGAAGTTCGGAGCGGTTTTATCTCGGGGATTACCGTAGCGTTAAAAATTTATCACAAAAAACCCTGTGTATCCATTATACATTATTGTAGCGACTTTAACTATTAATGATTCCGAGCAACAAGGTAATTAATGAGCCAAAGACTAATAGTTATCCCTTTCGGGAAAACACAATTAGGTCTGGACCTGAGAGTCGGATCATGAATACACGTTTTGGTTACATTTTTGTGTCTAATTAAACGAGGTTATTTACATGCATGTCGTACAGAGTTGTCTGCAGCTGTAAAATAAATAATTAATATCTCTTTGCTGTTCTCTGGCTGTTTTGTATATTGTAAGAATACCCAAGTCATAAACTTAGCAGGCTACACCCAGTGCATTATTCAGCGATTCAGTACATTTTTATCTACTAGAATACTAAGCTAATATGAAGTATTTCTGCAATATTAGCGCCAGCACTAGACCCAGAATATAATTTGCCATCATGCACATTATATCTAAATAAACACATCTAATTTAATATATTTATTATATAAAGATCGATGTTTACTTGCTTTAATGTACATTCAAAGACAATAAAAGTCACTCCAACGAACACACTTTTGTACATTATGTAATATAAAATCTAAATTAATGCCATATGGAAGACATTCAAACACAAATCCACAAATTAGAGATTGATCCAGTCTAAATCCAAAAGAGGTACCTTAAAAAAGTGATACCTATTCACTTAACTGGGAATTAGTTTAGGAGAATTATTCAAGACCTCCCACAAAACGATTCTGAATAATACTTCTTTAGACGGTCATGCGTCAGCATAGACTGGGGTCTCCATGCGCTATCAGCATTCATAATATGAGTGAATCTTTCATGCAGACATGTCTCAGTTATGTCTGATCCCTTCCGATAGCTTGGCCTAAATCTGTTCAGGGTTGAGCTCATATCTCACCCTCTTATCCTGGTGAGTATCATCTGTTTGTCTAAGGATACACAGTAATAATACAAACAACATACATATCATCTCTGTATTCTCAAACTGTCCTTCAGGCAAACCGTGTTACTCGAGATAAATTGTTCATGGAAAGTATATAAGAAATAACATGACACATACAAATATTTAGCATGAAATATACACTGAAACGTTGCTTCATAATTATGTAGACTCCTAGAATTCTGTATCCGATACAGAAATTTAAGGGGAAATTTTGGAATGCCCTGCTTTACATGAATGAATCTTTCATTCTCTAGCCTGACATCACAGGTTACGATGGCCATGCATCCACCTATAAACACGCGCATGTTTATGTTGTGGTCCTCACGACAGGTTTTCCTATCCTGCCCTTGAGATCACGGCAATGCTCAAAAACAAAATCAGCCAAGCTAACAAGCCACCGCAGGGCCTAAGGCGTCCTGTAGTTAACGTGAAAGCAAATCAAAAGAAAATAAGCCCCAAAATGACAGCATAGGAAATGTTCCCCTCCAGCGATCCACAATTAAGAGTAATTTATAAAATTACAACCGCAGCACCGTTTCCAACGTGTAAAAGGAACAGACTTCAGATAGCATGTATAAAAGCAAAGCAAAATGAATTAAACTATTTCAAAAAAGGACGTTTGTTCATTCTCGCTGTCAGCTAAGTGATGCTAGTTTCAACGTATGCTTTCCTGTAACGAGGTAGTTTTGAGCCACCTCCCCGCCTCCAGCCAGAGTCATAACCCATAATGGAGACGCTCTTACCTTCCAGTTTCATGCCGACCGTGAGGCACTTCTGAAAGCGGCAGTAGGGACAGCGCTTCCTCTGCGTCTTGTCGATCTGACAGCTCTGGTTCTCTATACATGTGTACCTTTTGTTGTTCTGAACCGTTCGCTTGAAGAAGCCCTGGGGAAAACACAAATTAACATGTCAAATTTACCTCGGAGGCTTACGCAGTGCACTGCTTTATGCCCACAGGCATATACACAGGATGCACGCACATTATAGTACACATGCTAGTGCATACTTTCCTCCTGTATAACAACACCTATTGCATATGATGAACAATCAAATACCCAGGGCTCATATTATGAGGGGAAATGGCTTAACTGTCATTCAATCATAAACAAACTTGTGATTAAATTACAAAATAATTTAAGGATATCATACATCACATCTAATTAAATTAGATAATTTCTTGACAGGGAGAGATCCCCGGACAGTTACAATGTAATGTCACATTGGAGACAATCATTACACACTCCGATGCATGACAAGGGCCAGAAATGCAAAACCAAGCGTGGCTGAGAAAGTATGCGTCTGACGTAGAAAAACACTTTTCATGCAGACGAATGCCATCTGCACTGCTGTTCCATAACAATATTTCCATTAAGATTTCCACATAGGCCATGCTACAGGTGTTTTTAAAATACAAAATGAGCAAATATCATGTCACAAATATATTTTTAGTGTAGAAAAGTACAAGTAAAAAAAAGAAAAGAAAAGTAAACGCAAGACTATTGATATATATTTTCAAGTCAACAAAATTAACAAATACAGTAGATATCATTATTCCCTGACATTAATAAATTAACATCATGAACATATAATAATACCATATGGAATACCGGTCATTAATAATATTAAATTTGACTGGCAAGTTTGACTGGCAAATTGTGATGAATAATGATTCTCTTGTAAATGAAAAACAACCGTGCTTCAAGATCACAAAATCACAAATCACATCATGTTGTAATATGCACAATGTACTTATGGAATATACAGGTAAATGCCAACTCCATTGGTATACATGCATATATTGACCTAAAATGTCTTCAGAATGTTCCTATGAAGTATTTTCCAGCACCAGCCTTCATATTTCAAAAATGACTGCAAAAATCCAATAAATGGCATCCATAATTTAAAGTTCTAGGATTATAAGGTTTCGCCTTCAAAATAGCTGAATATATTTGCTTTGCTGCATAGAAATGCAGGCAGACAGACATTACCTTAGATAAAAGCAGAGGGAGTACAGGTACAGCTTACCAATTCATAAAGAATTTCTACTTTTTTATTGTACATGAAATCTGATTCTATTAATAAGAGGCCTGTTTCTTTCATTTTTGTCATTACAGTAAATATTATGCATACATACTGTACTCGTATCATACTGTAAGCATTCACTTTATTCAAGATGATTTCCATATTGCTGGTATGGTTTTTACTAGGATTATAAAAAATTAAATAATGAAAAGAAAAAGAATTCCGTATTGATTTCACTCCTCTTCATACTTGCATATGCACAGTGCAACAGGTTTTGTTAATGTGCAGAAAAGCCAAAAGTAAACCTTCACAGATTGGACAACCTCATACAGATAACCTGACAACCTCAAACTTGAACTAGCAATTATCTGACCCACTGACAGAGAATTACACTTGCAGCCAAGCTATTGAAACAGGAAGAGTACGGCTGTGATGGGCCTAACACTGTGTGATATTGTTTTATTGTTTAATACATAACTCTTTGTACAGTACCATTAGCGAAAAAGCAGAATTAGTCTGCTGTATGTTAACAAAAAAAAGGAAATATCGTTTTCCCCACAGAAAGCGGTGGCTACATTCAAGGAGCAAAATTACACTGCAAAATCTGTTCCTGATCAAAAGATTCCAATCGTATGTGAATGGTTCTGAATGGAAAATCATTCTGTCACGGGACGATCAAATAAAAGCAGATTTAACTTTTCAGAACATTTCACTTTCTTTTACATATTATTATTATTATTATTATTGATCGCTGAGTGTTACCCACAATGACTGAAGACGCTTAGAAAATGCTATCTTCAGTTTCACAGTACTACTGTACCTGTTTAAATTGCATGGCGGTAAGGGGCAGCAAAACGCCATGCGCAAAATCTAGACTCGTCAGTCCACTGCACTCAGTTCTACATCACGCACCAATTCTACCAGTCACTCATTCAGGCACAGAGTCAGAGACACCAATGATTTAGTGCACGCAGGCCGAAAAATAAAAACCTTTTAACAAAGTATTTAATTCCAACTCTTTTTTCCTCCGTCTACCAATCTATCTGAAATGTCATTAATTTCCAGTAGCTGTACTTAAGTTAACGGTTTGACGTTTTCCTGCAGTAAATGTAGTACTTTTTGGGAAGTAAGCAACATTCCACAGGTAGCTGAGCATACTGTAACTGGAGCAGCAGTCAGGAAAGAGCATGCTATCACTAGCGCAGACTGGAGGGAGACAATGAAAGCAGAACCAACCTTGCAGCTCTCACAGGTCAGCAGCCCATAGTGGTATCCAGAAACCTTGTCTCCACACACAGGACACATCTCATCCAGGTCTTCGTCGTAGGTGTAGTCCATCATTTTAAACTGTGGGGCTGAGAGGCACAAACACACGCATTAACTGATGTCCATCACAGTGTGGACGTCTTCACATGTATACTGTAGCCTCTTCTACAGGAGTCTCCATTATGCACACAACGCCTACACTTGTTTTCTGTATACTTTGATGTGACCTGCCCTTTAATGGTATTTTTCTATAACTGCAGCTTCTATGTAATTTACAATTTGTCTACTCTGTACAGATACGCGTGTACGTTTGTGACACTGAAAATCATAAATGAGCAGTGCGACTGGTACAAATAAATAACAAAGAATCAGATACTGGCAATGGTTATAAGCACACACAGTTGTCACATTCTTGAAAAACACATTTTAGTAACATCAGTACATTGTCGTTGGAAAAGAAACTGACAAACAGAGCAAACCTCTCTTCAAAAATATTCCTTAAGACTTAAGACTGTTTTCAAAGGATACGTTTTCTGTCCTCACAGAAATACATGCAAGGTAGTGTTATTAAAAACTTTGGTCATAGAAGACTATCCAGAATATGTCCCGAATATGTAAATGCTTCTTATTAAAAGGTTATCCAATCTCCAAGCTGAACTGTTGCAAGCGAAAAGTAAAAGTTAAGAGACGCATGCATGCAGTGCGCATTTCACATAAGAAGGGAAACAACTTATTCTGTTACATTTTGCTGGCGTTTTTTTCCAGTAATTAGGCTACAATGCTTTTATATCCCACCAAAAAGCGGGAAATTGACGAGCCAGATACAAACGATAAGAACAACCAGATAAAGAATACATTACGGATATTTAGACATTTTAACAAATACTGATTTTAATACAAACTGTGAGCAAGATTTTAAAGATTATGAATAGGTAAATGTAAAAAATTTAAAATATTGCACTGATATGTAAAATGAAACTCACAATTGATAATTATGTAATGCAAACCATACAACTGGTAGTCTAAACGTAATTGGCAAAGGACTTAGCCAGAAATAGGTTACAATAAGTACTGAATAATTAAATCATAACAAATACCGCACTGCAAATATGTAATTTTATTATTCACAATTAACATGACTTATAATGTCGCTATGCACACGATACAAAATGAGTGCACCTTAATCGGGTTTAATGTTGGTAAATCGATGGCATTCATTTCAAATATAACCAAGAAGTGACACCGAGTCAGAAAATATCCAGTTTAAACTAAATGTACCATACACGTGATTACAATGTCACTCACGTAATTACGGCGCACGCTGTTTCAAAATGAAATATAGGCTACTATAATTCTAAATACGACTTTTGCTTACAATAACTTCTTGAAAATTTCAAAGAGACTTTAAAATCGCATTCCACTTCACTATAGGATATTATTTCCGTATTTTAAGAAACTTTCAATATTTTTTTTTTACTCAAATAGCCTAGGTTGTAAAAGCAACTCGGTTATCCGAAGACATGAATCTGAATACAAACACAAAACAAAACAGATTAAAGTAGTAATGTTTTTAGATGCCTAGGCGAATCAAGCTCATCGGCTTTGTAACAGAAGCAGTTTTACTGGTAGCAGGCTATCGGTTTTTATGCCCGCGGCCAAAGGCACGTGCTATCGGTTTATAGCTTTTCCCTCGAAGAAAGTTTTGCACATGGATTCATAGGGAAAATATGCAGCACTTAGGCTTTGTGATGTGCGTATATTCTGAATTGATTTTTAGATAAAGAGACGAAGTCATATGAATAGGGGCGTTTTGTAGCTTCTAGTTTTAGTAATTCCGTGTTTATGAGCTAATTCTTTATCTGATAAATCTGTTCGGTAAACACGTGACAGCGAAGTCGGGTGTAGTATTGACAAGACAAAACAAGGAAAATAGCAATGGTGTACAATGTCAAGAATGACAACAAATAAACGTTGAAGGAAGGCTCTTGAAATCAAAAGTCGATATTTACAATTTGGATAACCTTCGAGGAAATGTCGAACATGATTTTTTAAAGGCATTTTATGTTTTTGTTTCTTTTTAAATGCCACATTTTGCGCTTTTATAAATTATGATTAATAAAGGCCTGTGAAATACAATGCTATATTGAAATATTAACAAATACAATTGATAAATAAAAATTTTGCAGTGCATCCACATTCTGTATGCCATTCATACCCGATTTAAGCTGTAACCTATTAAATGTAGGCCTATGAACTTGCATTTCCCCCAAATTCGATTCAGTTAGACTACCATGAACGACCTAGGAAGAATATTACAATAAAATGGCACGTACAACTGCTGTAGAAGTACAATTCATTCTTCCGTATGGTGTCTTGTTTTTGTAATAACAGCAAAATGTCCTTAGATCTAATAAGGTTACATGTCTGTCGGCAACTGGGACACCAGTTGAGGCTCACTCCGGTTTTGTTCACACAACGAGAGCTTCATTAACAGTAACATACAAATTGCAACATGGGTAGGTCATTGCATGATGAATATAAGTGATTAATAAATCAATTTGAGAAAACATGACAGTGTATTATTTATGTAGGCTATGTATCGAAACAAAGATATGTCTGTCCAAATACAATAGTTGATCTTGCCTATTTTGTAACTATATTAATAAATAAGGAATTGAGTAAGCATATTCCTAATGAAACTAAACTGTTCAAGTGACCGGGGAAACCAAGAAAATTCGACTTTTAATGCATCAATTCTGAAATAAAAAGTGAGTGGACTGAAACAGTCCCACAATACACTCGGATAGCGATACCTATTTTTAAGTTTACATAGCTATTGGCCTTGTGCCTGTTCTTGGATCGCCTATAACTCGCAAAATGTCCCGTTCCCCTCTGTGCACAGAGTGGGCTGTCAAATTACCAGCAGGCGAAGCAATGTTCAACAAAGTTAATTGCGAAATATAGCAGAAAGTTTAAATATGCATAATCAACATTTCCAGCAGTTTTCTGCGCACGCAATTAAAAGCAACTTCTATTGCGCACGAAGACCCGACAAAAAAACATTTAATGCATTACCTTGCATGTTTCCAGGCATGTGCCCCTGTTCCCCATGCGATCGAGCGAGTCCCAGTGATTCCGTCTCGACTTTGGGCAGCATGACAGCGCTACTGCGCTCAGCTGGAGTCTCCGCTCCGTCCGGAAGGCCACCTGGACGCGAGAGGGATACTACAGTCTCTATGTCTTCCCAAATCCTGTGTATAGTTCAGCTCAGCGTGATTCGGTTTTTCACCTAAAGCAAGATTACTACATACCCGACAGTTTGCAATGAAAAGCGGTCGAAATATATTAAATTCATTTCTCGAACGGATAATTCGAAACTTCAAATAGAATAACCCGGACGGAGTTAATCAAATACGTAGCTTGTCAACCTCCAAGCACGGAGAAAGCAATGTTTAATAACACTTCTCTTTAGCAAGTAGAAATATCTGGTCTACACTGACACCAATGAATTAAGAAATGCACGTTATATTTGGAAATCATCACGCCTCTTGCGGTTGTTTCGATAACTCCCTTATCCTCCAGTGCCCCTTCGACATTCAGGCATGGTCTTTAAACTGGAGTTAGCGAACTGTTCGGAACTTTAGAGCAATAGAAAAAACACCCTCGTCCGTGCTGTGTCTGACTCTATCTGTGATGTGTTGAGATCTGAAGTTCAAACCTTTCCCAGCTACCTTGTTTACTCCACACTCTGACACTGCTTTCGCCAATCAGGGTGCCTCCGGATCGTCTGACATCACGCTCTTTCGCCAATCACACGTGAAGACTAGCAGCATCGCTTTTCAGTTTCATTCTGCTAATTAACACTGTTAGAGAAAACTAATGATAGACTTTCAAGAATGGGAAACACAGAAGGAAGCTGGATGCAACCAGATGTAAAGAGCAACACATCCTGTCAGTGGTATTCCACAGAGCGGCGCGCAGATGCACACAGGAAGGTATGGAAGTTTGATGCGGTACTGCATCATCGCGAACCATCACTAAACGCTTTGAACGATTGTAATGAATAACACGTGCTTTATGGCAATAAATAAACTGTTTTTATTTAGTCGACAATATAGGCAATTAAAATGAACATTTTCCCAACAATCTGGTATATCTAGTAATTAATCTTGCAGGTTAGGTTTTGGATACAAATAAATACATTGCAGAAAAGAAAGTAAAGGATAAAGGCAAAAAGTAGCTTATAACTGTACCTCAATAAAGATTAAATGAAACTGATATATTGCACAGATAGCTCTTAAGTAGGCGATACTTTATATCATATGCTATATATCGTTTGAAAACTCAATTTAATGGGGAAATAATTTGACAGTAACGTAGTGTATTGTATGACAGAATCATTTTTTTAAATATACACGAGCAGCTAAGAAGTCGGCGTTTGTTGGGCCAATTAGTTCTACGTCGGTCTGATACACGTTTAATACCAGTGTGAAATGGTGTATAAGTGTTCTAAGTTGTTTTGCATTTTCTTTACAAAGAAAACAGTTTAATAACACTGAAAGCCTGCCACAATGAAAATGGGCTTTAACTTTCTCGTTCTCGTTCCTGTAGACATTCTTAAAGACAGTTTTCTGAGAAATTCTACGCAAGTGTCCACGGTGTCGATATTAATCTACTGTCTTATCAATTCTCTCTCTCTCTCTCTCTCTCTCTCTCTCTCTCTCTCTCTCTCTCTCTCTCTCTCTCTCACACACACACACACACACACACACACACGCACACGCACACACAACACACGCATCTTATTTTCATGCAACATGTTTAACACCATAAACACTCCCGTAACTTTGTAGAATGGAAATTATTATTATTATTATTATTATTATTATTATTATTATTATTATTATTCAAAGGCGATGTTATTCATCATTTGGAAACATATATCCTACTAAACTGATAATTAAGCACTCTATGATAAGAGACACTAAGATCCATCCATTTTCTAGAGAACCGTTACAACATAGATAACGCCGTTATTTTTCTAAAAAGTAGCCGAATAATAATCACGCCAATGCTTCATTGCTCATAATGCGCAAATGGCATTTGCTATCACATACATATTACATTGCCTAAATATACTTCCTGCTTCTTATACAATTTAGAAACAACAACAGCAGTAATAATAACAATATAATCATAATAATGCAGTGATGCATGTAATAACTTACTAAGAATAGTGAGAAATATATATGGTATCTCTATCTGTATCTTTATGATGGAATTAAGAATGCCTACATCGTATTAGTTATAAAATGTGTAGAAATAATTCCTAAATGGCTTATAATGAAAGAGAATAACTTTTAAAACAGCATCAAATTTGAAAGTACCTAATCCGCATGTTCATACTACAGGTAGGTTACAGCAAACTACCTGTGGCCAAAGAACTTAACAGCATATATAGGCAGTGTGTGCATGTAATATTGTGAGGTGACAATATTGTGTCAACTTTTTTTTAATTAACGGAGCTACACACAAGCACCCAGGTATCCATGCATGAATACACGCCCGCACATACACGCCGCACGCGCGCACAAAGACACGCGCAGGCTTTCACGAGGCAATCACGGTTGGCAGCTAGACCAATTCAGGATCATTTATAAATGTTTGTTAATGTTTTGTAGATAAATTGCCATGTTGAATGAAACCCCACGAGAAAGCTTACGTTCATGGTTTTGCAGCTTACATTTAATTAAATTCAGCACTAACGTTAGTCATGCATTTATAAACCATGTTGCAGTGCTCAATGTACTCCATACATTTTAAACCCGGAATCTTCTCTCGCGAGGATATTTAATACGGAGATGTAGCTTTCATGTCACAAAATTAGGCGCTTGAAACAAAAAGACAAAGTTTTTTTCTATCAGTGGCCCCATTTCAGCAGAACTATCTACCTTATACAGTCCAGACTTACGCCGAGCCTAAATGATATTTAATACAATTAACCCCATAGTATTTTAGTCACTCTCTACCACTCGCCTAAACCTGCAAAATCTCCTTTGGTGAGTTCCTCTCTTATAGACTCAGGAGCTGGAGACATTATTAACCAGAGATCCTTATTAGAAAATGCACATACACTGATAGTAGGAAAGATCTCAGAAAATGTCCACCATTTCTGAAGAATTAAATAGATCATTCACAAGTTTGGAAGACAAATCTCCCATTACATTAAATCCCCCCCCCACCCTCTACTTGCACTCGCGCACACACACAGACACACACACACACACACACTCATGCACACACACACACACACACACACACACATGCACAAACACACAGACACACATCATTCCTCATCCCCCACATAGTGACCTACGTTAAACCAGTGGTCTTATCTCATAGGCACTAATCAAAAGTATTCAAAATGCTTGGCCAGGATAGGTCATCAGTGATCACATGATTCAGGACAGGTCGATAACACCCTGTTATAAACTGACACTGAGATAAGTTTCTGGCAGATAATGCCATAGGAATTATTAACTTGTGGAGAAAAGAGTGAAAATTGCTTTACAGGCCATTGACTGGGTTAAAAAGAGAGGGTGATAAAAAAGAGGTCAAAAGACCACATCTATGTGAAGATCTACTACGACAAACATTGATTGAATACTCCTGCACTTTAGTTCCAGAATGCGAATTAAACAAACACAACTCATTCCTGTAACACATTACTTACATACCAGAACATGCCAGAACATACTTGTGTGGTATACAGTGCAGTCCGTAAGTATTTGGACAGTGGTGTAAATACAGTTCTTTTTGCTCTATACTTCAGCACATTGCATTGAAATGAAACGATGACTATGAGGTAAAAGTGCAGACTGTCACCTTTAATTTGAGGGTATTTGCATCCATTTCGGGTGATCTGTGTTGGAATTACATCTCGTTTTATACATAGTCGCCCCATTTTAGGAAACCAAAAGTAATTGGACAGTTGGCTTCTCAGCTATTCCGGATTAGTCAGGTGTATTCAATCACTTCTTTAGTGCAGGTATAAGAGAGCTATCAGTATCTAGTCTTGACTTTAGGCTTTTGATTACCTTTGGAGTCTGTTGGCATTTGAGAACATGAGGACCAGAGTTGTGTCAAGGACAGTCAAGGAGGCCATTATTAGGCTGAGAAAAAAACCCCAAAAAACAGTCAGAGACATAGCCCAAACAATATGCTTCCCAAAACAAACTATTTGAAACATTATTAGGAAGAAAGAGAACAAAGTGTATGCTTGGGATCATTGCCTTGCAGTGGGATGAAGCACCTTCCAATGAGTTTAGAGGCATTTGATTGAACTTGAGCAGATAAGATGCTCCTGTACAGTTCAGAGTGTTATAGTTTGGCAGCTATACATGTTTGCCACCACAATGTTTCACAGCTGGGGGGGGCTTTGATTTTTTGGAAGTTCCTTTTAGCCTCTATACTTTGCTCTTGCGATCGCTCCAATTCAAGTCAATCTCATCTGTTCAAAGCTCTGCTGGCTCTTTTAGGTACTTTTAGCAAACTGTAACCTGGCAATCCTGTTCCCACCCTGGGTGTGTCGAAGTGTCCCTGAGCAAGACAACTAACCCCCAAATGCCCCTGACGAATTGTTGCCTTGCAGGGCAGCCAATTGCCGTTGGTGTGTGATTGTGTGTGAATGGGTGAATGAGAAGCATCAATTGTACAGCGCTTTGGATAAAGGCGCTATATAAATGCAGACCATTTATTACATTTACATTTACATTTTAGTCATTTGGCAGACACTTTTAATCCAATAGGTTTAATGCATAGGTTCTTCCACAAGTTAAAGCATTATTATGGCAAGAATTCTTCAGTCATAAACTGTAGAGATATCTTCCTTGGCTTACTAACCCCTTTGTAATTACTGAGTCCACAGGTACTATCTTTCTTCTTAATGATGTTCCAAAAAGTATTTGGTAAGCCTGTTGTTTGCCCTGTGTCTCTGACTTTTCTCTCTCTTATTTCTCAGACTCATAATGGCTTCCTTGACTGTCATTGGCACAACTCTGTTCCTTATGTTGAAAAAAGACCATTACAGACTCCAAAGGCAATCAAAAGCCTACAATCAAGACTAGGTACTGAAAGCGTTCTTATACATGCTCTAAGGAAACAATTGAATACACCTGAATAATCAGAAACAGCTGAGAAGCCAACTGTCAACAATTACATTAGGTCTCCTAAAATGGGGGGACAATGTATAAAAAAAGATGTCATTCCTACACGGATCACTCAAAATGGAAGTAAATACCCTAACATTTAATTGGACAGTGCGCACTTTGAGATCATATTCATTATTTAATTTAAAATCCAATGTGCTGGAGTACAGAGCCAAAAGAACAAAAATTGTATACTTACAGACTGCACTGTGCATGCGGTGGATTTAGACGTGCTTATGCATGCCAGATTACAATAGACTGCTTTAGCATCAGGTCTCAAAGAATGTACTACATTAGTCTAACACCTCCCCCATTCTCCACCTCCAATCCCCAGAGACAAATAATACATTTCTGACAGCCATTAAATTATGTCATTAATTCTTCAGTGTTTTTTTATGACAATCAGGTTGTCTTTCTCTTTGACAGCATTGGACATAGTAAACCCTCCTACCTGGTCTCATGGGATATACGTACGACTACATTTTTGCAGGGCCACAAATACGTGCTCTCGGGTACACTTTGCTGCAAAATCAAATGTCCACTGGGGGTGCTAAACGGAAGCTTAAACTTTAACAACCTATGTCCTGATGGGACAACGGGCTCTTTTACTTTGGGCTTAAACACTCTGCTGATTTAAAGTAGTGGTTAACAGCTTCTCTTGTTTGCAATCTCGGGTAAAAAAAAAAATCACATTTGCTCATTAACATATCAACCTGCTTATACAAAACAACCAATATAAAAAATTATTACATCAAAACAAGCCAAGGGGGAGGGGTGGATTGGTTTGGGGAAGGGAAACTTTTATTTATATTTTCTAAATCTTCTACATTAATCTAACATTCTGAGGTTAAATTCATACAACCATCATGCTGCTAGTCTACCTAAAATGTAAAAATGGGTAGTTTCAGAGCATTGCAATGCATTTAATGTTACATTCCTTAAGGTGTGAGCTGCTATAGCACCTCCAGTAGACATTTATTTTTTAGAACTGCAGCGTACCTCTCATGTCTGACAGAGTTACAGTTCCTGCGATGAGCAAAAATGCTATGAAAGGTGAGACTTCACTCTTCTTCCACTGCAGACCACACCTGGGGTCAAGAAGATCGCTCTTGGCTTTCAAATGGACAAGTAGACAAATTCACTGCAGCCTATTGACTAGAGTGAGGCCTGTGATCCCAAGCTATGCAGCCACCAGACATATGTCTTGACCACTATAAGTGGGTTCACACTGATTACCACAAAAGTACCTGAAAGCTCTTTGTTACCAAGCAAGATTAAGATCCACATTCACCCCACCCCCCCCCCCCCCCCACCTTCAGCCAGGTTTGACCTCTCACCCCTTCTTTTAAACAGGGCATTTCAGGATGTAGACAAGAATTAACTACAGTGTCAGTGCTTCATACTGGTGCTTAGAGTAAAGCATCATTAATTATTATATTTGTGGGTCAATGTTCACAGCACTGAAATAGATGGATGCAAGAGCTTCATTGTGCATTGTGGGCAATATTACATATTAAACCATAAAAATCAATTGTGATAATAAAATGCATGCATTAACAGTATATGGAATGTATTCCAAGCACCCCAGTGAATTTATATACAATGACAGATATAATGATGATGAAAAAAACAAAAGAAAGTAATGTTCCATAACTAGGCATTGCCATGTGGAGCCTGAGCCTTGTAAAATCTTTGTTTATGCATCAGTGCTAAAGTGAAGTGTTTCTGACGTGCAGAGTGAGCTACCATTATGACATTTCTGGAGAGATACCAAGTCTCTTTCAAGTAATTTCATGGGGTGAATCTCCAGAAATGTAAATACATTTCATTAAATCAAAATGTGCGCCAAGCTTTAGGGATATGGCAAGTATATTTCTGTTTATAACACCATGTATAAACAGAAGTTAAAAAAAGCACAAATGATCTGGCTCAGCTGATCTCCAATGTCTTCTTCTTGTAACACAGCCACCAACTGAATGATAGAATAAACACGTCAGGTCCCAAGAAACAAGTAGGAATGTCTCCCACTTTGGTTACTTGTCCTGCATTGGTATCCATTCTTAAGCAAGCATCGGATAGCCTAGTGTGCCTCCTGATTCATACTGTATACTGTACTTTTCATTCCGTTAGCATTCATTGCATTTCTTTTCACAGTGTGAATGATGGCTGACCTCTACCATCACATTTAATTTAACTCCGCATGTTTTCCTGTATCACATTCAATCTGACTTCACGCAGACTAAAAAAACATACTCAACTGTTATATCCATTAGCAGGTCAAGCAACAGTCATTGTTCATTGCTTCCTATATGCTTCTATTTTCAAGAGGTTTACGGAACAATGGTACATGTTGCTGTCAGGTGTGTTGGCTGAACCCAAACAAAGCCAGCAGTCACAGAGAAAACAAAATGTCTCAAACCCTGAGACAACTTGTGTCCTTTTCTTATCAGGATTTAACAGTCACGTTTTGAATATATGGGAAATCTATGTACATCTCCTGTGTTAGTATAATGCCACTGATGCTGACTTCTTAATGAGAGTTTTCTCATGAACATGAATACAAATGTGACTATGAAAACAGTAACAGTAAGGAACGCTACATTTATACAATACATTGTGCTAAGTAATGATCACAACAAACATGTTTAAATGTAGAGATGAAGATCTAATGAAGATCACATGGGTACCGTAATTAATCTAATGTGCGATACATTTTATAGATCTTTTGACTCTGGAGAAGTATGGTGTTCCCCCTTTAGTATGAAATAATCTAGATCAAGTGATGAGGCTTTTGTGGCAGAACTGTTTAAAGGACATCTGAATATAATACATGGGGAAGTTTGGATCTGTATTAATCTATCATTGAGTTTCATTGCATCTTGGATTATATTTAGATTACAAGATTACTCTTAAAACTATGTGGCATTTTATGTTTTGTATTAGATTTGACATGGATTAGATGTATTTTACAGTCTACAATACACACAATTTCTCTTTCATACACACATGGATTTTTGTTTCTTTCATCTCTTCATATTAATTTACAGCCTCCATTTTTGTGTATGTCTATGTAACTCTATTTGTACTGAGCTGCCATACAAAGCATTTGCACTGAAGCTCTTTCTTTCTAATGTGCTGACAAGTAGCAAAGGATACTACTCAGTGATGCACAGGGGTTTAATTTGACCCAGTTACTTATAACTTACAGTTACAGATTATATTATAAACTATCATAATGATAAGAAAATCAGGATATTCTGTGTCTATCAGAGTGTGTAAAAACAGCAATAAAACTATTATTTCAATATTATTTAATTCAGTGTTGTATACAATTTCCACCAAAAATAGCCTTGTGCAATCACATTTTGAATATATATATATATTTTTTTTTTCCGGCATGCATTATTTTTCATGTTAGATGTCTTTTATTCCTTCTTAAATAGTTCTGCAGGTTAATTGAGGATCCTCACATTGCAGCACACATCTTTTAATTCAAGCAGCTGTCAAGGCCTTCCATTACGACTTTATAAGCAAAGAGCCATTTCAGTCTTTGACGACAACTGTTTTTTCAAGATAAGCTCTGGATGAATGTGTATCAGACAGGGTACATAGTAAGAAAGGTTTGACTAGTTCTGCTAAATATTTTGTGTTTGCAGAGCTTTCCATGACACACCGCAGAAAGATTCTCAACTACCAGCAGTCCATTTGCTCACCATTTCTTTGTGTACCCTCTCTGCCATCAGGAGTTACCATTGTGCTGTCTGACCTTATACAAATGCAGAGCAAATACTTTGCCTAACCATTAACGTTGTGGCCATATTTGAACAGTCCGACACACAGGAATGGCATTTATGGTGGGTTCCGTTTCAACATGGGAACTGTGTTGGTGGCAAGAGGACCAGACGTAATAGGAGGGTGTTCATTCTATATTTCATATACAAATTAAAATTATAATAAGGACATGAAAAGACAGCAATTGTTTGTTTACATTAATGATCATTTTCATTATCTCCACCTCAGAGAGAAGATAACCTAGCTCTCTGCTTCATTTGGTTCACAGGAATGGTCTTGACTGGACTTTTTATCCAAAACCGTGTGCAAATTGTGAAGCACGTGAGGGTGCATTTTAATGAAACGTTTATGGTATTTGGTTAAATGAAACATTGTATGAACAAATAGCCATTTAATGAAAAACTGTTCAAATATTTTCATAGTTGATATACTTCATTAAATGACAAAATAATGGAATAGATATCAAATCCATGGTGATTTATACATAATAAATGACAATATAATTACAAGACACAACATCAAACAATATCCAGTGGGGAAAATAGAACACATGAAATATATCACACTTGTTACACAATGTAAACACAATTAGTAGTCAGAAAATAAACCAGAGAACATATTGTCTTCATATTTAGCTGAATTCCCGAAAATGATACATTCACATTTTTATCCATATAATATTTTTAATTCCAACAAAAAAAAAATGTTTTAAGTGAAAATTGTTAAAAGGCTAGATTAATTTTATGTTTCCATAATGTTTTTGAGAAAAATAAACAGAAACACTATATGCTGCTTGTTTATGTATTCAGACTACTCCCATGCAATAACACATTTAAGTTTGGGTAAGTCTTTTTGGGGGGGTTTGACACTCAACCGTCTTTGGACACAGGTTGGAATTCTTCTTGGAATAATTGCTCCAGCTCTGAAGGTGCTAGGACATTGCTTATGCTCTGCAATTTCCAAGTGTCACAGATTTTTGGTACTGTTGAGGACAGGTATTGAGGATTGGAGTCAAAAGCCACTCTGATATATTTTCAGGCCTGAGGTTTGGATCATCAACCTGATGAATGGTCAATTTTTGCCCTTTATAGGACCAATGCAGGTTTTCTGCTGGCATTTATCTGTAAATTGTATTGCACATTTTCCCCAATTGTACAAGTTGCCCAGTCCTAGGGCACTGCCACCACCATGCTTCACTGCAGGGATAATGTTTTTTGGGACAATTGCTTCGGGAGTGGTTTGGTATGCCATTTGATGATATTAATAGTTGTACACTGTACCTGCTAAACGTGTAAAATTGGGCTGTTTGCTTGTAGCCTGGTGCTTTCAAATTATTGTTCAAATTAGTAACAGAATCTGAACAGTTATTACTGTCTTTTTCTGTACAAGTAATGTATTTCAGTATATAACAATGTATTTCATTGTGTGCTCTCCAATATACACTCATTGAGCACTTTATTAGGTAGACCTGTACACAAGCTAGTTAATTAAAATATTTAATCAACCAATCATGTAGTAGCTACTAAATGCATAAAATCATGTATACATGGTCAAGAGGTTCAGCTGTTTTTCAGACCAAATGTCAGAATGGGGAGGAAATGTGATCTATATGACTTTGACCGTGGAATGATTATTGGTGCCAGACAGGGTGGTTTGGGTATCTCAGAAACTGCTGGTCTCCTGGGATTTTCACGCACAATAGTCTCTAGAGTTTGCAGAGAATGGTGCGTAAAACAAAAAACATCCAGTGAGCAGCAGTTCTGCGGGCAAAAATGTGTTGTTAATGAGAGACATCATAGGAGCAGGTGACAGTAACGCAAATAAACACACATTGCAACAGTGGTATGCAGAACACACAATGTGTCAAACCTATAAGTCGATATGCTACATCAGCAGAAGACCAATAAGTCTAATAAAGTCTAATAAATACCTCATGAAGTGGTATTTATTTTACTCCCAAGCAGTTTTTGTAAAATATGATAAACTGAGCATGGCCTGTACCAAATGGGAATGGGAAAAGGGGTTGCCAAAAGATAAAGGCAAAAGATAGTCTGCTAGAAGATAGTGATCTCAGGGAGTCAACGTGTAAGAATAAATATCCTCCGCATGATTGTGTGTGGAATAAGAAAAGACAATTGAGCTTGCTTTCCTCAAATTAGCTGTAACTAGAGAGTATACTATATATGTGCTTTGCACTTTAAATGCTATAATAAACATAAAAACATTTGCATAAAAACATTTCTTTGTCCAAGGGAATCTATTTGTGTGATGTGTGTGGTTTGTAAACCACTTACCTGTAATGGCACTCAAACGTGAATGAAATCATTACCCTATGCTACCAGTATGGCTCCATGAGTCTCTCTTAGGAAGCCATCTGTCTCAGAGATCTCCATTCCCGTCTTTATTCTGTGGACCTTACTGTAACTGAATCAATCTTTTAAGGCATGGGAAGGAAATTGTAGACCTGGGGTAGTTTCTGATTTTTGTTCAATCTCAGTTTCGAGAGTTTGTTGGATTATTAATTCTGAATGGTGAAACAGTGAGTGCCTCTACCTATGTTCATTAAGCCTGAAAATTCATTCAGATATGCAGTTATGTTTGGATGGAGCAAGGCATTTCTTCGGCGCTCTTGGACCAGGGTTGCCTACCCCTGTCTGAAGGTATCACATGAAACAGATATAGAGTGCTGATGATGATTAAATAGCAGTGAAAACATCATTGTTATGTTCTTCAACGCCTGCAGAAAATGCAGTGCTTGCTTGTAATGCAAGAAAATGAATAAACATTGTTTATTCATTATAATGTAATTCAGTGCAGCGTGTTTGTTTTGAACATTGAGGATTAGCGGACAGTGAAGCATTAGTCGGCTTGTTTCTTCATATCATCATAGCTTTCCATCGTTCCAGATGTGCTATACGTGCATTTTTAAATATCTGGAAATATTCTTATGCATTATAATCCATCCCGTTTTGATTAAGGGCTCAGGGAGGAGTATTTAAAATAAAACCCCTACCCTGACATTTTCGTTACACTCTTAACTGCCAGACGGGGCTTGCCAGACAGAACCTGGGCCTGACGGAAGTTTGGACTGCAGAGGTTAAGGTTCTGGGTTTGAATTGGCCTGGTGGAGCCCATGGGCGACCAATGGGGCTTGGCCTGAGAAACTGAGAAAACTTTGTATATTTTCAGAACATGGCAGCTGTGTGCCACAGCCCAGTGCGTTAAGACCACCCATAGCCACTCTCTGAAAGCTAAACCCATATTAATTAAAGCCCATTGCAGCGGCGGTTTTGCGGCAAGCACACCTGCGCACTCAGGAGCGGGCCGTTGCAGCCAAGGCTTATTCTGTGAAGAGAGGCACAGTCCCAGCCTAAGCAGACTGAAATGTACTGCAGATGCCTCTAATGCCACTCTCTGAGGAAGCACAGGGCTGGTGTGCGCTGTTTAATGTCCTCCAGCCAACAAAACGTCACATTCAGAAAACGCATGAGGAGATATCTACAACTGCAGGATCGCATTTCTACTTGTTTTAAGCCCTCTTGCCCAGGGGGCAGTTATACAAATACATAAAAGATTTTCTCTCAAATCAACCTGGATATAAATGGAGGGTCAATCTGCCACGGTTGTATTCTAAGCATTTATTGGGAGTTTGAGGTTGTTGTTTTTTGCGCATGCAGACACCAATAAATCTGTCACCTAGAGAAATCCGTCTCCTGCCTGGGGGAAGGAACAAATTGTGGCTTTCAGGGTAAAAGAAGTGACCTGTCATGGAACCCCATTCATCATCTGAACAAAATGGCCTGGGTCTTTTCAGCTGATCAGGGAGAACCTCTGCGGTAAGCAAGTTTAGAAGATGCAAGCCTCCAAATGTTTTCAGCTGATCAATATTCCTCAGATTTGCAATTGAAAGTCGGCCTAAAATGGTCACCTTTTCCTAAAACGACCACACATCTGCCGGGGCAATTGTGGGAGCCTCTTATTCTCTCACCTACAGTGCATTTCACATGTGAGGTTTTTAAAGAGAAATGTGCACCAGTTCATAGTGGCCACTATGCAGAACTGAATCCCATCCTATCTGTGGCCTATATGGGCCTACACAAGGTAATGTGTATAGTATTTATAGAATATGATGTGGTTTTTAGGTGACATCTTAATATTTACACATGTGTTCTGGCTGGTAGATATATGAGCCTACTTGACCAGTACATGTTGGCTTATAATAGTCCATTCATATTAGAGACCTTCAAATTGGGCTGGTCACTCAAATTATCCAACTGGCCGCAGTGGTTGGTCTATGGCTGGTGTTGTGCACTCAGCAGATTTCTGTTAAGGGCATAGATGCCTGGACACAAGCATACTGAACAGCCAAAAACTAGATGCTTCAAAAACTGCCCCTGTAATTATGTAAAACACAGAAGTAAGCATTTTAAATGTAATTAAAATGCAGAAACACTACTATCAACAAACTGGCAAATAAAGAAATTATGGCATTATTGTATTATTGTATGTGTATGTTCAATTTAAAAACTTTATTACAGAGGTGGTATTTATCTGGTTTAAAGCAGCACAATCATATACAGTGGTGTGAAAAAGTGTTTGCCCCCTTCCTGATTTCTTATTTTTTTGCATGTTTGTCACACTTAAATGTTTCAGATCATCAAACAAATTTCAATATTAGTCAAAGACAACACAAGTAAACACAAAATGCAGTTATTAAATTAAGGTTTTTATTATTAAGGGAGCAAAAAAATCCAAACCTACATGGCCCTGTGTGAAAAAGTGATTGCCCCCCCTGTTAAAACATAACTATGGTTTATCAAACCTGAGTTCAATTTCTCTAGCCACACCCAGGCCTGATTATTGCCATACTTGTTCTCAATCAAGAAATCACTTAAATAGGACCTGCCTGACAAAGTGAAGTAGACCAAATGATCCTCAAAAGCTAGACATCATGCCGAGATCTAAAGAAATTCAGGAACAAATGAGAAAGAAAGTAATTAAGATCTATCAGTCTGGAAAAGGTTATAAAGCCATTTCTAAAGCTTTGGGACTCCAGCGAACCACAGTGAGAGCCATTATCCACAAATGGCGAAAATATGGAACAGTGGTGAACCTTCCCAGGAGTGGCCGGCTGACCAAAATTACCCCAAGTGCGCAGCGACGACTCATTCAAGAGGTCACAAAAGACCCCACAACAACATCCAAAGAACTGCAGGCCTTACTTGCCTCAGTTAAGGTCAGTGTTCATGACTCCACCATAAGAAAGAGACTGGGCAAAAATGGCCTGCATGGCAGAGTTCCAAGACGAAAACTACTGCTGAGCAAAAAGAACATTAAGGCTCGTCTCAATTTTGCCAGAAAACATCTTGATGATCCCCAAGACTTTTGGGAAAATACTTTATGGTCTGACGAGACAAAAGTTGAACTTTTTGGAAGGTGTGTGTCCCATTACATCTGGCGTAAAAGTAACACTGCATTTCAGAAAAAGAACATCATACCAACAGTCAAATATGGTGGTGGTAGTGTGATGGTCTGGGGCTGTTTTGCTGCTTCAGGACCTGGAAGGACTGGAAGGCTGTGATAAATGGAACCATGAATTCTGCTGTCTACTAAAAAATCCTGAAGGAGAATGTCCGCCCATCTGTTTGTGACCTCAAGCTGAAACAAACTTTGGTTCTGCAGCAGGACAATGATCTAAAACACACCACTTTGGAGTGGCCTAGTCAAAGTCCTGACCTGAATCCTATTGAGATGCTGTGGCATGACCTTAAAAAGGCGGTTCATGCTCGAAAACCCTCCAATGTGGCTGAAAATTCCTCCACAGTGCTGTAAGAGACTCATTGCAAGTTATCGCAAACGCTTGATTGCAGTTGTTGCTGCTAAGGGTGTTACTTGTGTTGTCTTTGACTAATATTGAAATTTGTTTAATGATCTGAAACATTTAAGTGTGACAAACATGCAAAAAAATAAGAAATCAGGAAGGGGGCAAACACTTTTTCACACCACTGTATATATTCACTGAGCACTGTTCACCTACTTATTCATGCGATTATCTAATCAGCCAATTGTGTGTCAGCAGTGCAATACATGAAATCATGCAGATACAGGTCAGGACCTTCAGTTAATGTTCACATCAACCATCAGAATGGGGAAAAAAATGTATCTCAGTGATTTTGACCGTGGAATGATTGTTGATGCCAGACAGGGTGGTTTGAGTATCTCAGCAACTGCTGATCTCCTGGGGGTTTCATGCACAACAGTCTCTAGAATTTGCAGAGAATGGTGTGAAAAACAAAAAACATCTAGTGATCAGCTCTGCTGGGAAAAACACTTTGTTAATGAGAGAGGCCAGAGGAGAAGGGCCAAACTTGTCGAAGATGACAGGACGGTAACCGTAACGCAAATAACCACACATTACAGCAGTGGTATGCAGAAGAGCATCTCTGAACACACAAGGTTCAGAAAATGGATAGGCTACAGCTACAGAAGACTTAATAAGTTTAATAAATACCTAATAAAGTGTTCACTGAGAACCAATGGCAGATATCTGAACAGATAAATCATGGTAACAGCCAATAATAAATGGATCATGCTTCTGTGTTTTTAAAACCCATGGCAGCTGTATTGAATGGGGAACCTTGTGAGAGAGTAAATAGACTTTTATTGATCAGAAACAACTGGAAAAAAAACTGACGTCCAGGAAAATGATGCTCTCCCAGGATTTTTTTATAGACTATCTGCGGTGTAAATTCAAATAGTATGACGAGTTTTAAATAGATGACGTGATAATGATGCCATTAACCAAAAATAGACTGCAGATAACACTGTGTACATTTCGCAATCCATATGACGCTTCATGATGATAACGTATAATGCCTTCATATTTTATGGCCATGTCCAGAATATATAGTGTGCAAAACCAAAACTGGTAATTCAATCTGTCAATTGTATGCATGAGAGATTACTGAAAATAAGTGTTCAAAAGCTATTATTATTTATTTATTTATTTATTTATTTGAGATATTATTGCAGTATTTTACTAATGGTGTAACATTACACATACCCCGGACTTACTGTAAATGTGTACACTGTTCGAGCTATGACAAAACATGTTGGAATTTATTTTCACAGTTGCTGTTGCCAGTACGGAGCTTGGATTTGGAGGATGTTCTCTGCACTACACGCAACATAGATCTTTGACGACGACTGGTGCCGTACCAATTCAAACACGCTGATCTACAGTTAAATATCGGCTACAGAGTGGTCTTGAAATACTTTGTCTGCGGCCAGACAATTAAAGATTTAGGTGTGGCAGAAGGAAGAATGTGGAAATCAGATCCACGCCGAACAAGCCCACACCCAGAAGTCTTGGCTTCCTGCGAATGCCACATATCCCATAGACAGCGCGGGGCAGTACAAGATTGAATGCATTGTTTAGTCACATTCAGGCTGTTGTACAAGGTCAGGAGAAAAAATTCTGTAATAGCTATTCTCAATAACATAATTTTTTTTGTCAGGCTAATGGCATTCCTCCCTGTCTTCTTTTATAAAGGTTGCTTTACCTTTCCCATCGAAATTGCTTAAACTACGTAACAATATTAAAATGGTCAATGATACAGCGCAGCGCATGTATCTTACAAAAGCATTCTATGAATGGAAAATTAAAATAACTTGCGTTTGCATACTGGTAGACCTTTCTTGGGGCAAAGCCAAACCAAACTGTAATTTCTTGGCAATCTATTCTATAGCTAAACAAGCAAGGTTTGACAGTTAAAAATGTTCCAGGTTTTTTAAATATAATATTTAAAAAGCTCAAAAAAGCATTTGAAATATTATATTACTCCACTGTACATGCGGCAACTAGTATATTCTGCACTGTTTAATGCAGCAAAAGAGGTCATTCTTTCTCTGGCAAATAGACTAATCAAGTTAGCAAGGTATTTATCACCATATGAGCAAGAGAGATGTGATACTGTGAACTAGCTGACAATATTAGGACATAAATGTCCACAGATACCAAATTGTATGAGGCACCTAGTAATTAGATATTTATAATCAATTATTTTATATGTCTTATACAATATATCATATTATGTACATATTTTAGCTATGTTATGTACATAGCTACATCAGTTTTGATGTGCTATATTATTAAGGCGTGGTGCTCTTCTCAGTTGATCATCATTTTAATGGCAATACAGGTATTTTAATGAAACCATTTGTTGCAGTCTTCCTGAATGTAACTCTCTATTTAAGCCAGAGTCGATGCATGAAAGGAACGATGACAGGCCACTCAGCCCAAAGACAGAAGAGTAAGGGATTTCCCGCCCTAACTGTATCAATACATTTACCATGTCTCGCTCCAGGACTCCCTACACCCCTCCAGTCCCCACATAAAGCACATCGTCATGTCCTTCCTCTGCAGTCTGTGGACAGGTCGGAAAGGGAGAGAGACAGACAGAGAGATAAAGAGAGAGAGAAAGAGGGATAGAAGTGGTCTTGCACTGTCTCCTGCCCCCTTCCTCCACTCGTGTGATGTCATTTAGTCACTTCCTTACTTCCTTTACATCGTGTTTAAATCCAAGTTCCTGTTCCTTTCTGTGGCATGCTGCAGAATCCACACACTCGAGCAAACTTGTACACGGACAGCACACACACATGCATACACAGGATATGCTTAGACATTTTTTCCATGCTTTCTTTTTTCCAGTAAGCACATATTTTACACTGTAATTTTCAAGCCTATAATACCTGCAGTTCACTATTTCTGATCATTTTTTATTTGTTTGGCCTGAAAAGGCTGGACAAGCAAGAAACAGAGCCAAAATGGAGCCTCAGCGTCTCACAGGTGCTCTGTTTGCTTCAAGAGTTATCTCTGAAGTCAGAAGTAGTGGGCCATATTATCCATGATTTGTGACAGCATGGCTCTTCGATGCTGATTTCTTTGAATAGAAAAAAATGAAAGAGGCTATGTATGCAAATGCATGTTTCATAGCAGTACAATATAGCTGCGACAGTAATAATTGTAATATTTCCTATAACTTGTGCCTACATGTGTATTAATGGCACAAAGCTACTGAACAAAAATGCACAGTTAACATAGGACATGATATTAAAAGTAAAATGAACAGTGTTATTGGTTTATACTGTACAGTAAAAATATTCTGTTTAAAGTAACATGCTGTTAGTAATAGGGTGCCCATTGGCTTCAAATAAAATGAAAAGCAACTGTCTGCTGTCTGCAGCTGTGTTTCCAGTCCTGAGGGCATACCCTGATTTTTGTTTCAACTGAGTCCTCGAGTAATTACATTTGATGAGCTGTTAATTGAATAATAATCTTTATTTGACATCTACTGTATGAATATATGAACATTATAATTACACAGGCAGTCCATTTATCTTCCTGTTTTCATATGTAATATAAATAAATTGCCAGTATCACTATTTGTTAACTGCAATCTACTCCTATCTATGAAATCTCATAGTTTTTGAATTAATATTAAATCAATAATAATAATTCAACATACATTTAATAATGCAGTATCTGACCCTTGAACATCTTGAGGGTAGCTACTTCAGCTGTGATACATTTGTCGTTCAATTAACTGCTTCAGGCTGCATTGAACAACTAATTACACTAAATCATTAAAGCTGAAAAACTGTCTGCATTATTCATTTCTTTATAGTGATCAAATGAATAGAAAATGGCTGAATGAACCCACAATGGTAACAAAGAACTGTAGAAATATTAATGCATTTTTGGTTGTCAGTTAATAATGAATTACAATCTAATCACAACTAAAGCAGCTGGAAGTAATACCAGAATAAATGTTTTTCAGGACCAGGGTTTGCAAACATAGAGAACATATGTCCATTATAAAATATCATTTTAAACAACGAGCAAAAAATGTTCTTATAACTGTCATGTAAATTACTAAGATATTATATAAATATTGTGTACTGCAATATTGCATTCATTTTTACTTTACTCTATTTTGCATTGAATGTATCATCACACATTGATTCAGATGATTTTTAAACCCTTTATTTAAAGAATGGTGGATATCAGTGGAAATACACACTTGGTTTCTTTGTTTCAGGCTATCTGTTGGGATAATTAGTCCTTAGGGCAGGATGTAGCATTATGCTTAAAGTTTTGGAGTAGATGCAAATATGTCGAAAAACATCTACAGCTTCAGAAGATGCATGGATTACATCAAGAAATTATAAACTTAGGACCTTACAAATGAAAGCAGGAAATGTCCTGTAGTTTATTAACTGCTCCCACCTAAAAATAGTGAAGAAATAATTAATAAATGATGACCGAGCATTCAGGGGCCTGGGAAAAATAACACATGCTACCCTGTGTGGCCACGAGAGTCCTTGGCAAGAATGAAGCCTCCCTGTTTTTCCACCCAACTGCAGGGCTTGGTGACAGGTGCCAGAAACAGTGTACTGTACTGTATCCAGCATCTGGATTAGCATGACTAAAACTTCACTATGTGGTAGACGAATGTATAAATCAGATATTGTAGTGCACTGAAAGACCATTAACCTGGCTGTGTACACCATGTATTCCACTGTAAATTTGCAGCAAGATATATTCGCAGTGACACGCAGTTACAACACTGCATGTTTTTGCTTAACAATAATCTCTTTGGGAACTGCGACTCTCTGAAACACGATATTAGATATGCGCTGTGTGACGTCTTTCTGCTATCATCTGGGAAATGACTGGTAGGGGGAAGAGTGAGACCTTCCCTTTTATTCTTCTCGTGGCCTAACAGCTGCCTGACTCATTTCTGAATGTTTTCCCTGCTAAAACACTTGGGACGGCTGTAAATAGGAAGTGATGAGGAAAATCAAACGAGGACAAAACTTTTTTTCCTCTTGGTTGGTTGTCACAGGAAGAGATAGGAAGCCCAGGAACACACTTGATGGATGTCACAGTCGGGAGAAAGGAAGAAACAACATGTAGAGGTGCGGAGAGCCTGGCTATTTTTGTGGCGTCGAGCGGAAATGGGATGCGGCCCAAGGAGGATGCAGATAGGCCTCAGACTGTTGCATAGCAACCCCTCAGGAAAGAAGCTACTGTGCGAGTTTGTGAACATCTGTTGGCGAGAATTAAAAGTAAAAATGAAGTTCCAGTTTTGAATGCAGTCAAAATGCAGGATTTTTTAGAATAAACCTGGGAAATAATGTGTTAGCTTCTTGTCAATTAAGAGTTCTAAAGACAAGCCTATGGAAAAACTAGTTTGAAACAGACATACTTCAACTGCTGAACAGGAAGAGTGGTTCTGTTGAGACGATTAAGCGTTTAAAATAACTTACAGAATCCCAGATGCAGGTAACAAGCAATCATTCCCCGAAAACTCAAAAGCCAACCAGCTATTGTTGCATTTGAGGAACATTTCATGTGAGCCAATCAATTCTGGAAGGTCTTTTCTTAAGGGTCTTGCTGGGGTTGTGAAGGGCTGAAGGAAATGTGTGCATTGAAGAAATCAGCCAACATATTACAGACTGAAGGCAGACAGAAACAGCCCCTGTGTGCCACTCTGGTGTGCTGCTCACCAAAGCAGCCCTAATGATCACACAGATACAGTTCACCCTCTGCACTCACAAACACGTATTATCCTCCGAGGAAGATTGTTGTCTGCACAGTGCTGTTCACTGGAACATCTTAAATAGTGCCATTTACTTAATAAGTCTCATAAACTCACATTTTTACTTTTGTCACTTTTATTTTGCCACATATTTGATTGTATTATTATGTAAAAGTATTTGCTTCAATATAATGCATTTTGAGTTTTTGTTAAGAACATATTTCTTATATTCATACATGCCTGTGCTAAGGATTTGTGAAACATTCCTTTTACAAAGCCTTACCAGAGAATGGTTATGTCATGCACTGTGAACATTTGCTTATTGAATTATATTGGTGTTTAGTTTGTGTCAAACTGTAATGGGTCTCAATGCTTTGTGAGTTTTATTTATGCTTCTCCTGACCAATTTGGAATACCAAATCATGTTTCAGAAGTGGTCACTGCTGCAAGCTCTGGTGTTGATTCTGTTCCCCTCTGAAGCACTTCTGCCTCTTTTCACAATGCAGTCCACAAGTGGGGATTGCACAGAAATGAGGAAGACTCTTAATGCGCAACAGGCTGACCTGCAGGTGCCCCCTCACCCAAAAGAGGTTACTGATGCTAGACGAAACACTGCCATTCCAGCTGACTGACACCCTCCCTTCCCTGCAGGGTGCTGGACGAAACACTGCCCTTCCAGCTGACTGACACCCTCCCTTCCCTGCAGGGTGCTGGACGAAACACTGCCCTTCCAGCTGACTGACACCCTCCCTGTAGGTCTGTGGCTACAGTTGGCAATAGTAGAGTCTGCTTCAATTCCAGACTGTGGGGCCCATTCACAAACTAGAACAGTTCCTTAACAGGATGAACCATCCAACAGCCTCATTTTAAATCACATTTTTTACTTGATGTTTTCATGTTCTAAGTTATGGTGAAACCTCCAGTGGAAGATTTTTTTATAGATGAAAAAGGTTTCCTTATGGTTTAATTTAGTAATCATCTGTTTCCCCATTTAGGACGGCATGATATAAATGTCAAAATGAATATTCAATGTAGGTGGCTGTTATTATATGTTTTGTTTTATTTGTTTTACTCAGTGGATGTAAATTTCTAGCACACAGGAAAATGACTTTGGTTTTGAATGTTTTGCGTGTGGTCTCACCTTAATCTGTCTTAGTTCAAAAGACATCTGGATGGTGGTGGGTTGTTGGCGAGGTAAAAACATATTTTTCTATGTAAAAACAAGATACTCTGTTGTAATTTAGCATGAACTGTAATGCAAATGCATTATAAAATATTATTTTGAAACATTGATCCATCAGAGACCTTTAATAACTGCTATTTAGTGAGACTAGAAACTCCACTGTGAGTATTTCTTCTCCAGCTCAGACAGAGGTGGTGGCGGGTGACCATAGAGGTCTACTGGGCTAGCTTCCCAGTCTGTTCCCTAATTTGATATGCCATGAAGAGGAATAAGCTTGTTCAACATATTTCACTACATACAATACTACCATACCTCCCACGTTTCGAGTCCTTTTATAATTGGAGAGCATACAATTAAACATATGACATCATTTGTTTAACTGCTTAAAGTACAGACTCTTTTTTCAACCAGTCTTTAATCTTATTCCTCTTTTTAGCACAGAATGTTAAAATCACAGCGAAATACTGCTATAGCCTTAACCATTCCCATGAAATGGCTAGGCCAATTTCTGTACTTGGAAGTTTCTGGAAGTAACTTGTGTTAAAAAAACAACCTTGTAAAAATGATAACATTTTCAGAGCGCTCATAAAAAAGGGCATTATGTTTTTTTTTTCTTGTTGTGGGGGGGTCAGGCTTGGTGAAATAATGGGCTGGGGGTGGGGATTTGTGGAGTATGATTGGATTTTGCTGGAGTGGTTCAGAGACTTAAATGTATACAGCTTCCAACCTTGTAATCTGTCACCCAGTTAATACAGCTTTCTTCACAATAAAGATGACCTTCAGTGAATCAGAATAGATCTATCTGAGCAGCCTACATGCTGCACACCTGAGCTTCCTAGCCTCTATGGACAACATAATTCTGCTGGGAGCAAGTCATCCTTGAGGAAAAAAACCAACCTCTTCTCACCCTACAGTAGTACAGGGGGAACATCCCCATCCCAGAATGGCAGTTACATATATTTATTTGATATAATGCAATCAAATTGATTTGGTCTCCTTTGCACTTTTCACTTTGGCAGGGCTTAGCGTATGGTCAGCTTTAGCACTGTGTTAAAGGGCCTATTTATTATATAGAGAATTCTGACCTATGAGTCACAGCAGAGATAATAGTTTTGATTTGGATGGAGGAAGTCAATTAATTCATAAATACTTAAGCACATTTACAGTAAGAGAGGTAGGATGGGTATTGATTGTTCCCATTAATACACTAGAGCCTCCAGGTCAACCTCTTGTTAAATGGGGTGGTGTTTTTTTGTTTTTGTAAATAACAAGATCAGGTTTCAAACTGGGGAATGATCAGAATCAGTAATGAAAATATAAAAATGTAATCAACGCAAAGAAAAGAACCAAAGGTATATTCAAGATTGCTAAGATTTTGTCAAGTCAAGTCCAGTCACATTCATTTATAAAGCACATGTAAAATGACTACCGTCAAACGAAGTGCTTAACAATTCATAATTACTATACATGTAAAAAACAGTCCTGCAATAATAATAGGCCTACACATAATGATACAACAAAAACAACAAAGACAGTTCTCATGTGGAATTAAAAGCAAGGAAAATTTGAGCTGGGATTTGAAGGTGTGTATGGATGGTGCAGACCTGATAGAGAAAGGCAGTTTGTTCCAGTCTTAATGCGGCCACAGCAAAAGCCCTGTCACCCTTTTTCTTTAGCCGAGACCGAGGAACAGAGAGGAGCAGTCGGGTGGAAGGCCTCAGCGACCTGGGAGCAGAATATGGTCGAAGATCGGAAATGTAGTGGGGTGGGGGCTGGAGGGGTAAACCGTGGTGTACATTAAAAACAAACAACAAGACTTTAAAATCAATCTTAAAACTAAGCAGTGCCAGTGCGGAGAAGCGAGAATCTGTGTTCACGTATTTTGTACCAGTTAAAAAGTTTGGGATGCGCACTGTGATGCCAGCATCTCGGCTCTTATGCATGAAAGATGAATGGACATAGCTCAGTTGTGATTCAGCTGTCCTGAACTAATTAAACATTTTTCTTTGTATCAAAACCCTCAAATGAAAGTTAAAATTGTGGCTGAAGCTTTTCATATTGTCACATTTCTCTTGTTTAATTCTAGTCTACAAAATGAGTCTGGGTGGCACGGATGGTGCAGTGGGTAGCACTGCCGCCTCACAGCAAGGAGGTCCTAGGTTCGAATCCCCGTCGGCCGGGGCCTCTCTGTACGGAGTTTGCATGTTCTCCCCGTGTGCGTGTGGGTTTTCTCCGGGTACTCCGGTTTCCTCCCCCCGTCCAAAGACATGCAGGTTAGGCTGATTGGAGAGTCTAAATTGCCCATAGGTATGAGTGTGTGAGTGAATGGTATGTGTGCCCTGTGATGGACTGGCGACCTGTCCAGGGTGTATTCCTGCCTTTCGCCCAATGTATGCTGGGATAGGCTCCAGCCCCCCTGCGACCCTGTTCAGGATAAGCGGGTTAAGATAATGGATGGAAAATGAGTTTGCTAATGTTCCTTCTGTCAGTTAGCACACAGTTAGCGATCAGGAAAAATTGGTATACATTCAAATGCCACACAGTGTGTCAAAGTTTGAAGAGTAGTCTACATCTACAGCTTAGCTAAGCACCTAGAATCTGTATTTACACATTTACCTGATCAGTAATGGATTTTAAAGAATGGTTAACTAAACCTGCAAATGTGGTTTGCACAGAGAAAGCAGAGCAGGATCAATATATTCTTGGATTTTATGATGATTGTCTGGCATGAAACCATGAAAGGATTTCAAATTAATTTGTGGATTTTCTCAATAAACTATACAGCCTTTAAGAGATTTATAATTTCAGTTTTAATGGAATGTTGTGAAATAGGCCATGCAATGCTTGCTTCACATTTTCAATACATTTGTGTAGTACGTGGCAAAGAATAATTTGCTTTGCTTGTGCCGAATGGCGAAAATGTAGCTTTAGCCGTAGCTTGGCACTAAGGGCAGTTTGATTTTATGATTCCTGGTGCAGTTGGGGGAGAACTCAGATATTGTGTGGAACAGCAGAAATAGCGACCTCATTTTTGTTCTGCTGAGATGGGCAGCCCTATCTTGACCTGAGCGGACACCCATGCTTGTACAAGTCAGCAATACTGGAAAGTCGTTTAGACCCTGAGCCCAAAATGACCCCCAGCATGCTCCTCTGGACCCCTGGCAGTTATTTAATGATAAATAAGTTCCATTTGTTCTTTCAAGAAATGTATATTTTTCAATTATTGTCAATGCTCGAGTGTTGACAGTGGTTTGATACATGTGGTTTTTGAATATTTTGGGGGATAGGGATCAAGCAGAAATGGTTGCTTTCTTCTTAAAACACATTTGCTCAGTCACACTTCTCTCTACTGGAAATGCTCCAATTCTGTTATAAATATAACCTTTGTGTAACTATTGGCAAGACACATATGGCATCATACTTCATGACTCTGAAAGTAATGACAGGACATTGTTAATATGGTTGTGTAATTTATACTTCTATACATAACTCCTGTACATAACTGCTTTTCCAAAAGGATACAAACTTTCTTAATTTTTCCTTCAATCAACATGGGTACAGTTTATTTTCCCAAAATGTTTTTGCTGTGATTGGCATGTACACAAATGAATGATATCATATCATAGGGTAAACACATACTACATGAATAGTATGGTAATATAATTATGGTACAGCTACCTTGTCAATGGGAAGAGGGATCCTAGGGAAATAACATTGCTTACAGTAAAATTGTTTAAGGAAACATCAAAAATAATGACTGAACAAATCACTATTCTGTAATTAAATTAACCAGAAATTTCATTACCTATTGATTCTTCATTTCCACTGTGCTTGGGTTCTTTTTTGAGGTTGAGTGGTCTTCCTTACATAAAGGATAAAACAGGTTTGCGGTTTACCCTCCCTTACATTCCCCTGCCTTCCCTTCCCAAAACACATAATTATCTATACATTATAGCAATATATTCAGTATACTTACAGCATATATTATAACTATAACTATATCTATAGATTATACATTGTAACCGGTTTCACACTATGGAGATTCTCCATAAGAAAACTAATTTTAATCCGGCCCTATGAACTTAAAGTTAATGTTACAGATTACCATTAAGACTGAAGGAAAGCATTCTCTCCTATACAGTTAAAAATATACATAACGTTATATAACATACGCTGAAACAATGTAAATCACTAGGGGATTGTGTGAATGCCTACGTCTGAAGTCTGGGACTGACCCCTCTAGGACATAGCCAGCCGGGGGCCATTTTGTCAGTCTCTGGGTCTGCGGAGCAATCAGCTCCCGTGTGTGGGTGGAGCCACCTAATTTCCCTCCTGTTCTCCTCAGACGGATGTTTTAGGTAATAAGGCTAATCAATAAGCTTCCTCATTTGCTCTGGTCCCCAGCCGTTATTAGCCATTTGTCAGCGGGCACAGGCGTCTTGTTTACACGGCCCGGAGTTTCCCCCGGAGTGCTGTACGGAGACCCTGCCCCACCCTGGGGGCACGGTGAATAGGCACGTTCCCGCAGTGCTCGCGCATTGCCGGCTACGGTCGAGATCTACGGCAAGAGAAAAACAATCAAGCGAGGAATGAAACAACAAGATGTCAGTCTCCCTGACTGATTTCTCCTGAGCCGTGTAGAAATGGTACCTTTTGAAAATAATTAAACTCCAGCCTGCGGAGAGTATGAACTACTTGAAATGAAGACAGTGCTTATGTCTTTAATTTTGAGCCATCACTACAGGTTCACAGGGTGAACTTTTTAAGTAAAAAAATGAAACTCTTTGTTTACTGAAATGATTTCAGGCACTGTGCTCAGTATACCATAAAATCAGTATTGGGATCCAATGTTTCTGTAATGATTAGTGTTAACAATGTGATACATTTGAATATAGATTACACAAAGCTCTGAGAGGATTCCCATTAATATGCTGACACAAAAAGAGAAACTATCCTTCCCAGTGTGCCTCATATCCTCAAAACCTGATCTCAAAGCCTCAAAATTTTAAATGAATGTGTAGTCATAGCAATAATTTCTTTCCGCTGCCACTTGGGAGGTAAGCTTTATTTTTTATACTTTTTTGTTGTTGTAATTTCTAGAAAGAGAGACTATTTTAATAATTACAGAAAATACTTTGCGTTGGTGGTGAAACATGAGCAGTTTTTAAATCGCGCACTACAAAACGAGAGCGACGTGGTGCGGCTTCGTTCGGTGACAGCTCGGTTCGCGAGTGAAAAGCCTCCTCTTTGAGCCCTGCTGTGGGGGGCACGCGAGAGCAGCAGGAACGGGCAGAACACACACAGAACCGCAGCGGTCGTCTGACACCCCTGTTCGCTCCGCATCCCCCGGTCCTTTCATAGATCTTTAATTCATCATTGGCTGTCCAGAGCTAATGATTGTTAACAAGGGCCCTGATGGCCTAGCCTCATTGTCAGAAACCCATCAAACAGCTTGGGGAGTTTTAATAAATCTGCAACCATCCTAGCACACATAATTCTCAGTTTGCAGTGGTTGTGGAGCTTGAATTTGGTTTTATGTTCTTTTTTTCTCTTTAGTACTTCCCTACAACTAACTGTACAGGTACAGAACACAAAACCTTTGTATTTACAACATACTACATTTATATTTGTAAGTGTAACTTATTGTATTTAAGTGTCACAATGCATTGTTTAATTAACAATTAATTGTGAAACAAAATAAGAATGGGAATAAGTTTGATGAGAATGGTCCATTCAGCTCATCTAATCAAATCTAATTAAAGTAATTTAATTTTTAGTGTAAAATTGGGCATACACAGTTCTTAGTTAGAGGTAGGTTCCTTTAGGCTTCCACTGACTGTGATATAATGTGTTGAGCTGATACCAGTACTACACCCTGACGAAGGCATAGTGCTGAAACGTTAGTGATTTTCAAATAAAAAAAACATTTTTAATCACATGGAGAAATGTGTGTGATTTCCTTTTTTCACTTTTGACATACACAGTTTGTGACCTTGGAATAATAAGGTTCTATCTGCTTTTCAAGCGGTTTTGAGATATTCAGCTTCAAATACTCCAAAGTGAATGGGCTCCAAGCAGATACAACCTTTTAAATGTAGCATTTTTTGTGATTTTGAACGTTATTTCTGTCTAAAACTTCACACATATATGTTGTGCCCTATAAACAACATATTTATGACACTAATGTCAGTTAGAACCTTACAATTCTAAGGTCTCGAGTTTTCCCAATAGGATCAGCCTATACAATCTCAGTGTAGTTTTTGTATTCGCATGGACAAACACCATGGGTAATGTAGAAGAATGCAGAAAACAGCAGCACCTCACACTCTCACACTTTGAAGTCTCTGAACGTGGGGAACAAATACAGAAAGAAAGAGCAGGGTTGCGGAAGCAATCGCACCGCCTCTGATTGTATAAAAGGTATGGAATCTGAGAGCCTCTTCCCTTTGAAAATCCCACCGATGAAAATATGTAATATAAATAAAGGAAGGCCTTTGAAAATAAAAGCCTTTCCTTCCTGAGACTGTCATCCAGAGGGAACAGCGTATTCCCACCTTCTCTTAAATTCCCAAAGACGGCTCTGTCATCAGGTCCCAACTGCTCTCGTTAAACAGGCCATCGCCCATCTCTCTTTCCCCTTTTCTCGGCAAATAGCCCTCTCCCCTTTCATCCGCGCACTGTTGGTATGAGCTCTCTGGTAGTTTTGTCTGCCAAAATGTCCAAAGAGGGGCGGAAGTCCGCTCTTACCGTGCCACTTTCATTGGCTCTCTCACCACATTCACACTAATTAGATTAGCTGACTTTGGCCTCACGAATGCAGAAAAACATGCAAAATGCAGACCACGCTGTTATTATTTCCATAACGCTGAAATGAAACTATTAGAATAATGAACTGTGCCAGCACTGTGCAGACAACTTGCACGCAATTTCATTGTGAATCTTTTTTTATGTTATGAAATGATGGTCATAGTTTCAGAGGGATGAAAAAGTTAATATTATGAGAAAATATTGGTAATTTCTCTCTGAATCTAAAAAAAAGTACAAACTTTCTAAAACCGTCCTAGAAAAGTGTGTCATTCTCTAAAAATGATTGCATTGGAACTCTATACAGATATCATCAGAAATCTACCCCTCTAATGTCACAATGCACACCAGTTCACACAGTGTGTGTGTTTGTGCAATCCTAGTCTTACATTAATCATTTGCAAAGCTGAGCTTGAGGCAAACAACCGGAAGTCAAATTTCCATTTTTTAGGAATTTTGAGGTAATTTGGGGAATGTTTATATAATTTGGGGAATTTATACTGTTACTGTAACAATATTTTTGTAAATCGTAAGTATGTCTTTGGTTGTTCATGTATTGGACCTATTTGAAGAGTCAGGGAAAATACTTTGCACACATGAGAAAAAAATGGGTTTTAAGAAATGTCAAAAACATGGTTTAAGACAATACAGAGTTCTCCCCCAAACAATGTAACAATGGTAATGTACCCTCACTTGTGCCACAGTCTAACATAAATATAGTAGCCTATATGTCATTGACGGGCTACCTACACGTAATCAGGGGAGAGATGTGGCTTCTGTGAAACAGCAGAAGCAGCAACTTGTGTAATTAGACTGGAATTTCTGGAAAGTCTGGAATTTAAATTGAAAACTGTGAGTTCATCCTAATGATTTTGGGTTAATGGACCTAATTCGGTTCTGCAAGACATTATGGCCAGCTACCCATTTGCATAATATATGAAATGCAGAGATATGTTTTTTCTACCATTGAGCTATTTTTTTCAACCAATGAGCATGACCCGAACCATGAAGTCAAAACTGAGGTACATTCTGTGTGTAACCGGTACACCCCTACTGGTGAGTCCAGTCTGGACTCTTCATATATTTCCTAATATTTCTCTAGTAGTTTTTTTTCTGTTTTGAAATAATACTTGTTCTTTTTCCTTTGTATTATCTGTTCAGAGAAAATGTAATTTACTATTACTTTGATCACTGGCCTAAAATATTACTGGTTCTTATCCCTTATTGTTTGTAGGTTTTTTTGGGTGGTTTTAATGCCCCAGAAAGCAGAAAATAACTTCCGGTAAAGTGGAATAATATTCTATTATTATAATATTCTAATATTCTACATAACAAACCCACCGAACCCCCCACCACCTTTGCTCACATGTCTGCTTAGAACAATCAAGGGCCAGGGCACCACTCTGTTGAAAATTCTGGGGAGATCCTGATATTTTAGTAATTTCTTTCCATCTAAGACCACAAATTAGATAGGCCTACAGTATATGTATTAGGAATAACTTAATCTTTTAACTATTACCAGATACATTAGTGCAGTCATCATGATACATTACAGAAACACTCTACTGCCACAATACATTACAGAAACTGCACTCTACTGCCACAAAACATTACAGAAACTGCACTCTACCACAATACATTACAGAAATTGCACTCTACTGCCACAAAACATTACAGAAACTGCACTCTTATATCATGATACATTACAGAAACTGCACTCTTATATCATGATACATTACAGAAACTGCACTCTTATATCATGATACATTACAGAAATTGCACTCTTCTGCCACAATACATTACAGAAACTGCACTCTACCTCAATACATTACAGAAACTGCACTCTTATATCATGATACATTACAGAAACTGCACTCTTATATCATGATACATTACAGAAACTGCACTCTTGTATCATGATACATTACAGAAATTGCACTCTTCTATTATGATACATTACAGAAACTGCACTCTACTGCCACAATACATTGCAGAAACTGCACTCTACTGCCACAATACATTACAGAAACTGCACTCTTATATCATGATACATTACAGAAACTGCACTCTTATATCATGATACATTACAGAAACTGCACTCTTGTATCATGATACATTACAGAAATTGCACTCTTCTATCATGATACATTACAGAAACTGCACTCTACTGCCACAATACATTGCAGAAACTGCACTCTACTGCCACAATACATTACAGAAACTGCACTCTACCTCAATAAATTACAGAAACTGCACTCTTATATCATGATACATTATATAAACTGCACTCTTATATCATGATACATTATAGAAACTGCTCTCTTCTATCATGATACATTACTGAATCTGCACTCTACTACCATGATACATTACAGAAACTGCACTCTTATATCATGATACATTACATAAACTGCACTCTTATATCATGATACATTACAGAAACACTCTACTGCCGCAATACATTACAGAAACACTCTACTGCCACAATACATTACAGAAACTGCACTCTTACATCATGATACATTACAGAAACTGCACTCTTCTATCATGATACATCACATAATCTGCACTCTACTTCCACAATACATTACAGAAACTGCACTCTACTGTCACAATACATTACAGAAACTGCACTCTTATATCATGATACATTACAGAAAACTCTACTGCCACAATATATTACAGAAACTGCACTCTTATATCATGATACATTACAGAAATTGCACTCTTCTATCATGATACATTACAGAAACTGCACTCTTCTACCATGATACATTACAGAAACTGCACTCTTACATCATGATACATTCCAGAAAGTGCACTCTTATATCATGATACATTACAGAAACTGCACTCTTCTATCATGATACATCACATTATCTGCACTCTACTTCCACAATACATTACAGAAACTGCACTCTACTGCCACAATACATTACAGAAACTGCACTCTTATATCATGATACATTACAGAAAACTCTACTGCCACAACATATTACAGAAACTGCACTCTTATATCATGATACATTACAGAAATTGCACTGTTCTATCATGATACATTACAGAAACTGCACTCTTCTACCATGATACATTACAGAAACTGCACTCTTACATCATGATACATTACAGAAACTGCACTCTTATATCATGATACATTACAGAAACACTCTACTGCCACAATACATTACAGAAACTGCACTCTACTGCCACAAGACATTACAGAAACTGCACTCTACCACAATACATAACAGAAACTCCACTCTACTGCCACAAAACATTACAGAAACTGCACTCTACTGCCACAAAACATTACAGAAACTGCACTCTACCACAATACATTACAGAAACTGCACTCTACCACAATACATTACAGAAACTGCACTCTACCACAATACATTACAGAAACTGCACTCTTATATCATGATACATTACAGAAACACTCTACTGCCACAATACATTACAGAAACTGCACTCTACTGCCACAATACATTACAGAATCTGCACTCTTATATCATGATACATTACAGAAACTACACTCTACCACAATACATTACAGAAACTACACTCAGATTGATCATGAAAATATTAAGGTTTTATAAAGCATTTGAGTCAAAATACAACACAGTGCTGATCACAAGTGCTGTCATACTTTTTTAAAGTTTTCTCCCCATGTAAGAGTGCAAAGGAAAGGGGCTATCATACATCAAATGTAAGCAGGTCATGAAAAGGAGAATAGAATGACCCTCAGAAGCCATTGCAGTGAACGTATATACTTGCTGCAGACAAACCACTCCAATCATAAATGCACTCACTTCTCTGCTGAAACTGCAGTAATTTGGAGAGTTTTTTGCTGCGAGTTTCACAGAACTGGTCTGGCGCGAGGGTCAAGGGAAAAGCCTGTGGTTGCGTTGGCCACACATGCAGTACACCTCTGGTTTTAGATTAATTGCCCAGCGATTTCAGGGCTTGAAAAAGAGTGCTCTTTATTTTATTTCATGTTATTTCCCACTTTTACTCAAGTGACTAAGGCTTAAGAGGTTCTCAGTCATGTAACATGCAAGACTGCACAACTGCACCGTATGTAGTACTACACACAATGTCCGTACACGATTAATTCATTCCAATATCACAAGTGGTAAACCACAAATTGTGTGGAAACAATATTCACAATTTATAATGTTATCCCAAACACCAGTTCCATTGTTAACTTGTAGTTTGTTTATGTATCTTATTTTAATGGGCTGAAGATCATGAAAGATTCATCTCCAGAGACTACCTTACTGTAAGTGCATATCAGCCTCAGGAAACAGGAGGTAGAGTTGTTTCACAGAGGGGGAAAACTCCAACACTTGACATGTATTTCCATAAATGGTTAAAATAGGGAAGTCAGACAGTGCAGCATGAAACATGTATTGGCTAGTTTTTCAGTAAAAACACTACTTTACTGAAATTAGCAACGCTCAAGAATATTAAATGGCACTGGATTACCGATGGCTGTTCAAAATGTAAAAATATGGCCAAAGTCCTCTTAGACTTCACCCAGTAACCACACATAGTATATCACTAAGAAAAAGAATTCAAGGACGAATGACTCCTCACTTTGCAGAAGCCCTTTGGATTTAAGTGGAATACGTTTCTACAATAAAGCAACCTGTTTTCATCACAAATTCAGGTTTATATATATTCTGAATGATTTAATTTATTGAACATTTCATTTCATTTCTAAGCAGTGTAAGAACACTATTTAATCCGATGAACATTGAATATATTATTCCATGAAAGCTAGCAAACATCCATTACTCAAAATGTCCAACATTAACATTAGCTACTCAAAAATGTAGAGCTCTTTTTAATTGTTCCATATACAATTATTCATGGCTCTAACCATATTACAGATTCATATTTGGCAACAAAAAGAAAAAATAATCACTAATAACTAGAAAGCTTTTATAACTTCCTGCAAGAACTATTAAAGAACGATGTATTGTCTTCGTCAGGCAAAATATTTAGGAAGCTAATAATAATCAAGAGAAAGAGTAAGAAGAAGGTTCGTGAGAAATGGGCATAAATAATCAGCAGGAAACGAAGATCAAAGCCACTCCACAGGTCAGTTTGTTTTCATACCCAGGACCTGCAGTAAAACACAGACACTGCTTCAGAGACTGCAACACCAGGAAATGCCAAAAAAGTAACATGGCATCCTGAGGACGCTTTGTTATTAGCCAACTGTTGTCAGAGACATTACAACAGGGAGGAAGGGATACATAACTTTCTGTTTGCCAGGAAAGGGTACGAGAGGTCGCGCAAGTTCAGAGAGAGATAAAACTTGTGCCATTGAATGAAATGTTATGGCCGTGCTGTTTCCTCAGCACCATCCTGTCGCATGCCTACAAACATTTGCACACCAGGCTCTGCAAAAAAAAACTGTATAGTTCAAGAATTTGTTTGATGTTAATAGAACTTTCCCATTATTTAGGAATTTACTAATATTCCTGCAACTGCCAAATCTGTCAAATATGCAATATTTCATGAACACAGACAATATGGTAACTTATTTGGCATAGTCAGGTACCTTTTTGGCGAAGCAGTATGTATTCAAATATGGTCTGTGTGTGTGTTTTTGTGAGTGACAAAGAATATTTTTTTCCTTCTCTCTAGGACACACACACACACACACACACACACACACACACACACACAATACTCTGCTGCCACGAAGGAGCAATTTCATCCTGTCTATTTCTAAATGTGGTGTTTTATAAGGTAATTATATACGGGACAGATAAGTCGTATTTTGATAGATTGTCATAAACATGCGCTAAATCACCACTTTCATACTGTAACAGCAGTTAAAGCTATTAAAGCTCATGTTTAACATTCGTGAGACCAAAAATGGAGTATGTTACACCTCTTCATTTATTTCCCTATCCCCTGAGTGTTATTCCATTTTACACTCTCCATTAAGTTTACATTCATCAAGGAAACACCATGAGCTCTGGTGGAATTTCATATGCTCTGATGCCCTTTCCTGCTCATTAAACGTGACTCTTCTTTAATAAGCCAAGGCTCTTTGCTCCCTATCTGATGACCATTTAAAGGTCAGCTTAGTACACTCATACCCACACTCACCCACCCAGACCGGCTGCTAATTATTTAAACTCATTTTTAAAATATTCCCATTAAAATTTTATGTCGTCTTCTCATCTTGTCATCAGGCACACAAATCTGGTGTCACTAATATTTTCACCTGCATTATCGGATCTTATACCATGTTTTCTTACCACCTGTGTGATTACTCCTCACTGTGGAGAGAAAACGGGAATTGGTCTGTGTATCGATTATTAATTTGCCAGTTTCAATTAATAGTGACTTCTGGTACTGCATGAACTGCAGTACAGTAGCACAGGAGTTTGGACTTTTTCTTTGGCTGTTGTCTGGCTATTTTGGTGACTTCTTCCTTCAAAATTTGTTTTGTTTTTTTTGTTTTGTTTTTCCAAGATACTATTTTGGTTTTCATACCTACATAGTTCAATTTTATAAAACCTGTTTTTCATTAGCCTGTAGTACACCTCACAAAAAATGTTCTCAAGCTCTCTCAAAAATCTTATATTTAGTTTTCACTGTTGCAAACCACTGCATCCACGAGTGCAACATCACAACCTCTAATCAATGTTCTAACCCAACATTCCGCTAATAGTGTTTTAATATGCTGCAAATTAATTTTCACAAATGGATGCTGGGTCAATGGGCCCTAGTTCCATCAGCAAGAAAAGTTACGATATCCCATTTCCCATAAGCACACCTTACGGCTTACTGAGTCTTGAGCAAATGTGTCAGTGAGCTATCTACCCCTCCATTTCCTTATGCTCCTTCCTAATGCTTAGGCTCAATCAATAAGAACTAATAGCAGGGTTATGTGCTGTATTTGGACTAAGATGAAAACTTTGATTCATTATAGTTACATTTTCAAAAACATTTTATGATAACCATGTACTGTATATTACTTTCAAGAGATTTTTTAAATCTCTCCCTCAGTCACACCAAGCACATGTAATTAGCTATTTGACTGGACCAGTAGGCCACCAACATTTTTTAAGCCAACGATTTGAGACGAAAATGTTCTGAGTGGAAAAATACAATCTCTAAATCTTCCTACACACTGCCATACATTTGGTTCAGAAATCACTCCTTTCACTTTTAAGTTGGTTTTATTGATTTAAATCTCTCAACCCTTTCCAACAAAGAGTTCAGCAGTTCATTATTACAAGCATTAAGGTGTAATTGTTTTTTTACTGCATGCACAGTGATTTATTTATATTGTAGAAAAAAATGTTCAATGAAGTAGTCAAGTTTAAATTTCAAGCATTAAACCTTTTTCCACTCTTTCCATTCTGTACTTCATAAAGAGCAATAAAAAAGGCCAATGGGACATGGTGTTCCGATTAAACAAAGTGCCCGCTAATAACTGCAATAACAAGCTTAAAGAAAAGCATAGAAATTATGATCTGATGGATATTTCTGCACACAAAAAATCAATGCATACTTTAGCATTTGGAATGGCTACATTGCTGCTGAAGAAAATGCTACATTTTTACAATGTGTTTTGTAGCATCCTCCCAAAAACTTAATCAAGATAAAAATATTCTCTCAGAAGAGCACAATTATAGGAGTTGGGGCAATTCCAAGGGCCATAGCTGACAGGTTCCCTCAAAAAACAGAAGATAAGATTTCCTGGGGCGGTGGGACCTAATGGGAGATCGTCTCATGGGGCCTAGAATCCCTGTTGGTGGCTATGGGTGTGAGGCATGAGGATATACAGTGGCTTCAGAAAGTGTTCACACCCCTTCAATTTTTGCACACTTTATTGTGTTGTAGATTTAATTTAAATAGATAAAATTGCCATTTTTGGCCATCAATCTACAATCAATAACCCATAAGTGAAAACTTGTTTTTCTAAATGTTTGCAAATATATTCAAAATCTGAAACTGAAATCTGTCATTTACATAAGTATTCAGACCCTTTGCTGTGGCACTCCAAATCGTGGTCAAGTACATCCTGTTTGTTTTAATTATCCATGAGATGTGTCCACAACTTGATTCCACCTGTGGCACATTGAATTGATTGGACATAGTTTAGAAAGGCTGTGCATAAAAGGTCCCTCAATTCACACTGCACAAAAACCAAGCCATGAAGTCCAAGGAACTCTCTGTAGACCAACGTGATAAAATTGTGATGAGGCATAGATCAGGGCAAGGGTATAAAAGCATTCTAAAGCATTGAGTATTCCCAGGAGTGCAGTGGCCTCAATAATTGTGAAACAGAAGACGTTTGGAAGCACCAGGAGTCTTCCTAGAGTTGGCCGTCCGGCTAAACTGAGTAAACCGGCAAGAATGGCCTTGGTCAGGGAGGTGACCAAGAACCCATCGGTCACTAACAGAGTTACAGAAGTCCTCTGCAGAGATGGGAGAACCTGCCAGAAGGATGACCATCTCAGCAGTACTCATCAATCATGCCTTTATGGTAGAGTGGCAAGATGGAACCCACTCTTGAGCAAAAAGCATATGATGGCATTTAAAGGACTCTAAGAGCATGAGGAAAAAGATGATCTGGTCTGATGAGACAAATTGAACTCTTTAGGCAGAACTCCAAGCACTATGTCTGGTGAACAACAGGCACTAACTAATACCATCACTTTGGTGAAGCATGGTGGGAGCAGTATGGTGCTTCTCAAAGGCAGGGACAGGGAGACTGGTCAGAATTTAGGGAACGTGAATGCAGCCAAATACAGAGAAGTCCTTGAAGAAAACCTGCTCCAGAGTGCACACAACACCCAGACTGGGGCAACGGTTTACCTGTCAGCATGACAATGACCCAAAGCATACAGCCAAGGCAATGCTGGAGCGGCTTCAGGACAAGTATCTGACTGTCCTTGAGTGGCCCAGTCAAATCCCAGACTTAAACCCCATAGAACATCTGTGGAGAGACCTGAAGATAGCAGTTCACAGACACTTTCCATCCAATCTGATGGAGCTTGAGAGGATCTGCCAGGAAGAATGGAATAAACTGCTGAAATCCAGGCGTGCAAAGCTTGTAGAGGCTTACCCAAGAAGGGGTTCCACAAAGTACTTAATTGAGGGTCTAAATAGTTATATAAAAGAGAATTTCAGTTTTTTCTTTACAAAAATTTCTGAAAACATTCACTTTGTCATTATGGGTTATTGAGCGTAGTGTGTGAGATTAATGTGTAAAAATTTTAAAGTTGATAAAACACAATAAAGTTAGCAAAAAGTGAAGGGGACTGAATACTTTCTGAAGGCACTATAAATGACAATAAGTTCTTCTGCAATTGGAGATTAAGGAATGATTCAGTACATTCATAGCTATATGTCCCTAACTAACTAATATACAGTATAAAAAGTCTACATCCTCCCATTGTCTAAACAGACCCCATCACAGTTATAGAAGCATTCCTAACTGATATTGTAGCCACTCCATATTTAAGGTTGTTTGTGTAAAAGAAATGACTCCTATCAGAAAATGAAACAACAGATGTACTATAGAGAGTTGTTAGTTGTTCGCCATGCTCCCCCATTAAATTTGCACCAAACTCCCAAAGCTGCTGGATTGGGGGGTTGAATAAATGAAGCCATCAAAGACCCCCCACCCAAAAAACCCCGAAAAAAAACACTGTGTGTTGCGCTTCCTCTGATGAAAGGGTCACTGACACCTGTAAATCAGCAGCTTCTGTGAACAGCTGCAGGGACTGTCATTTGCTGGGGGGAGTGAAGGGGGGGGGGTTGAAAAGTGAACAGGGTCCTCCACTGTGCAGAGACAGGGGGAAGACACACTTGTTCACATACAGTAGGTACAGGGGAAACACCCGCACACAAACACTCGCACGGTGCTCTATTTCTGGAGATTAGACAGTCCTCTGTGGATTGGACCACACATCTGCCCACAAATCTGTAGAGAGAAGGAGATCAAAGAGCTCACATTCAGAGGAACACAATACTCTGGACTGGTACAGGACAACCGCCCACACCCAACGCAGAACAAAGTAGTACACACGCAAAGTAGTAAACACTGTAGGAAGCATTTCCCTCACACAGTGGGAATATTTTATAGGTTGGCATGAAAAATGTCTAGAGTACCCATAATGTCCTGGTAGCGTTCTGTACCACCTCCTCATCTGCCATTTCAGACACTGTCAGATCAACCCATGGTGTGAGGAAGCAACCAGAAAATATCTGTGGAATACCCAGTTCATTTTGTTGTTCAGGGCAGTGTCTGCAGAAATACAAAAAAGCTATTCCAGAGGGAAACACACATTTGTGCAATCTAGATGTGCCGAAACTCAGCACTCAACCCTCAGTACCAACCCTTTGAAGTAGATTAATGTCGCTCTTTCAGATTCGTCTTAACCTCTCATGCTGTAATAATGTCATTGATTGCTGATTTAACCCTTACAGTTCACTTTCTGGAACCATGTTCTGTAAATAAACTGTGATTTAAGAAAGCAGTAGCCATACCACCAGACACCATTTTGCTGTTGAAGATAATTGTATTCAGTTATGTATTCAGTGACATGTTTGCATTAAAATTTTAAGTATTGACAACAACACCAAAACCAACAGCAGGAGTAGTAGCAGTGGTAGTAGTGCAGAGTAGCTTGCACAAAAAGAAACAGAAAAGCTCCTTGGTTGATATCGACTGTGGTGTGTGTAGCCTCCAAATACAGACCGAGTGTTTTACAGTGGCAGCGCTGTAACAGTATCCCCTTCCCAGCATAACAATGCCAAATGCTGCGCGTCTGAGTTGACACAGACAGGAGGCGGTGAATGTCAGAGGAGCAGCATTGTTATTTTTGAAGGCGCATGTGTTTCGTCTTGTAGGGGCTCAGGTTTCTCGTTCCCCGCGCTGGGCCAGCGTCGGGCCCTGTCCGCTCCTGGGCGAAGGAGCAGTGATGGATGGCGAGCGGGCAGCCGCTGGTCACCCTCTCTGCGCATTCCCCAGCATCGTATTTATAATCGGCCTGGAGAGCAGGGCGGGACACCTTCTTATGTGACAAGGCGAGGCTGCCCGCTCCCAGTCGTTTTCCTCTCCTTTGTTACACCTAAATTAAGTCACCGACGGGGGGGAGAACATGTAAATCTGATACCGACAGCTATAAACTATCGGGCCTGGCTTGTGTCTTGTGTTCAGTGCTCCTGCGTCAGCTCTGATATGCATAATCTATACGTTCACAACTGATGCTTGTAGCAGATAAAAAACTGTCACCATAAAGTAAGTGAATAAATATATGTACAGTAGTGCAGTGTGCTTGCAGATTAAATGACTCCCATTCATGTGCCATATTGGCATTTATAACAATTTCAACCAGCAGACAAGATGCACCGTTTTATCACAGCTACTTAGTCACCAGTATATCTAAAAAGAGAATTACTACTGAAAATAGAGATAGCGCAGATTATTATCCACTGTTTGATCGATATAGCCCTAAACATGTGACACTGTACACTAAAATTGATTTGATTGATCAATACTCTCCAATCCTCCGGTGACACATTTGAGAATGATACATTCTCGTTGTACTAAATTAACAGTGGTGGATAATAAGGAACAGAGCAATATGGATTATAATAAAAATGCTGTGTGATTTTACGGCCTTGTAACAAATGCTATGATGTGCCTCAGCAAATACAGTATGGCTCGGAAATCTGCACGTATAAATCACGCTGCACGTTATATCTCTAACTAAAAAATAGGTTACAACAAGTATTCTATGAATAGCCCATAATGCTTCACACATTGACACTCACTGCAAACTTTATTAGAACACCTGTGTGCCTACTTATTAATGCGATTATCTAATCAGCCAATCGAGTGGCAGTAGTGCAATACATAGAATCACACAGATATGGGTCAGGAGTTTCAATTAATCTACAGAACAACTATCAGAATGGGAAGAAAATGTGATCTAAGTGACTATGAACTTGGAATGATTGTTGGTGCCAAGCAGGGTGGTTTGAGTATCCCAGAAATTGCTGACTCCTGGGATTTTCATAGACAACAGACAACAGACAACATCCAGCGAGCAGCAGTCTTGCGGGCAAAAACGCCTTGTTAATGAAAGAGGTTCGGGGGAGAAAGGCCAGACTGGTCAAAGCTGACAGGAAGATGACAGTAACACAAATAACCACATTAAAATAGTGGTATGAGGAAGAGCATCTCTGAATACACAATGCATCAAACCTGTAAGTGGATAGGCTACAGTAGCAGAAGACGTAATAAGTCTAAAAAATAAGTGTAATAAATACCAAATAAAGTGCTCACCTAGTGTATAATCATGCCGGGAGGGGTTAGGAACATTATTGCAAAGTACCATATTTATATTGCCATGAAAATGAAAGTACATTCATACAGATAATGGGTTCAAATGGAGAACACACTAAATTCAAATAAATTAATCAAATGCTCCAGATATTTTTCAATGATAGATACAGTAACACATCCAAGTACAGATCAAAATGCAACCAAGCTTTATCAGTACAACAGTTTAAAATATCTGTGTACTTTTTCTAAAACATTTTAAATATCATTTTTAGATTTATTCACTGAAGAATTACATTACACCGTAGAGACTAAAGGGATATCTGAATGACTGATCTGAACCAGTGAAAATGCGTTGGTCCTCCCTGAAATGTGACATGATTTGATTACCAATGTGAATCATAGAATTAGCAATCGCAAGACATCAGTTATAACCCATCCTCTGTCAGGCTCAGTGTGTCTCTGTTGAACATGCAGAATGTGTGTCTCTGTTGAACATATAATATAACTGAAGATGGTTCGCCTCATTCGTTATGCCAAGTTTGTTTTCCAGATATTAAAGGGTGGGGAAATGTCTCTCTATTCTACGTGATGGGACTAAGTGTAGAAGGAACTTAAATAATGCTAATCAAATGACCAGCAGGATTTTGCATGGGCATACTGAAAGAATCAACCACATAAACTTAGATTTTTGTGTTTCAGTCAGATTTTCTGTTGAATCAAATCTGGCCCAGAACACTGAGGAATGAGGGACTGTTTGTGGAATCCAGGCAGGAAAGTGGCCAAATGTTAACTGAACCCTTTGAGAGTTCAAATGAAATACTTTCTAAATTACTAAGACATGCATACTGGTGCTCCAGTCATTTGAACATGTAAGTGTTGCAATTTGAAACGAATTGTTCAGTCTTAAAAAATGCTGAATTATATGACAGTGCCAATACATTGAGGTAAAAGCAGGAATAGCTTTTACCAACACTGACAGAAATTGCAGTAAATGCAATGCCTCAGTGGCATTGGAAATCTGATATTTCATTCATGCGATTGAGCTGAAGAAACAAAACAACACCTTGGCTTGTAGTTACGCATACTCAGTGGAAACCTTTACCTGGAAGCCCATTGCATTTCACAATTCTTGACCATACCCTTCTGTGCATCAGCAAAGCCAGTGTTTTGTGTGTGTGCGCGTGTGTGTGTTTGTTCACTGGGGAGAAATCTAAAACTCATTTCTGACCCTCATTGTGGAAGTGTTAATTGGCCTCCTGAGTTAGCAGAATTTCAGGGTAAAGTTGCTATCCTTGATGTATCAGCACTGTAGCCACCAGTGACTGACGCTTTCAACTCGGACGCGTTCGGTGCATATCCTGTATCTCATTAAAGCCCAGCGTTGAAAACCACCCACGGCCCGGCTATGTCCACCTGGGCAGGCGCTTCAAAGAAATCCCAATCAAGCAGTAATTAATCAGGTTTCAGAGCCAGTGAGCCTGGGTGGTGAGGTGCTTACCGCTAAGCCGGTTAATCTGCATTAGAAATGGAGAGTACGGTAAATTCCGCAGAAAGAGACGCAGTTGAAAAGAGACCTCCTGCACATGTCAGTGTGAATTTGTGTCTTCTTTTGAGCTGACTAAATTTGTTAAACGTTTCTAAGGCCATCTTGAACATCTGCTGCATTCAGGTTATCTAGGCTGATCGACATTGAGCACTATGAGCACTAAATTAAAACGTTTTCGGTTAGTCCAGCTATCACTGTGTCTTCGGATTCCATGTTACTTACTGTAGTTAATCAATGAGAAATTAACAAGTGATAAAATAAATAAAATCTAGGTATAGTATGTAAGTATAGCATAAAAATAAATGACAGTTATTCTAACTGGCGATTCAGCCAGAGTTATTGACTCAACAAGTCAAATCCAAATAAACCTGTCTGAATATAACATTTTAAAACATTCCAATGAAGGATACACATCAACAAGTAATAATTCAAATACTAAATACTTCCAATATAAGACATTATTAAAATATTCAGTGATTCAAATAATTATTTAACTTATTTTAAATTGTACTGAAAACATTTACTCTAAAGGATTAAACTGTGTTTAGTTGAAGAATATAGCCTCCTTAACACATTAAACCAATCTGACTTCATACCAATAGTACACCACTGCCAGTCACTTGGGAATTTGAGGAAGCAAAACAGTAATCTGTTCCATAAGAGGAGAGCAGCAGGAAGACCCAAAGCAGATTGTGACACTGAAACATACAGTACCTAAAGGGAAATTCATTTGAAAGTGTTACATTCAAACAGTGCTGGCCATTTGGTACAATTCAACGTGTAATTATGGGTTTACTTTTGCTAAATGTGAGTTGTGATGCATTCATGACTATTTGTTCCAGAATGTACTTCCAAACACGAGGTTCATGTAATTTCTTTGAAAATGATAATGCATGCTTGCTTGCAAAACATCACAAATGTTTGCTGAATTTGTTTCCCAGGACGAAAGTAAAATATTAACTCACTTTCCACTACCGCTGCTTTGCGGGGCTGTCAGAAATGTTTCATCTGATGCCGGCATTTGTAACAGGGCTTCATTTGGAGATTTCAAATCCTTATTTTTAATCCCAAATGTTTTTAGATTGGACAGCATATGTCTGTGCATATGAAAATGTGCAAAAAGCAAAGAACAACAAATATATTTGAGAATAGTTCATGAATATATTCATCATTAAGCAACAGAATATTTTCAGTAGTAATATGCTGTTTGGCTATACATACAATAATGGTATGCAGATTTCACTTACGTTACTGCACAGTCTATTTCTGACAGGAAGGCAATGTTTAAAAACTGATATATGCCAGAGATACAATAATTTAGCCTTGCGATTTAAAAACTAAAAAGAAAAATGCTTACAAAAATAAAAATCCTCCAGAGTATTCTGTACCCACAGTGACTTAAATCTCATTGAATAAATTAAAACCCAGGCCATTTTCATGTATTGATTATTATCGATAAATGAGCTTTTTGCCACTGACAACCTCAGAACAAATTGGGTCACATTGCGCATCGGTTTAAAATGTTCAGTCGGCGAGAGGATGTGAAAATTTCATTTCATTTCACTGCATAAACATGACAGAGTGATGTCAGCGGGGAAGTTATATGGCTAACAAGACTGCTGCTTCACCTCGGGGTCACAGGCCCCGGTCTCTGGCCCTTACAGAGGCACAGTGTTAGACCACTAATCCGCACTTGACCTCCGCAACAGTTTACCAGGGCTTCTGCTAAGCTCGGCCCTTTCTTTACGAAGGCTTTCTTTACCCACGCCATTACCCAGGTCATATTACTGTATACAACTGGGCAGGATTTAGCACCAAGCATAATAACTAACACTAAGAACAATTAGCTCACAAACCATTGCATGATTTGTTAAGGATTTCAGGACAATGCCAAAGCTTTTTAACATACTGTACAGTACACAGATACATAACTGTGAATAAATAATTGTGTTAGGAGCAGAGAGCAGGATCCAATTTTGTCAGTCTGGAGGATGTGTTCTTTAAGTGGAGCATTTATAGAACACAGACTGACCGCTTGGTTGTCTATACTACACACATGCCAGCCAAGTACTGAAATGGACTGTCTGAGATATCAATATTTGCAGCAGACATAGTAAACATTTGAACTTATAGAAATGAGTGGTTAAATTGCTTGTGGAAAAGAAATGTCAAATTAAATGCAACTTGTTGCCAGCTCTCTACTGCCATCTAGTGAGACATAACAAGTGAATAAATGGTGTTATGTTACATGGAGTCAGTACAGTACAGAATGCATTTTAATAACACAAGCCCAAATGGAAGGCTGGAATGAAAAGATTTGAGGTTTCAACCATATATGTTTGATTGTTCAGGGTATGTGTTATTTCCACAACAAACAAACCAAAAAATTGCATACAAATATTTTATCCATCCATCCATTATCTTTACCTGCTTATCCTGAACAGGGTCGCAGGGGGGCTGGAGCTTATCCCAGCATACATTGGGCGAAAGGCAGGAATACACCCTGGGCAGATCGCCAGTCCATCGCAGGGCACACACACCATTCACTCACACACTCATACCTATGGGCAATTTAGACTCTCCAATCAGCCTAACCTGCATGTCTTTGGACTGTGGGAGGAAACCGGAGTACCCGGAGGAAACCCACGCAGACACAGGGAGAACATGCAAACTCCACACAGAGAGGCCCCGGCCGATGGGGATTCGAACCCAGGACCTCCTTGCTGTGAGGCGGCAGTGCTACCCACTGCACCATCCGTGCCGCCCATCAAATATTTTATTTAAAGGTTTATTAATTGTACATTTTTGGAAATGTAGTTCTATTGAGATCTCTCTAAACTTATTAGCATGTGATGTTTTCTGTAAAAAATATCTAATGATGATGATTATTATTGGTATGATTCTTCTTCTTCTTATTATTATTATTATTATTATAATTATTATTATTATTATTAATAATAATACAATAAAATCATGCTTTCAAATAATATTTCAGATTAAGCATTTTACTTTCATGGGCTGGACATTCTCCTACTTTCCCCCCAATCTTGTTCCCAAATAAATAAATAAATAAATAAATAAAAGGGCCATCCCTCAGTGACGATGGCCCCTCGGTTCAGTAAATCTGCTATATTGCAGGTAGACCCAGTGTTTTGGAACCGGGAGATTGGCCCCCTGTGCTATTAGGTGCTAATGAGACACCCCGTGGCATCCCTCAGACCTGACACGCGCTCCAAATGACAAACCGACAGCACTGACCTCTGGATGGGGGTCACAGGCAGGTCACCCCCCCCCCCCCCCCCCCCCTGCTGGCAGTGGGAGTAGGAGGGCTGCCTGCTCTTCCCTAATAAAACACACAGGATAAACTACAGGAATAACTCAGAAACAATTTCTGCACTGCTCCCTGTCATGGACCCCGGTGCGGCTGTGTATGGGGGTCAAACCTTCTCCCCTCTATCATACTTCCCTATTGCTGGGAAGGTCTGCATCAATCTATCTCGCAATGTAGAGGCTGGCCTATCTGAATGCTAACATTATCATCCATCGGGCCTATTTTCTAAATCTACTCTATTGAGATTTGCAAACAATATTGCTTCAGCAGCAGACTAATCCATAGAAAAACAGTTGCTTCAGCTCGGATCCAGTGTATATATAAGTGAATAATATAAAACTGACAATAAAAACTAAAGCTAAGAAAAATTAATAATAAATAAATAAATAAATAAATAAATAAATAAATAAATAAATAAATAAATAAATAAATTAATAGATACTCATCACAGGGCAGTATGTGTTCACTAAGTCATATTACTACAATAATCAATCATATATATATATATATATATATATATATAATCAATAATTCATCATAAAAGTAATAATTACATACAAAATTAACCATTACCACAGAATTTCATTTTACAGGTTGTATAAGGCTTTTACCCTAAGCCCGCTCCCACAACAGGCACTGAACCACTTGATATTTAATGTGCTTTGCTTTCATTTTTTTTTTTTTTTTTTTTTTTTTGAGTGGTAGTGCAGCCAGCGTGACACAGGAACGAAGAGCAGGTCTGCTCCCCTTAACCTGTTCCCATTCACCCGGATATCCCTCTTCAAAATCCCCCCATCTCCACCTCACCAACACCCACATCCACTCCATTAGAGCAGCCAGACGCAGTCAGGTCAAATCAATTTGCAGGCGGGGTAACTATCATTTACTGTAATTTGGCCCCGTCAGCCTGAAGGAGAGGGAAGGTTAAAAGCTGTATCGTCATGGGGTCGTTTCATACGGTCTCCACGGATACCGCGCGCACCCACCATCTAAATGGGACCACCATCTGCACTCTTCCCTGTCCTGAGTGCAAGGCATGCTGGGAGGAAAAACACTACCTTATGCTCTCTGAAGTTCCGCTAATTTTTTACCTTAGCAATGCTAATTATTTCTCGAAACTGTGCGAACACAAGAGTGGAACGTGAATATCAGCGAAAGCCTTGAGTCATGTAATTACAATTAAATGTAAGTAAATCTGAAACGAAGCCGCCCATTCGTTCTGGTCCTAATACGCATTGTATTATATACTCTACAGCTGTGAGTAGTGTAGTATGTTAAGTCCGTGTGTGTGCAATGCATGGCTACAGCACCGTTTCAAGGATGAGAGAATGCACCATAACACCAGTGTGGAGATGGTCAGGGGTGACAGTAAGGGTGATGTTAAGGTTCAGATGCTGTCCCTACAGATAGCTCCTCTTGGGTTTTTCTACAACACTCTGCCACTCTTTGGGAATTACAGCCGTACATTATCTTTTGAGAGACGGCAGACGTATTCCTCAAATGACTCTACATTTACTAAGTCTCTTAAAATATGTACAAATCCCTTAGGTCCCAGTGATGCCGAGAAATATAGAGCAGACAATTTTCCAAAAGTGCAATTTAACCCCTGGAGGGTGGACTGCTTCATATAGTCATTTCCGTTCCATAATTTATGAATGATGTTACTCATGCAGCGCTTCCTGTTGAGATACGTCCATATTGCTTTTATACCACAGATCTTTAATTTAAATGCGTCAGACTTAAAGGTGTGGTTTGAGTCCCTCTGGTGGAGACAATGAGAAATACATCAGAAATTCATCTGCTTCGACAGTTGTGCATTGCTGAAAGAACATTAGACTTACTAAGCAGGTATGAACAATAGTAGTGATAGTAGTTGTATGTACACTGCAATGAAATAGAATATGGTTGTTGGCTAGGTATGTTTGCTGGGGGACTTAATTAAGTTAGCGACGACAGGGAGACGAGGTGGAGGGAAATGGTCTTCACCATACAATCTAACCAGCTGTTCCACTCTGCCCAAGATTCATAAAATGATGGCCCTTCCCCTTTCAGGATAAGCGGGTTAGGATAATGAATGAATGAAACTGCTCTTTCTATCCAGTGCAAAATTCTATGAAAGAAAGTGGTTCCATAACGACTGTAGTGGGATTGAGGTGCAAACATAATAACCGCAACTAGGTGGCAGCACTGGTAACGAGCCGTGTCAGCCACTCCCAGTACAGGGAAACACCTACCGTAGTCGGAATCCAAATCCAGAGACTGCCAGCGTTACATGCATCCATGCATAAGGTAACATGGGTTTTAATATGGATGCATCTCAAGTAGAAACATCTAGTTAAAGGGTTATTTGGGCAAAATGGTTCTTTGTTTTGGGAGCTTTCATGGCTTTTTTCAGTTGAAAGGCAGCACACATAAAATAGCATGTTTTTTAAATAATCTTCTAAAACTCTTTTTACAGGTTTAGAAAAACCACACCCACAGTAGAGAGACGGTAAATGGTGAATGCTGCCATACTCATTGAAGATAAGATATATTACAAGAAACATAGATACATATCCATTCCTAAGCCATATGAGGCAAGAACAGGCCAGCACGCAGACTGGATGCTGCAAAGATACTGAGATTTATAAAGACATGTGTGAGGCTTGGTTTAGTCTAAATAAACAATGACCATTTAAAAGCAGAGATCTGCCAAGAATCCTGAGAATTGTAATCTTGCGGCCACTTTCTTTGTTGGAGAGGCTTCTCCGTCACGCTAATGTCAGATATTGGCACATCAGGGAGTGTTGAGTTGATTTTATAAATAACGCTCATTCATGAGTTTTGCATTAGGAATTTGCATTAAATTAACTTGCTTTAGTTCACTTTGTGAGTTGAACTGTCTACATCCAGACTTTTTCACCATATGCCAATGAAAAACCAGTATTAGCAGAGGCCATGACAGGGTATTATGCATATAGAAATGAATACAGACTCAGCGCTGAACATTGGACTGTTTTCAGACTCTAAAAATGTCTAAAAATCTTGCAGTTCATGGCCTTCAACACTGGAGGGAAATGTTGAGCTCAAAATAAATTTAAGAAAGCATGGATCGGCAAGTCAAAAAATAATGAAGCATTCATCAAATATACCAGACCGCATTTCTGTTCTATTTATTAAGAATTCATTTTAAGGACAATATCATTAACAGGACGATATCTTCTATTGTAAGTAACTGAATTCTTGATGAATACTGCAACACAGGGAACTGGTTAAACAAACAAACAAACAGAAGCCTATATGACAAATTAAATGCATTTCAATCTCAAATTAATATGAAATGAGACCTGGGTATGTGTACTTCTACACTGTGCATGTTGACTACTTTGCAATAAAACAATTTTTACCTTCTTAACCTGAGAATTCCAAACAGAATTTTATTTGGGCATGCTTTTCCCCACAAAGCCTTAGCAAACACTGTATATCCAAAGCAGACTTTCAGGAAACCAATATTTGTTCTTGAAATAGTACAGTTATGTAGGTTTACGAGGAGCCTGTCAGAACTAAAAGAGCTCATTCAACAACCCTAAATTAAAGATGAATGGGGAACGAGACAGCGTCAAAGACAAAACCTTTACATACTAAACACTGCCTCGGTGAAGACAGCTTTCAGATTTCTGTGCTTAAAATTGAATTGGCAAGGCAGAAAACTTTGAAATATGCCCATCTCCATGTTCATGAATAGGAGAATACCAATGAGCTTTCTGTCATTTTGAATCTTAGTGGTCCTGAGTAACTCTTCACGTGACCAGAGACAGCCAGAGGAAGGCATTATTATGCAAAAAAGGGGTTTTTCCCTCACAAAGAGCATACATATCTTGCACAAAAGATTTCTTCACTGCAGTACAACACATGCAGTGTTCCTCTCCTTCAATGGAAATACAGTCATTTCTCCTCTCTGTACCCCTCACAGCTGGCCTTTATGCTATCGCTTTACAGTGTTAAACCGTACAATAAGAAAATTCAGACACCACTCTCTTTTACACACTGTCTTATCCTTGGTCTGCGGTACTACATAACCTCCCTTATTTCCCGGTTGCATTGATTTGCATTCCTCCTCATCGCAAAAATGTACTGCCTAAATGACTCTCTTCATACCGTTAACAAAGACGTCCAATTAGAGGCTTTTCATTCACACGCGCACGCACATACAGTACACACCCACCCGCCCACATAGCCTGCATCTGGGGCATTGCGCAAACATGTCGCTATGGCGATAATGTGCGCTGCAGCCTTGACGCAGTGGCCATCTTGTTTGGCCTGTTTCGTCAGAGGCGCGGCACTGAGACAGCAGTCCAGCGCTTTGGTTTGTGACTCGGGCTCCGCAGGCAAAGCCTTTCATTCTCTATGCGGGAGTGCGTTCAGAGTTATCATGGCATTCTGATCTGATCGACTGGGGTGGCTGCATGGAGAACTGTGGGCTGACAACTCCATTTGGTTTAAACACACAATGTGTGCACAAAAATGGTTCTCCGAGGCACTGAAAATGTACCTTTGTACCTGATGGAAATGTTGGTCTGAATATTTTGATGACTTACTGGATTATGGGATGTACTGTAAATTAAATATTGTATTACACTCTCAGAAGAAGGAAATCCGTCAAAGGACCCTATCTAGTTAAAGGGTTATTTGGGCAAAATGGTTCTTTGTCTGGTAGCTTTCATACTTCACAACTATGATAGAGGGTTCAATAAAGAACTAAAAAGAGTTCCTCTATGGAGACAAGCCAAATAACCCTTTTTTTCCTGTTGAAAAACAGCACACTGAGAAGGATAGCACTTTGTATTATTTTGAATGTTTCTCCTCAGCTGTGTTACAGATGGATGACTGAAGTAAGTTTGGGCCAGATAATGCTATGACTCAAATGTTTTTATTAAAATAGGCGGTACAGCAGGATCAGCAACTTCATGTGGTATTCTGCTGTTATATGCTCACTGTATGCTTCAGAAAAGCTTTTTTATTTTTCAAAATGTCTCACTTTTAGCTAAACACGCATCCAGCATGAAATATCCTCCATCGTGTATCTGTTATTAATTCTGCCACCATGTGTGCCCTAGGCAATTCACTATGTATTAATTCAGTCAGAAACAGAAATCTTCTGAAATGTCACGCTCCAGTGTTTACATAATGGGTTCTCATTATTAATACTTCTCCAGCCATACTATATAAGACTGTACATCTGTTCTTTAAAATGTTGCCCCTTCAGAAGCAAACACTGTTGTACACTAATATATGACAAGTCATATTTCTGAAATGCTACATTCACACACACACACTCACACACACACATGTACACACACACACACACACACACACACAGACATACACACGTATGCAAAAGGAAAAAGGAAAATCTGCCAGTGTTTAAACCCCAGGGCACAATTCATCCGGTTCAGCATTCACGAGCGAGTATTTTTAAACATAAAGAAACCTCAAAGCCTGTACTTAAAGGAGGGGTCATGCGAGGAAAGATGGAGGCGTGCCATTGAAACCGCTGCCAGATTCACAAAGTTTTCGGCTCCTGGTCTGATGAGCCCTCCATATGGAGCTCCCTCTCTCCGTTTGTCCTTAAACCTGGACTTACACCGCTGCAGGGAGACGCGGTTGAGGAATGGGGTACGATTCCACAGACTCTACTCGACTCTCCCTGTTTTTGTAGAGAAATGTGAAACAGAGGGAAGTCGGGGTCATGAAGACAAGGTATCATGACTGTTTCCCCTTTTACAGGATGCTGTCATTCCCCACTCATCGTGTGACACACAACTGAAAGCAACGGCACTGAGCTGAATTTAGACAGCGCGTACTACACTGTCACAAAAACCCACATTATTCCAGACCACCCCCTCAGTTTGAAATACTGCATGCTCCTTCAAGTGGCTGGAAAGGTCTGTATTTACTCCTGCCCACACTACATGAACAGAGCAATAACTTGAGTATTTTGTAACATTCTTCAAAATATATTTTACAGATTTCTTTATATTCAAACCAGATTCAGTTCCAGTAAAAAAGGATTTTCTGAGAGTTCTATAGGGCTATAAAAACAATTTTTATGAAGATATGATTTTTGCCTGTATACAGTGATATGATTTTTTACGCAGTATATACAGTGAAATATTACATTTATTTAATTTGACTGCATGATGCCCATACGTATACGTATACGCCCATACACACATCTGTGTGCTCTATACCCTACACAGAGGTAAAGACTTACTGTATCACTGTTTCTTCATGTAGCACAGACGACAATACCAAGTACCTGCTCATTTTGTCTATGAACCGACAAGAGTAATTCCAAGTTACACAGGGCTGAAAACCCTCAGTATGCTTAATGATACTTTGCAAAGGATGAATGCATTAAGGCTGTAATTACAGAATTCTTTGTGGTTTCTAGAAACGCCAGGTTACTTAACTGAATAGAGGGGGTAGTTTGACACACTGGCACATCCTACATGTGAATGTTCACATGTTCACATGTCAGATGTGGAGGCAACTCTAATGACAGTCTATATATAGAACACACACACATACAGACAATTCATTACTTGTATTCATCGATATTTTATTTTTCCTGTTGTTTTTTTCCTACATATATTGTTGCAGTCAATGGCAGTATGTCAGGCAATTCTCAATGTTTCTTTGACATTATAATTACTTTAAGTGTCACAATCTTGAATGATTGGTTAAGTGACTCTCATAATATTTGATCGCACTCCTTTTTAATGTCACTTCATAACATCATTATATAATTGATGCTACCTGGGCTAAACTTTTAGTGCCTAACTAAAAGTTGGGTAAGAGACAGAACTTTCAGCCAAGTGAAATGTTAGCACTTCTGAATATAGCCATAAATTTGCGAAATGTGCAAGACACGGTACACAGGAGGGTTTTAAAAAAAATATATCTTCATATGAATCAGACTGGCAAGATTCACCTTGTAAATATTTGAACATAATACAGTTTATAATTTTTCTACAAAAATCATTCTTCTCTGTCCTTTTAGGTGTTATGTTTGGCAAAAGTCAACAAGCCAATTGCTCATACAATTTTCAAATGCAAAAAAAAATCCTATCACAGAGCACTTTTGGTTTTCACTTAACAAAAGTGCATCCATATATATCCTGTATGTCTCTGTGTGTATGGTCATCTGTTATACATAATTAACCAAGAACAAGCGGGGATAATGCATGTGCACTATAATCACTATAATACTATGATGGTGTTGGTTTATTATTTTAGCTTTCAGATTTCAATTATTGCTCCATTGTCAGTTATAAGCTGAATCACTTTCATACTAGTTCAGATACCAGAGCAGCCTTTAGCTTAGTGGCTAAGGCACATGACAGGGACACCAAAGGCTGGTGGTTCAAGCTCCAGTGTAAGATCCACAATAAGATCCATGCAGCTGTTGGGCCCTTAAGCAAGGCCCTTAACACCACATTGCTCCAGGGGAAATTGTCCCCTGCTAATCAACTTTAAATATTAGCACTTTGGATAAAAACATCAGCTACATAACTTTAATGTATGCATTATATGGGTACCTAGTTATCCACTAGCAAGACTCAATTTGATTCCTGTTTGACACAAATATTATTGACTATTTCATATAATCTGGCAACTAGTTACTATTTTGGTAACTAACCTAATGAAAGTATCATTGAACACTTGTAATATGAACATGAAAAATATTTTCTTCTCAGAGCTTGAACAGCAAAATCTGGCAGCCATGATTCTACTTGTTTTAGGTTTAGGATTTTTTTTCCAGTTTATCCATTCGTCAAAAATGCTTTAGAGTCACCAAGCTGAGGTTCCTAGTTTCACGGAAGTAAATTGCCAGGCCCCATTGCCCAGTGTTGACTGTCAGATGGCTGCCTGGGCTACAACTCCCAGCACAAAATACAAACAAACACATAGAAAAAGCATATAGATTTTTATATTGACTCAATAAATAGCAGCGCATTAAAACTATTATCATTATTATTATTATTATTATTATAAATTATTATTTTTTATATTTGATGTTTTTATTGACCCAGAAAGAACCGACTCCTTGCCAAATCTGTTATGTTTACATTTCTATAAGTTGCTCTGAATAAAAGCATCTGCTAAATTCCAGAATGTAAATATATTATCTCATCTTGTTGGCTTGTGTCTTGATGCAAATGCACAGAAAAAAATGTTGATATTCATGTATAAGCCTCAGGAAGACACCCTCACATTTCATACTGTACATATGGAATATGTTGGAAGATATTTGTGATCTTCTAAGAGCTGAGTGGTCCAAAAATAAATACTATCGTGGTCTAAAAGATGCAAGCTCAGTTACAAGCCAGTTACAAGCTCAATGTCTCACCTTACTGACCAGTCATACATGCAAAAATGAGATATTCTGTACATAGATATAGCTTTATAGCTACTGTATACTGTATATAATGATGTAACTTATTAGGTTGGGTAACTGCCTTATTCTTCTCAATCACTATATCAATATATCCTATTGAATATCAATATTTTGTAATCAAGTATTACTTCTGTTCATTTTGGGGACAGGCACCATAGTTTGGCAGCAAAGCTTTAATTATGAGCACATGAAATGGGAAATACAGCGACTTTGTGAACGGGAGGAAAAAATTTTTTTGGTCTGATTAATAGTACTACTGGGCATATACCATGGAGGTTTTCAGGCAAAAAGCCAGGAATACAAGGTTTCTGAACTGGTAAATCATATACTGTATCTGGAATTTGCTATTCTGCTACTCTAATACTGATAGCAATGTCCAAGGTAAACACAGCCGGTAAATGTATTTCACAAATGCAAAAATAACAAATCTGCGCTCTCTAAGAAGCTGTTCAATGACCTTGTCCCCGGTTTTGAAAGGGACATGACATACTTATTGACTTGAGAAGGTAAAATATATGTTTTCAACATTGGATAAAAACAGTGGATTGCCTCTTCTCCCCTTTCCATGTATGTATCGCCCAGGTCTCATTTGCTTTGGGATCTTTTTATCTGCCTGGATCTTGATAACATTTCTGTGTGTTACTTTGGACCGTATGGGCTCTTTTTTTTCAGCCCGCGTATGGCGTGTGGGGCAAACCGTGGTGTGGTGAGGTGCCATTTTTGTCATGGATTTTGACTCCATTTTGTAATTTTGTGACTTGCCTTGCACTGAAGTGGGAGGAGAGACACTGTTGGAGTGCACTGCAATTCTGTTGATTCGGGCCAGCACTGCCTGTCTGCTCCAATCAGGCCTATGGCACAAGTCGCAGACCAGTGTACAACAAGTTGCTAATTTCAGCGCCTTTCCATAGGTTCTGCAATGATCAGAACCTATTCAAAAGCTCATCAACCATTTGTGTGGACCAACAGTATCCTGTCCAGTTTAACTGGACTAACTCCCAAGCAGGAGAAATGCTTACTTTGCATTTATTGTTAATTGTCTTTTTTATTTTTTCATAGGTTAATTCTTGTATTTATTTCTGCTTTAAATTGTTTATGGCTGTTCTTATACTGCACTGTGGCCCTGGGGTACTTTATTCCATTCTTTTTCTTAGACCTGTTCCATTTCTTAGTGTGTAATGAGAAGAATGACAAAGAAAGCAACTTGAACTTGAACAATCTTTGAAATGGGATGGGCTCTCCCTCTATAGCTGGGTTACTCCTGAGACTTCTTCCCATTTGGGAGGTTTTTCACACCGCTGTTTGAGGGTTTGTCTCTCCACAAGGGAGTTTTTTTTTTACCTCACATGCTTGCTATTTTGGGGATTCAGTTCTGGTGTTTGCTCTTCTGCAACTCTGTAAATCATCTTTGTGACAGGCTTCTATAGAAATAGCAATACACATAATTTAATTTTAATGACTATTAACATGATAGCTACATGCAGTAATGTCACAGTGAAATCTAAATTTGCTTTTTCATCACTCAATTGGTCATTAGTCAATTCTGTATAACCTCAATAATGTGTAAACGTATGTATACCAAAAATATATATAAAATTGTAATACTTGTGTATTTTCATTCCAAAGCTTTGTTCCCAGCACTTCCTGGAAAATTATTTTAACTGTGATTTTACATCATCGAGTAGCAGTGTGTCTAGTATTTCTGTTAATTTTCCCCTCACGCAGTCCTCCCCCTTCTCATTTGACGTCATATCGCAGAAGCTAGTACTGCTCTAACTTCTGTTTCACTGTGACTCTAACAGTTTTAGTTATTTTCTCAAGTTCATTCATCAACATCATCTGCCTTTGGCGGTTGGCTTGAGCTGCCATTCCATACTGTAGATTATTCCATGATGACTCTGCACCTGGGCTCTGCACCTGTCTAGCTGGCAAAGAACGTCAGCTAGCTACCTTATGTTTGCGTACCACCATGTTTCAATACATAACCAAGTTTGTCACTGGTATGAGCCGGTAAATACCCCAAATCTAGCTAGACATTTTTACAGTGACAGCAGCTAACCAACAAGACCAGAGTAAGGGAGAAAAAATGTGCGTCTTCTGTGATGATTTCATCTAGTTGTGCTAGTTGTGTTTTCCCACTTCACTGATGAAATGATTGGATTTTTTGTCAATACTGTAGTTATGAGTTACTTTAACACACTAATCATAGTACATGTTTTGTACAGATTGATAGAAACATATGACAAAGAAACTGGAATAGACAGAAACACTGATCCCACAGTCTCAATTCAGTGGTACAGTGTTATTTTGAGGCAAAACTCATTGCTGGACATTTTTCAAGAGGACAATCTAATGTCAAAATGAGAAGATGTGGGGTAAGAAGGCTCACGCACAGCCCACAGACAGCTGCGGAAGAGACAGCCCAGAGACAATGTTTCCATTCAGAGCCTGACATTTCTCAAAAGGTTATTTTTACAGAACCTCAGAACCTAAAGCTAACTGCCAAATGGCAACGTATTATTTAGTTTTAGAAAAAATAACTGTGTCATAATATGGGTTTTTTTTGTGCATCAAAGAGTGGTCTCATGTGAATAAAAACAAAGGAGCAATGGGCAAAACATGCATGCAATATTCATACAGTATATGCAGTTAATATGTAAGCTCAACATGCAGGCTGTGTAGCTCTTGGCTTTCACTAAAATTCACAAAAACACCCTTTATAATGGAATAGCTTTCTATTTAATAGAATGTGTATCTTTATAATAGATTCATCATTAAAATTAATCGATCTATATGTTATTTCTTATTGAAAAAAATGGCCACAGAAAAACACCATAGCAATTAATAAACTGCACATTTTGAAAATATCTAGAAAAAAAACTATGAACTAAATATGCCAAGTGTCCAGGGCTTCTGTTTTGAATTGCCAGGGTTTCTGTTCCACCTGCCATACAGTACATGAAAATGTATGTAAGTGGATTTTTTTTTTTACCAAAATGAACTTCCCAAAAAGAGTATCACCTAATTATTTCCAAACAGTTAAAACCATGCAGATAGGGAAAGAAACTGGAAGAAGATATTAAGAGAAATATGTGCGTCACTACAAAAACTTGATTTTGGAATAATTATTTAATCCAGCAAACATTCTGTTCTTCAGTAAATGTCAGTTGTGAACAACTTCCAAGTAAAGCTGTGTATAATTAGTCTTACCTTGTTGGAAAATAAAAAGGACATTGCCTGGGATTCAATAAATATTTGTCCTAGAGTTTGGCCTGAAAATAAATACAACTCCCTTTTCTCCAATGAAAACAAGGGGCTTCCTGACAGTCAACTCTGGTCCTTATGTTGACAAACACCAAAAGCAATCAAAAACCCAGAATCAAGACTAGATGCTAAAAGCTTTCTTGTACCTGCATTAAGGAAGCGCTTGAATACATCTGACTAGTCCAAAACATCTGAGAAACCAACTTCTCAATTACTTTTCTGCTAAAATGGGGGGACTATGTATAAAAGGGATGTAATTCCTACATGGATTTAGATGTAAATACCCTCAAACTAAAGGTGATAGTCTGTAGTTTGCACTTTAACGTCATAGGTATTGTTTCATTGTTTCAAATCCAATTAAATCCAATGAGCTGGAGTACAGAGTAAAAAGAACAGAAATTGTTCCACTGTCAAAATACTTACATATTTCAAAGTATAAAACCAAATATATTGCAGGTTATTCACAGAGGTTTGTTTTCAATTGGGCCTGCCAATGTAGATGTAAATGTCTGGGAAGTAAAACACACGGATATATTTTGATACATTACTCTGCTAGAAATATATATTTCGAAACATACATACTAAAAAATTATTTGGAATAAATGCAACATATTTCATAAAAGTAATTTATTGTAGTCACTTACTGTACAGTTCAAGACAATGCTGTACAATGACTATTATCTTAGCTTTCTGAAATTAAACATATCAAACCCATTCTGACATATTTGTTTCTTGCCAACAAGCTCAAGCCCCACAGGCCTTGTACAGCATTATTTATGATAGAAAATTAATCTTTCTTACAGTGAGTTCCCTAGGACATCCTCTTATGAAGGCAAATGTGCTGCAATATAACTTATTTAAATCCCTCTCACAGATTATATGAAGTGCTTTGACAAGCTTTTCCTCACTTGTAAAGTATAATTCCGTGTGATGGAATAAAATGGTAATCCATTTTACATTTGCAAATCATTTCAAATAGAACCATAGAGGGGGGGCTGACAGTGTGCTCTGAAAGACCTCTTTCCACAATGTATAGTAATGGATAAAAATGGAAGGCTAAATGATGTTTAATTTAAGTAGTGGTACATTTTACTTTATTTGACTTGCATTTTGACATGGTATGAAATAAATGGCTAAAAGCGTTTGCTTCCAGAGCTCATCCACAATGCAGCATTGGCACCAAACCTTACTTTATCACCTCCTGCCATAAACTACAATTTATTATATGTAACAAGAGAATCAATCATAGAATGAGGGAAACATTTCTCCTGACCAGAAACTGTAAGCTTAATTCTCCAGGAAAGTATTGTAAAATAGAGTAGAATTGCGCTTCAGCATGTTTCAGTCTTAAGCTGTGCATTTGAAATTGTATGAGATGGTCAGTATCATTACTCCATGAAAATAAACCATTTCACATTTAATCTAATGTAAAACTCGTAATCCCTTCAAGTAAACAGTCATTTTGAATGTGTCCATCCTTTTATGAGAGTAAAATATGCAGAATTAATTTGACAAAAATTACATGAACATGAACATTCCAGTCCAGATGCACTGAAGAAATGTATTCCATATGTGAAAAATAAATATTTCATAATATAATGGTTTTCAGAATGTTCTCTCAGCATTCTAACCTGCAGATTAACAATTTCCTACAATATCAAGATAAGTCATGGTTGATTCCACATTAACTACACTACACTGCCCATGACATAGTAAGGTCAGTCATGCCATTTTTGCCGGGCTTGGAGGGTAGGGAAGTAATGTCGAATGAAGTGGCACCAGAACTGGTCAGCTAAGTCCTTTTCTTGCGACTGAGCAGCTCAGACTCTGGGTATACTACCTGTGGTAACGATGAATCCAGCCATCCCACCAAGAGACAGTTGGGAATGATTGGATCCAGATCTGCTATATTGGAGGAAACATAGTGTAAAGGCTTTGAATTCAAAATTCCCTCAATTTCGACCAGGACAGTCCTTAGCACCTCATCGTAAACTGTCTGGGCTCCAATAGTGGTATTCAAGGCTGTCTTGATAGGCCTGATCTCTCTCTCCTAAGATCCCATGCACAGCTATCTGATCTTGTAGGGCTGGTTGGAGAGCTGCAAAGGTCTCTTGCAGTTCAGTGTTCCCGCCTTTGAAATCCGTCCGTTGATCAGATATCAGTTTATGAGGCTTCCCTCTTCAGGCCAGGAATCTGCGAAGGGGCCTGTCAGGAAGTGATGTTCTTTCTCCACAGAATGGGGTGGCATAATGCACAGTTTTATCTTCCAGGATCTGTACTGCTTCCACATCTTGCTTTGACCACTTCTCACTTTTGTATGGTAGCATGTCTAACTGTCATCATTCCTACAGCTCTGCAATAGGAGGGTCGATGCTGGTCAGGAGGCACTGTTGAGGGGAGAGGCTGTGCTGGATGAACTTGGAGGGTTCTTGCCATGTCCAAACCAGCTGGGTTTTGATAGCAGCAGGACCACCAGGAGAACCAAAATGCACTGGCTCAGTTGGAGTAAACAGGTAGGGGTAGTTAAATCGGGTCGGTATGTGAACCAAGGCCTACCTCTTCAGCAGTTAAGGCATTCTTGATGATGAAGTACCAGTCTGGCTGAGAGAAACAGCAGTGCCCCAGATAACTCATATATTCTGCCTTACTGTGCATAGCGAAAATCTTCAGATTCACCATGGAAAGTTGTTGGATTGCTTCATATAGGAGTATGGTATGCACCGACCCGTCATCCAACAGGGTATAGGTATCCAAGAACTTGCTACCGTTTATTGCTCATCTTTTGCACCGTAGCTCTTTGTGTGATTTCACGCACTCTTTGTGCTGATCACTGCAAACTGAGTCATCTAACTGGAGCCTCACTTCATACTCCAGCCACTCAGCCAGATACTGGAGGGTTAGAATTGATGTTATCCTGGGGTTCACGTGCCTCAGGAAATGAGCTCTGAGGTCATGGGGCAATTTGGCCAAGAGGCGAGACACCAGAGATCCGTAGCTCATTTCGGTCTAGCCTTCTCGCCCCATCTTCTCCAACATGCGAACAAGTGCTTGCACTCTCAGACCAAAACGCTGGAAAGCCTTAGTATACCCACTCTTCATATTAGGTCTGTCCATCAACAGAGCAATAACTTGCAGGCCAAGCTGATGAGGCTGCCCATACAGTTCTGCAAGTTCGCACATTGTGTCACTGTAAGTGAAGTCGCTGTTTCTGTACGAATCAGCAATAGGCAATGCATCTTCTAACTTTAAATGTTCCACGAATATTTGAACCTTGATGTGACTCCCTTGGGTCTTCACTGACAAAGTCAGGGAGCTTCAATTAAAGTCCACGGTATGTGGTCTCGCGAGCAGGTAGAGACAGGCGGTCAGCGGCCCTGGGATATCTACAGTGGTCAGGTGAGTGGAAGGGCAGGTGGGATACAGTGATAATCAGGTGGCTAACTTGCTCAGGTGGGCACTCAGGTGAGAGAAGTAGGTGAGAAACGGCGACGATAAAGTTATGGTGATTAAGCGGGGCTGAAAACCCTTTTGATCCTCCGTAGCCTCGCTGTTAGCTCCTCAACAACTTTGTCACGCTGGTTACTTTGCTAAAGTGCATTCACCCTGGCTGCTGTTGCCCTTGAGTGTGAAGCTTCGTCCACATTGCTGTGTGAAGGCCTGGGTGGTGGCTGAGTGTATTACAAAGCAGAGGGGAAGGGTGGTATCATCTCAGCTAATTGCCCAATGTCCTGTCTCAGTTCCTGATTCTCATCCCTGGTCAACCGCCGGGCGGCAGCATCATAATCTTCAAAACTCATGGACACGTAAGTTCTGCTCCTATTCAAATGCATATCCCCACAATCACCCTGTTTTCCCCCACTCTATTTACATTTCCTTTCCTGGCGTTTATTTGACGTCTAGGTGTCGACAACCATTTGTCTGCACAACCATTTGGCCTAACCAGGAAACCTGTCAATAAACATTATCATATCTAAAGGAGTGTTTTGTCACCATGGATGAAGCACTTCCTTTCAGATACTGATATAAACTCTGTCATTCCCAGTAATGATTGTGTAAGATTGGTGAAAGCTCAGGAGAATGTACACACTACCTGGAACCACGAATAAAGAGCTGAAACTTGTCTTACACCCTCGAATTTCGAGTAACGACTCTTTCTTTCCTGAAATGCGATTCGAAGTACCAGCAGCGAAACAGTTATAGTATTGAAGAAGAAACAAGAAGTTCTTCTATATGTACACAGCAAATCGATATTACCCCAAACTCTTGTGCTGCAACCGTTATTTCTGCATGGACACGTCCACGTAGTTAGAACATTTTGGGTGTGTATGGCGAGACACAGTCGTGCAGACCCACACACAGGTCTGCGGATGTGTCAAGTATAAATCAAACTTTATACTTTCCACATGGATGGACGCACATTATTTTGATGCCGTCAAATCAATTGGAGCATTTATACTATTTGCAGTTGTGTCTCCACAGCAAACCAATATCATCCCAAACACTTGTTGTGCTGCCATTATTTCTGCATGAGCACGGAACAGCTGTGGGATATAATAAATTCCTTAATATTATCAGGCTGTTCCTTTAGGATTCTTAAACCACTGCTTAAGAAACTAAATTTGGATCCTACTGACTTCAGACGTATTTCAAACCTCCCATTTCTATAAAAGATGTGTAGCTTAAGAGCTCTCTTCTTTTCTTCAGGCTAATAATGTGTATGAACAGTTAGTATGCCTTCATGAAGAAATTTTGGTCAAATCTCCATACTCTTCTGGTATAATGGCGGTCTTTTATACAATAGGCTCACACTTTCAACTTCATCTGCTGGAAAAATCTATATCTCTTCCCCTCTCGGCCGCAAGAAGGGAGCCAAGCTGACTCCTGAAGAGGAGGAGGTCCTGAATAAAAAGATCACAAAGAGTTAGCACAGACACAGAATTCACCATAACGCCCCCCTCGCAGCTTATTGCCCTTGGCCTCATCACTCAATGCAGCCCATCTGTGCTTGACGGGGTGTGGTCAGGAGCAGTTCACTATCACCAGGTGTGAGCTTCAATTATTCAATTATTGTCCTCTAAACTGGTACTCCGTTTCCCTTCAGGGTCCTAAAGCCCTCCAGCAACTCAGTAGGGAAATACCTTCCCTCAATCACCTGACCCAGAGGTATTCTCCAGCGGCAGGCCCTTGATGAGGGCCAGGTTGGCCCAGTGGTACCCTGAGGGCACCTCGGGGTGCCACAGTATACATATATATATTCTTAGCGATTGTTAGCACAAAGTCTTTGTTTATACATCCATTTGGCTAGCTAACCTTAGCCTCACAGAAAATACTTAGCAACGGTAAGTTAGAATGGCTAGCAAATGCTTGGTTGCTTATGATATTCTTATGTTTTATCAAAAACTGTAGGCAGCAATTATGTAAAGTGCAGTTGAACAGTCTGAAAGCAATATATTTTCTTGCTACTTTACAAACATCATAGTCAATGAGTATCTTAGACAGTGAACTGGTGTGGCACTGTAATGCAGTAGTAACATATTTCAGTTGAAAAAAAAGATCCTGTGCTACTTGTGGGCCAAATTACCAAACCCTGTCACATATTAGTAGAACCCAGTCAAGATTTCCTACATGACAAACAAGCAAACTAGAGGCCTAAAAATATGTATATGGCCTGGATCATTTGTTTTTGCTAAGAAAAAAGATCGCTAATATCAGAGCTTGAAAATCCAGGTACAGAAAGTACAGAAAGTCCCCAGTATTTAGTTCCAATCTCATGGAATGGCTAATTAGCACAATTTTTGAGCCAGGTGGTAGAAATGATTAGGAAAATTGGCTGACTATATTCCTGGGTGGAAGAAACGCGTGGCAGGACTTTTACTTTTTGAACCTAAATTCAAAGAATATTAAAGAAATTGAAAGGCCTCCCCAGTATTTTGTTCCAGTCACACAGACTTGCTAATTAGCACAATTCTTCAGCTGGGATGTAAAACTAATTAGTGAAATCAGCTGCCTGAATTCATGGTTGCAAGAAACACATGGCAAGACTTTCTGACCCCTGGACTTTCCATCTTATAGTAGTATAGTAGGCTAATAGTAGGCCAAAGTCCATGGGAGATAAATTCTTACTTCTTACTTACTTATTCTTTGCAAGTTGGATTTTTTCCACATTAAACGTATATTTATATTGAGAAATATAAAGCCTCTGCATGATTCTGAAAAATGGTTTCTGCTTTTATAACCTCCTGGCTGGACTACAGTAATGCACTACTATTTGGTTGCACTAATTGAACCTTGAAAAGTCTCCAACTGGCACAGAATGCAGCTGCTAGGGTTCTTACAAACAAGAAAGGAAGAAATGTGAACCGTCCGGTCTAGTGCTCTAGGACAAGAAACCATGAAGATAGCATCATTGTAATTTTCTAAAGAAATAAAACTTATTACATTTTGATTGGTTCATTAACTAATCCAACCTCATATTTGCTATTAAATGTTGGCACAATCTGATCCCAATTTTACTCATTTATAACTAGGCTCAAAGGCACTCATGGTACCAGGACAAAAAAGCCCTTAAAATAGGATATGCCAAACTAGACCCTGAAGAAATCTCCTTCACTCAGACTGCATTGTCTATTAAAAGCACACAACTTCGGAATTCTCTACCTGGCAGCATGAAACAAATTCATGACTTCCCCATTTTTTGCTCTATAACTAAGCTTGGCTTAAGCAAAAGCTGTAATTATGACCTGTACAGATGTTTCTGTATTCTAACCATCACAGTTGTATTTCCTTTTTTCCTGTAAGGCATCTTTGTAACAATGTACGATATGAATATAATTTAATTGAATAATACAATAAAATAATTGTACTTGATTCCATGTACATTTAATAAAATGTGTTTCTAATAAATGTAAATGGATTCAGGTGTCAATGCTCACTCTCTCTCTTTCTGTCTCTTCTTGCTTTTTTTACACTTACACAAATATGCATGCATGCACACACTCAGCTGGCATGTACTTTGACCCCTGCTGCCGTGCCCATGTTGGCCGACAGCCAGATTCCTGCACACATATTGCACGCCTGTGAGGATTCTGGATCCTCACTACGCCTGAGTGGCCTTAAAGTCATCCTTACATAATTGCCAACTGTCTCTAAACATTAGGGGCATCCTTAAAAAAATACATGCTTCACCAACAGCTGTGTCCTCTCCATTTTGCCTTTCAGATTGTATTTTTTCTTATATAGTATTTTGTGAAATACTGAAGCATGCTATACCACTCACCATACACACACACACACTTGGGGGCAGCATGTAGCCTAGTGGCTAAGGTACATGACCCAGAAGGTTCCTGGGATGTGGAAGGTTGGTGGTTCAAGCCCCGGAGTAGCCACGATAATTTCCACGCAGCTGTTGGGCCCTTGAGCAAGGCTCTTAAACCCACATTGCTCCAGGTGGGATTGTCCTCCTGGAACAAATTATTATTATTATAAAAGTTACAGTAAAGGGCCACATTTGCAGATAGGTACTCTCTGACTCCAACACTTTGAAACTCCTCACATCCCACCACCCAACCACCTGTCCTCTTGACCCTATCCCTTCTCCCCTTCTACAATCCATCTCTAATGACATTCTCTCTTTTTTCTCTTCTCTAATCAACACCTCCCTTTCTTCCAGCACTATGCCCTCTTCCCTTAAGAGGGCCAGAGTCACACCCCTGCTCCAAAAACATACTCTTGACCCCTCTGCTCTGAACAGCTACCGGTCTGACTCTCTTCTTCGCTTTCTATCTAAAACTCTGGAACGGGCGGTCTGCTCCCAACTGTCAACTTATCTTCGCTAGAACAATCTTCACGATCCTAGCCAGTTCAAGAGTGGCCACTCCAATAAGACCGCCCTACTCGCGGTCACCGAGACATTCCCATCTGCTAAAGCCAAATCCCTCTCCTCTGTCCTCATCTTCCTTCACCTGTCCACCGCCTTCGATACAGTCAACCATGAGATTCTGCTCTCATCGCTGACTGGGATGGGTGTCACAGGATCTGCACTGGCATGGCTTTCCTCCTACCTCTCTGGTCATTCCTACAAGGTGACTTGGAGGGGCTCAGTCTCCTCTTCTCTCTATACACCATGTCTCTTGGTTCTTTTATCTCTTCCCATTACTTTTCTTAACATTCTTATGCCGATGACATTCAATTCTTTCTCTCCTCCCTCCCCCCAATACCCAGGTCACCACACAGATCTCTGCCTGCTTGGCTGACATCTCTGCGTGGATGATTGCCTACCACCTGAAGCTTAACCTTGACTAGACTGAGCTTCTCTACATCCCTGCTAAGTCCTCTCCAACAATCAACCTCTCACTGATTGTTAAGGACTTTGTAGTATCCTTCTCCCATATGGCCAAGAATCTTGGGGTGACTCTTGATAACCACCTCACCCTTGCTCTGCATGTATCCTCCACTGCCAGAACCTGCAGGTTCTTCCTCTACAATATACGCCATATCCATCATCTCTTGACGGAGAAAGCCACCTAGCTCCTAGTCCAGGCGCTCGTCATTTCCCGCCTGGATTACTGCAACTCCCTTATGGCCGGTCTCCCAGCTTGTGCCATCAAGCCCCCAGGTCAGCGCATGTCATCCCACTCCTCATTGGTCTCCGCTGGCTTCCTATTGCCACACGCATCTGCTTAAAGGCCCTAGAGCTGACATTTCAGGCTGCTAAAGGGACTGCCCCACTTTACATACAATCTTTAATCACTCCCTCCTCCCCAGCAAGACCGGTCTGCCAGCTCGGGTTGCCTTGTGGTTCCCTCACTACGAGCACCTGCCGGTCGATTTGCATGTCCACGCCTGTTTTCCATTCTGGTTCCTCAGTGGTTGAATGACTCGCCTACCACTGTCAGGACAGCATATTGGAGAGTATTATGCTTCAAATAGGTAAAAAATCTGACATTTGAATTGGAAATAGCTTGCTATGCACTAATTCACCTCATGCACAAGCCAGTGCTTTTCTGTTATCTGATTTAAACCAGTGCCATGGGCCTCAACATATTTGTGCTTGTTTTGCAAATTAATCACATCGCACTTATATTTGTATTGCCATTGTGCTTTCCATTGGACGTAAAACAATCATCCATCCATCCATCCATTATCTGAACCCGCTTATCCTGATCAGGGTCACAGGGGGGCTGGAGCCTATCCCAGCATACATTGGGCGAAAGGCAGGAATACACCCTGGACAGGTCGCCAGTCTATCACAGGGCACACACACCATTCACTCACACACTCATACCTACGGGCAATTTAGACTCTCCAATCAGCCTAACGTGCATGTCTTTGGACTGTGGGAGGAAACCGGAGTACCCGGAGGAAACCCACGCAGACACGGGGAGAACATGCAAACTCCGCACAGAGAGGCCCCGGCCGACGGGGATTCGAACCCAGGACCTCCTTGCTGTGAGGCGGCAGTGCTACCCACTGCACCATCCGTGCCGCCACCGTAAAACAATCATAATAACCAAAATGTTGTAAATTAGTTTTAGAATGGGAATTTCACAGACTTTTTGATATCATAGAAAATCAGACTGTTATATACAGTATAAGGTTATTTTCTGTACAATTACGACACACACTAAAAGCCATACTGTATATATACAAACTGAGCACTTTATTAGGAACATTTTTACTTTATTACACCTACTTATTTATGCGATTATCTAATCAGCCTATTGTGTGGCAGCAGTGCAAAAATGTGATCTACAGTAAATCCTCAAATTGTGTCCGGGATTCTATTTGAAGCCGGGCCTCGGACAATAGCCGGGGGCGTGGCCGATTCGGACAAATAAAGGCCGGCCCCCAAATAATATTGCCTACCAGTAGGGCTATCAGTCCATGAGCACTAGAAGATTTCAGTTTCGATTTAACTCAATGAAATAAAAGAGCTCTTCATAATATTTTATATTGTTGGTTGGTTTATTACTGTTGCCAATGAGAAGTCGTTGTCCTACACCATGGGTCTCCAACACGTTGCTCTCAAGCTACCAGTCGCTTGCCGTCCCCTTCTAAGTAGCTTGCCAAAGGCTGAAGCAGTATACATTTAAACACAATTGTTGCCGCGAGGCATTCCAGCCTACGAATTTAATAGAAAGTAAATCAGGCAAAATTAAAAATTAACTAAATTTAGGCTACTTGGCTACGCAATAAGGTTTCCATGTATTTACAGCACAGCGCACGTTCAATGAATGAATGAAAGCGGCTGCCTTGGCTCGCAATAAACAGACGGGTGGAAATCCCGACACTCTTTCAACGACATAAAACTTAACAGTGAACCATCAAATACCCCCCAGATTTCAGTGCTCATCAGTCCCAACATTTAGCAATAGAACCAAACAGTCCAAAAGTAAATTAAATCCCAAACCAAAGCGAAAATCATTTGATAGCCTACTGTTATGCTGCTCCAAACGAAACGCATGTCTCACAACAAAACGCACTTTAGGAAAAAAAGATCCTTAACTTGCTGTTATCTACGCTAATTTGTTATTGTTCATGAAGGCGTGTCTGGCAAGTTGTTATTTTATGGATTCTGGACTTGCATGTGATTTATTGTGTTTGAGAATATTTGCAATAAACTAAGTCTGTTAAGACTGACACTATGACTTACCAAACGGTGTTTCCTGATTAGCCTACACAAATTGATTTCTGAACGGTTACAGGAACTGTTGAACAGTGTTGGCCCACTTTAAGTGTAGCCTTTTACTTTATTTCTAAGAATAAAATTCTACAACAGAAGCCTAATAAGAAATAAAGGCCTGCCTCGAATACAAGCCTGCCCCAAAAAAAGGCCTGTGCTTTGTGCAGCCTAAGTAAATAAAAGACACAAAGACACAATTTGAGGATTTAGGGTAAGTGACTTTGACCATGGAATAATTGTTAGTGGCAGACAGGGTGGTTTGAGTATCTCAGAAACTGCTGATCTCCTGGGTTTTTCACACACACTATTATCTAGAGTTTGCAAAGAGTGGTGCAAAAAACAAAAACAAAAAATCCAGTGAGCAGCAGTTCTGCGGACAGAAACGCCTTGTTAATGAGAGACATCAGAGGAGAATGGCCAGAGTTGACAGAAAGGTGACAGTAACGCAAATAACCACACATTACAACAGTGGTACGCAGAAGAGCATCCCTGAGCTCACAACGCATCATAACTGTAAGTAGATAGGCTACAGTAGAAGTAAAAAAAATATAAGTCTAATAAATACCTAATACAGTGCTCCCTGGGTGTATTATTGTTCTTATAGCATCAACAGTCTCTTGGGATCAGTAGCTTTAATCTGGGGCAGCAGAAACTAGACCACAATTGCTTCTATCACAGATGTAATTGAACTGAGTGAAACTTAGTTTCTGAGCCCATGCTATTTTTTGTCTTTGAAAAGACACTTTGTAGATTCAGTGAGAGTGGCTGTCTCGATGCCCAGTCTGTTGTTCCTTGAGTGATGTGCATGCTCTGTGACAGCTGTGTCACTCTCTTTAATCCCAGGGACAATAAGACACAGCTGCCCTACAGACTTGCTTGAGAAGCACGTAACAGTTATTGATGCACTTCAAACAGAAATCCAGTGCTGCAATAACTTATTCAATAAGTTATTTTGAGGACAAGTACATTTTCCTTCAGAAGCAGTGGAAGCAACCATGCATTTAATTTCCTGTTCTTTATAAAAAATAAATGAATAAAGATGTACCCTAAGATTAAGTAGACCATGTTCGCCTTTTTCAGGTGTGAATTCATATCTTTTGAAAGCCATATAATCTAAGCAAGGCCACAGCATTCCAAGACGGCACTGGGGTAATGACTACCCCTAGAAATGGGCAGTCTAAATTGAGGGGGAACCTTACTTTGATAGCCTTTTGTAAACATTTTGAACGGAAACGTTTCTCGAAGATGACATGGAATTAGCCAAAGACAATACCAAGGGGCACTCTCTACCACCTCGCAGTCTTCTCTATGAGCCACAGGAGTGGGTGTGGCTGTGAGAGTGTAACTCAGATCAATATTTCATTGCTTCATATTCAGATCCAGCGACCCAGAGGGCCTGCCCTTCATTCCCATAAATTAGTCACACATGTTAAAAGAATTACTCTCCGCTCTCGCAGTAGACAGACTTTGAGGATCCACTCAATCACAGCATGCATACTTTTTGTCTTCCCCTGTTAGCATCTCTCCGGGTTTCTTTCAAAGCCTGGTAGTGTTGTAAAAAATAATGATCTGAAATAAAAATGCATGACAGTGATGTATCGCAGAGTATGATGGGAGACATCGTTCTGTGAACTTGTAAATGTTAATGTCTGTACAGGATGAGAAATGAAAGTCAACATTCGTCTGCAAAATTAGTAGCCATCTTACCACTATACAGTTCCCTTCTAAAGTATGAAGTAGAGTAAAATAGTAGTTATTTCTGCTATATACTTATGGCATTTGGATTTGAGAAGAAAAGATTAATGTGAGACAAAAATGGTCTCTCTGTTGACATGGTTTATTTGAAGAACATGTTTTTTTTATACTCACCCCATTCTCATCCGTGCAAAATTAAGTTTTATATGTGTAAGTAATGAAAAGAAAATCCACCTTCAACCATATACAAATAATCAGGGCTGTTTTTATTTGTGAGCTTTTCGAGGGGGTTGGTTGTAGGCAGTAGGGAAATATTGAGTAACTTCAGAGAATGAGTGTTTTTGTCACACACCTGTGCATGTGACCTCAGCTCAGGCCAACGGATAGAAGCTGCCTCCTGTACAGTTAAGCAGCTCTCCAAAGACACACGCACAAACCCGGTCTGAAAACAGGATGCCCACTCAACGCTTGGGAAAACAAAGAGGTTGTACAGGAACAGAATATATAAAATAAGAATATACTGTAAGAATACCTTATACCATATACATAGCTTTCGAACAACATTAAAGCTGTAGGATTAAAGCTGTGGACTGAAAAGCAAGGAGATTATTTTGCACGTGCTGCATTATCTATTTTGTGTTGCTTCAGCATGTTGATAACCGCAACATGTAACAGAATGTTCTCAAGTTGTCTGTGTTTGATGGTTTCGAGTCATATGTGGCCTGAAGAGGCCCCATGCTCCACAGCTGTGACGCAAGGTTAGGTTTCGTTAGCATATTAATTTTCTGGATGCCTGTTCAAATGACCTGCTAGTGTACTGCATCTGTTTACCTTGATTGATCATAAAAAGTAACTGTAAAAATTGTTTGTCACTGGTGCTGGTACAGAAGTTTGGCTACTGTAGCTCAGAAATATCCCTGGCAGCAATAATGAGGTTTGACATGAATAAAACTATTCCTGTGGGAGGGAAATATTGCAAATATTAAAGATTTATTTTATTCAATAATGTTGCATAAGCTGAGTGAAATAGGGCACCAAAATATTTTGTTTTAACACAAAATACTGTGCTGTCTGGTACAAACCAAGATTCTAATTGTAGGTTTCTCTAATACTTAAAAAACATATTTCAAGCATAGACTTTGAATGGGAGACATGTGTACTTAATTCAGTAGTTTCCCTTTCCTCTAGTTTATCAGAGCCTAGCTGCTGTGTTTATGTATTTGCATGTTGAAATTCATCATGTTGAGTTGACTTCTACCTTGTGTGGTGCCAGGAAGAATGTTGGGGTTCTTACCCTACTCACAGGCATGGTAGCAACTGTGATTAATTGTAATCACTGCAGCAGCTGCCCATTAGTTTGTCTTTGACCAATCAGCGATTAACAGGATGGCTTGCTTATCACATTGTTTAACCCCATTCCTGGCGCCTTTTTTGTACCTCTTTGGAAATGTAGTGACATTTTGATCCGAGGACTAGTCACGGTATCTGCCGGCAATGGAAACACACCGACCGCAGCTTTGGTACTGTACAGCACGACAATGGAACAGGATGGGGTTTACAAGACACAGGTGACACTAGTGATTAAACAGTTTAGAGAGTCCCGGCGGAACCTCACACTGTTTTCTTCAATGGAAAGCGGCAGTTGTGGAACCAGTTTTAATAGTGCTCTCTGTTTTGAAATGATTCGAATGGTTATGATTTGATATGCTGCCCACCCTCCCATGATCCATTAATCCAAATGAAAGCTATTTCCTGTATCAGCGATTTTCCCTCTTTGAATATGGAGGCTGATAGCATGGGGCTAGAGGTCTGCAAAGGGAGGTTAACCTCTACCTGTTGTGAAGCTTCTCCTGAATGTATGAAGTCTGCTTCTTTGCTACTTGTATCTAGCTTACCGCTTGACAGGTTTGCAAAATGCTGATGCCTCCCTTGCAAATGACTTGATACCCAGCCAATTGCTGACAAACTGTTGCCAAGGTACTGGCTTCTGAAAAGATGTAGGAATACACAGTCATTCAGTTCCAAACTCACAGGAGCTCAACTGTGACAAAATCTCATTGAAAAATGGAAAAAAAAAATTATAAATGACAAATTGTGCCCTGTTGTGATATCACTTATCTAGTTTTAATTCTGTATGTGCAGAACACACTAAAAACACTGATTATATGTTGAGATCGCTCTTTTCTGTCCCATGCATTGTCCCATGTGATTTATAGGGAATAAAATATTGTATATGAGAAATGGGAACCAGTTCTATCACACTTCTAAATTCTCCTGTTAGAATTTATTATTGTTTTTATTTTTAGTGTTTCCTTCTAAGAGCAAAAAATATTATGATGATGCTGATTATTCCAGTTATACTATTTTACTACATTGATGAAACTATTACAAGCATTGCAAGATATTATTTGGTCACCAAAACAGTATGCAAATGTATTTGAATTTCAGATTATTTCTTTCAGGCCTTCTTGGCAGCAGCTATTCACAAAGATAGATGAAGTTTTATGTAATGGGACTACTCTTTGTTTACCTTGCAAGATTTTCAGCTTTCAATTGCCAACACCACCAACAAACATGAAAACGGACTATTATCCTGGACAATGTTTAAAATACATTGGTGTGAAACCATGAAACTGTAGTTAAGGATCTCGATAGCCGCATCATTACAAACAAATGTCCATGTGCAGGGCTTTTTGGCTCTAAGTATACTAAAGGCTGATTACTTAGAGACCACAATGGACTGTCAAACAATGGTGGGGGCATTATTCTACCATATGTTTAAGTAGTCCTGTGAGCACTTTGTGGCCTTCCCCGACTCCCCCCCGCTAAAGAGAGGAAGTGAAGCGTACCAGGGACAAAAGACACAGAGCTTGTGCTTATAAAGAAGCAGTCTGGTTAATCACTGTCTTAGACTATAGGAATAGGTCTTTTCCGTGACCCTGTGAGCCAGGGAGTAAAGTTTAATCAGAGCTGCTCTGTATTTCAGCAGTAGTGTGTGGGAATAAGCGTATGAAAAGCCAGAGCTATTCAACAACTTTGACCCTTGAGAAGATATAAGAATAGGGTTTAGGTTTTGCTTCTGCAGAAAATGTTACACTTTTTTCCCCCCGGTCCTAGTTTTGGGGAATACAGCACAGACTATAATGAATGTGTAAATTAATTAAGCGTAAAGTGAACTATTAATATTGTTGCAGCAACATGAAAAGTGTATATTCCGTAATATGAAATGACCCGCCCCCCCCTACTATAAAATTTCCCACAATAAATTACACCCTATTTACAATATTCAACAGCTCATACCTGTGTTGTTACTTTTTATATGTCAGGCAAATTTTAATGTTGAGAATGAACTATCATGATGGAATTTATTCTTGTAACTGATATGATTTTCTTGCATGTTAATAAGCATATAGAGAAATTCAGAGAATTGAATACTATAAGAAAACTGAATTGTAAGCATCAGAACAAACATTATTTTATTCATGATTAATTAAACATGATTATAATTTTGCAGATATAATCATGTTCTGGCATTCATTTTCACACGGCAGTACATTTTATAACAGGAACTGCTTTATTTCTTGCATATCCTGTGATTTTATTTGGTATACTGCACTTTGTGGTTTGAATCTACCCCTGGCCCTCCACCTTTCTGGCTCTGCTGTTCCAGAGGTCTTGCCCGGTACATTTTCCTATGACTCATTAGCGCACGCTTGAACCAAAACAAAAATAAAATGTTATCTGCCCATAACAGAAATTAATAGAAAATTAAGGTCTCAGCCACCAAAACATTTGTTAATGTGGCGTGGCTACAAGTCTGATCGACGTCGAGTCAGGACACAATCACTTTTTGACCTACAATAGGCCAGGGTTTTGTACTGAATTACTGAGGTCAAAATGTCTGGGTGGGAAACTTCATTTCTGCTCCCCCAATTGAGGTCATGTCGACCTCCATGTTGACGTCGATTAGACATCTAACCGACATCAAATATTTTGATGGTGAAAGGAGAAATTATGAGGATATTATTTCCCGATCCCAGCCAAATGTTATAGGCAGAAAGTAACTGTCAATCAGGTTTCATGCCAATTTCAGCTGGTGGGAAGTTGAATGCTGCATCTTTTACACTTAGACTTTCACACAACGTAGTTTCATTAACATTTTACATAGAAACCAACTACCAAGGCCCAAATAACAAAATGCGAATGTGTTTGATTCTATTGCACCCGGCTGCTGTGCTGTATGTGCAACAGTGAATGAATCTAAAGCCTTGGAGGTCCCACTACATACAAATACAAACCATATTTCACATGGCATGAAACATAAAACCATCCCCTAAGAACTAAAACACTTAACATTGTGAACCTACTACTACACTCAACCTGTTACCATAACCATGTCTACTTATTTTATTGCCCATAGCATTATCCCCCAGGGGGGCAAAAGAGCGCAGCTAACCAGGAGAAAGTCAGCCTTGTGTCTCAGGGGCACTGCGGAGGTAGAATCTTCCAGAACAAATGGGCCAAACTGCCCCAGAGACGCTTCAGTGCATGCATGTGGCAGCAGAGAGATCAGGATCTATTCAGACAATCCGAGATGCCACAATTAATTGAAGGTCACAAAGTTATCTACTATCCACCAATCAGCAGAAGCAGTTGCTGCGTGTGTGTGATAATTTCATCCGTAATCAGCAGATACCGAAAATGCATTCATTGGACTCTTACATCGGACTCTTATATCGCCCAGATATGAAGTCAGATATGCCGTGTTAAAAACTTGCAAATTCCAGACAGAATAACAATGAAGGGGTTGAGAAATTAATGTGATCACACTGGCAAGTATTGAGCAGTATACTGTATACTTTATCGGGTAGACAACTTTAATTACAATGGACTTAACTGTTCATGGAAATATGGATATAAATGTAATTTATGTTCAGCCTTTTTTGCATAAATGTTTATTTATCTTTATAAAATCTATAGCAGGGGCTGCCCGATTTTCGTACCACTAAATACAAGCATCACAAATACTTATTCATCAAGCGATTAACTATTCACACAAATTTGCATACATGTAGAAAGGCTCACGCATACAAGCACACACACAGACACACACACAAAGCACAGGAATATTGAGCAGCCTGTGAGAAGGTTTATTATTCACTTGGACAGCGATACAGTTCAGAGCCTGATGAATTGCCTTTGCGGACACGCTGCAAATAAAAGCCAGACAATGCAGAACATTTGAAGTGAATTACATTGTATCCCACACAGGCCCAGGAATGAACCAAAATACTCTTGCAACATTGTCTGTGTACTGAACACCACTCTTGATTTTGGGTTGGGGCTCAGACATCTCCCCAATAATGTTTCTCTTTTTCACAAGTGCCAAAGTCTGCAGTTTATTGGAGGATTGGTTGGCTATGGAACATTCCTGCTGTTACTGACAATGATAGAAAGGCCTGTATTCAAGCTAACTTTATGCTAGTTTGGCCTTAGCTTTTAAAAAGAAACACTATTTTTCCATTTCAGTGGGCTCCAGAATTAAAATAAAAATGAAAAAAGGCTGCATATTATGAACAACACAGATACTAATCTATATGTTACGTTCAAACATATGGGAAACTACTTATATACGATGTTATTTCATACGTTCGTACATATACATTTACTGTCATGTTTCAATGTTTTTTATTCAGTAATGTCTTTCTGAATATTATTGCCACTGTTAACGTAACTATTATTGTAAATAAAATCAAACACAGTGAGATTGCCAACAAAATTTTACTTAGTCAAAAGAAACAATATTGTGTTATTCCATCACTTCCTGTTCCACTAGAATAAAAAATTTGGTGACAGGCATGCAAAATCCTGTTGTCATCCATCAGCATGGAAAAAGCCAAAGAACTGTCAATTCAGAACGGACAGATTGTACTTGTCACAAATGGTTGGCATTTATATAGCGCCTTTATTCAAAGCGCTGTACAATTGATGCTTCTCATTCACCCATTCATACACACACTCGCACACCAACGGCGATTGGCTGCCATGCAAGGCGCCGACCAGCTCGTCAGGAGCATTTAGGGGTTAGGTGTCTTGCTCAGGGACACTTCGACACAGCCCGGGCAGGGGATTGAACCGGCAACCCTCCGACTGCCAGACGACTGCTCTTACTGCCTGAGCCATGTCGCCCACAATTCTTGTAATGAGTACAGAAAAATACATAAAGATGGTCAGGGAGTCCATAAAGAACCCATGGATCACAGTTTAAGAATTGTTGAGATTGGTCGCATTTTGGAGTCCCCAAGTCTCAAAAAGAATCATACAATTGCAAATGCCTACCAACAAACTCTTTGTTTACTGAGCACAATAAACAAAATCAAGCATCTGGAATTATGACTGAAAGAGAGTGCTATGGTCAGATGAGACCAAAAGACCACATGTTGGCCACACATCATTGACATGTTTGGCGCCAAAAGAGGAATGCTTCAAGTAGAAGCACATCATTCATAATGATGGTGGGTCATTTATGTGTTGGAGATGTTTTGCTGCCAGTGGTCTAAGGGCACTATTTAAGACCAATGGCACAATGACTTCAACAGAGTACCAGGGAATGTTTTGAGGAAGCTGAGACTTTGTTGTAGGTACATTGTCCAGCAGGGCAATGACTACAAACATATTAAAGAACACATTCTCTTGATCTTTGTCACCTCAATTTATGTTGCATAATATATTGAATTGGCAGCTCCAGTTATCATGTAATCCATGCACTGTAAACATGGCTAGCCAATTGAAATTAATTTGTAAATCCCCATTGCAGATTATTAAATCAAAGCCAGGGCAGATGACAGTATTAGTTTTGATTGACTGAAGCCATGCACCCTAGAGCACACCATTCACAAGAATGTTCCATTTACAGTAAACTGGCTCTACTCAGCCTACAACAGAAATCTAAACCAGGCATTTACATATTTTTGTAATGCACAATGCTATTACTTCTGCCAGCATACAATTATTTTAAAATATAATATTCACATTGCAGTGAATAAATAATATGAAATATTGACAATATGCTAATGAAATGTTCCATTGAGAATGGAAAGTGGTTTGTAAAATGGTTCCTTTGAAAAAGTGCCAATGGTACATTGTTGCTACCCCCACTACTCCTATGCCTGTGGTATCAATGGCTTTGTAACACAGAAGCAGCTGCATGTAGGCAGATATTTTGCTGCAATAGCCATGGTAACAATTCTCCATTGCTAAATGTGTCCTTTAGAAAACGGCACTGAGACCGTGCCCACCGTTGTCATATAATCCTGAGCTCAATCCCTTTTCTGAGACTGTAGAGCATATTTTCTGATATTTTCATGTTTAAAATCTGTATCAAATCAATGAGTAAATTAATGAGTGCAGTGCATTCCATAAGTATTTGGGCAGTGACGCATTTTTTGTTGTTTTGGCTCTGTACTCCAGCACATTGAATTTGAAACAAATGAGGTGCAGATATAAGCGTAAACTTTCAGCTTTAATTTGAGTTTCAGTGACCTCATTTGGCATTTCCGACCACAGAACTGCTGCTCACTGGATGTTTTGGGTTATTTGCACCATTCCCTGTAAATCCTCGAGACTGTTGTGCATGAAAATGCATTGCAGTCTGGACAGCAACTGAACATCATGACCATGTCTGCATGCTTTTATGCATTGAGTTGCTCCCACATAATTTGCTGATTAGATAGATTGCATTAAAGAGCTGGCAGGACCACCTAATAAGGGAATGATAAAAGGAAACATTGGTTGCTTTTTAGCTCTTCAATACTTGCAGCCTACTGAAAAGCATATTTATGATATTGTCTTGGGCAGTGAAAAAATAGTGACATTTAAATACAGGAGTAATGAAACCTCAGTGTCCACATCTTCATTGGAGTGCTGAGGCAGCCCTGAGCTTCATGTGAAAGAAAAGGAGAACTTGTAAAATATGCAAGCTTTGTAAGTGGCCCCGGATAAGGGTGTTTGCAAAGCAAATAAATAATGTAATGCACACGGGTGTTCTCGAGACTGCATCTGTCTTCACTGACCCACTCCAGAGATGTAAAATAGCGCACTGCAGTAATGCACTATATTTTTGCAGTTACCAATTTGGGGAAGCTTCTTTTTGGCACCACACTTAGGAGGAAAATGTTTTATATACATCATCAAAACCAAAACCGGTCTAAAGACTTATTTTCTAAAGACTTTGGTTGATTCCATTAAATCATTAATAAAGCGCGCTACTTTATGCATGTTGAAAAATGTATGTCAATAACTGTACTATTTTTTTAGTTTTTTTTTAGCACTTTTTGTGAATATATTATCTGGGGTACCCATAATTCTGGAGCCCGCTGTATGAATAAGTGTGTTAATTATAAATACTGTGATCATCTGAGATAATCAGTGAAGTGAAAACAACAAGATTCAATATGACCAATAGTGCTATGTGTGAGAGCAGAGGCTAAATAAAAGCATGCTTGACTGGACATGTAGGCCATGCATCAGTGCATGAGAAGCTCAGGCTTGATGGTTCAGAGAATATTTTTGAGTCAAGAAAAAATATATTTTTTGAATGTAGATGACTGTTTGGGGCAGTTCATATTCTAGAAGCCATGATAAACAACACATCTCTCTGCCAGAAATGTATACAGTGTATATCGCTGCCTCATATGTGAGTGTGTGTGTATATACGCATGCATATATGCATTATAAAAGTAATATGTCTGGCAGAGAAATACACTCAATGAGCACTTTATTAGGTATTTATTAAACTTACAGTACTGTGCAAAAGTCTTAGGCACCTGTATAATGTTCTGTACAGATAAGATTTTTTCAAAAATAATTCAATGAAAGGTCCTAAATAAACATACTATTCATTTTACATTACATTTTAGTAATTTGGCAGAATAGTTAAAAACTGAATCGAATCAATATTTTTTTGTGACCACCCTTCGGTGTTAAAACTGCATCACTTCTCTGAGATAGCCAACGCTGTCCTGCAGTTCTATAAGATAATCAGCAGGGAGGTTGTTCCAAGCATGTTGGAGAACTTGCCACAGTTCTTCTGCAGACTGGTTGGCTCCTTGCTTCTGATATCAGACAGCCTTGATCAAGTTTTTATGTAAAAAGTAGTCAAAAAAACATATTCCTGAATAAAAACATTGAAATGTGAGTAAATGTATGGAAATAAAAGTATATCATTTCCCATACAGTATGTTTGAACATAACAGTATAGATTATTATTTGTGTGTATTTTTATCAAAGGTGCCAATAATTCTGGAGATGTATAAACTATTTCTGGAAGCACATATAATTTATTTACAGTTAATCTTTCTCAAATTAATTGTATCTAGTGAATGAAGTGACTATTTCTTTGAAGAAAAATGGCAGTCTTTATTGAGTCAGCAATGTTGTCTCTTTCAGTAATGCAGTTGCAGCCTGAATGAAGATTCAAATAGGAAATAGCGAGTTGCTAGGAAAATGCTATTTCCGTAAGAAATTAACATTTACTATAAAAGCCAATTATCATCCACTAAGTACTGTATGCTTGAAAGCAAATCTCTGAATATGGAAATGGGGCTGGGCTATAAATAGAGTTCCTTCATCTTTAGGAATGAAAGACTTTTGGGATGTCATGGAGCAATCCTCAGTTTGGGATTATGAGTACTCTGGAAGGCCTCTGAGGTGATCAGCTGTTTTGGTGATTAGAGTGTTAAGGTCTCATTTAATAACCATGGTTAAGTAACCAACCTACTTTCATGTGCCTTTGGTGAGCCTTAAATAGGATGGATTACTCATTTTCTCAAGCACACTTTTCACTGTCACATCTACTGTATCTACAAGCAGGCGCTCTAGCACTGAATCAATCACCTCAAAACTAAAATACAAGAACAGTGACTTTCAGCTAATTCCATATTAAAGACAGAAAATTCAAATGAAAATGGCATGATTTCACCAATTTCATGTAGAAAATATTCTTTAAAAATGGTTATTTCTTTTTTACTTCTCATCTGTTATACTGTATATATTTCTCCTCTGGGAATACGTAAGGGATAATACCCTATGAACGAATCAGTTATGAGGAAATAATTGCCCGACAGGGAGGTGACAGCCTAAAGGGCAATTATTTCCTCATAACTGACTCATTCATAGAGTATTATCATGCTTATACCATGGCTAACATTCAAAAGTAATGCAGCTAAGTACAATTTATTTTTAGTTTAGAAACAAATGTATAAATTGAAACATGATGGGGATGGGAGAAAAAAAGAAAGTTTTACATCACAGCTACAAAAATCATGTCTTGTTCTTGCAAGTTACTCTCCGAACACCAAGTTAGCTCACTATGTTCCGAACAGTGCAACTTTCATGACAAATAAGTAAAAAAATACATCCAGATCAGCTTTGGTTTTTGTGTGTGTGTAAAGTCGACTTCCTTCCATTTTCATAAAACTTGGCACGAGTCACATATGCAATCCATTTCAGCATACAGTGACATAGTAATGGTGATCCACTGCGACATTGTGGTGGGGAAGCTGTTGCTAACGACATCCTACGAACCGGCCAGGCTATACGGCGGTGCTCGGACCATCGTGAACAAACATGGTCTTCCTAACACAGGGACGTTATGCAATTAATTGTCGTTTTCTCTATAAATATTGGTCCGATTCACATCAATCAAAATGATTTAGTGTCTGGGATAGTGAATAAGCAATCATAATCATATCATACACCACATTCCTCAGGAGAAAAATTACCACTGAACGGATGTTAACTTCTGGTGGAAGCGGCTGCTTCCCTGTGTTATATTAAGGAAAGCGGTGACTTTAAGTTGTACGCTCAGTTACATTATGTTTGAAACATCTCCCATGGTTAGCTTTCCGACAATGTAAAGTGCAATGTAGCCTACAGTAACATAATTTTTGTCACCAGGTTTGCTATAACTGGACTACTTGCAGGAATAAGTAATGCGCTTTGCATGATATTCCATGCACTGATATTTCTTGGATATTTTGGGTGTGAAAAAATTCTGCAAACCTGTTCGATCTGTTCTCGTTAGCAATGTTATACAAAGATACTGCACATCCACGTGACACGTCTCGGCCAATCAGAATGCCGTATTTGCCCTAGGTGGTCAGTTATTTTTATCCGTGCCGTGGAATAATGGAAAGAGAATGGTACTATTTTTAATCATAATTTACAACAGTCATACAGTACAGTGAAATGTGAATACTGTTATTAGTGATTTAAACCCGGAGGTAGGTAATAAACATACAGAATACACATATTCTTTTTTGTTATGCTTTCTTAAATATATTCATTTATGACATTAAATCCTTTGCCATCCACATATGAATTCAAAACTTAAAGTGGATTTTTTGTATGTATTAGTAATAAATACAGCAACTACATGTCTGGCTAATTAAATTGGTTTCTAAAAACATATAGATTACTTAATGCACCTGTGCTATGAATTGTTCATAAAAGAGGTCAACATCTGTCTGCTCTCTTCAGTGTGTGATTCAGTCATTACTGGGACCAATACTAGCTAATTAGTGACAGTTAGTCACTAACTTTTAGTGATATTAAATGACAAGAAATTGCATTGCTGATGTTCCACTGTTTGAAACGGCCTGCAGGACAGATTTAACATGTTGTTCTTTGGCCCACTATGATGCACCACTCCTATAAAACCAGCAGATAGAGTCTTGGCTCTATATGCTTTTCTTCCACAACAGCTGACAAAGATGCTTTGAAGACGATGAGGCGCTTCCTCTGCTGGGTGGTTACTCTTCCCCTAACGACTATTTCCCATCACTGGCCGCACAGCCCTACCTTTTAAACCGCCACTTTAACGGTTTTTAAACCACTTCCACCTTCTGTGCTCTGCAGACTGTGCTGTGTGTTTGGATAGGGGCAGCCTGCAGAGCACAGCTGCCTAGCATAAGAGCTAGATAGCATCACACAGGAAAGATGATTTGAAGCTGTATGGCCTAGTATGAAAAAGCACCAATAAAAGCCATTGTGGACTGGCAAGCAATGGAACTTTCCAACTGTCAGTAGGTTCATGAGGGTCATTATGTCAGCTCAGTCTGATGCAGTGTTTCCTGACTTTTCCCTAAGAGATCACAAACCCAACCTTGGTGAAATATTCAAAAGTGTTCCCAATATCTAAACTTCCTTTTCATTGTTACTTACTGTACCAAGCACATCATAATGATACAGTAAGTGATAGTGACAAGAAGGTCTGTGTTTATAGCAGTTGTCGTGTAAACAGCACAAACGGGAGCTGTTTTTAGTTTTCATAAAAAGTATACCTATACTGCCTACAGAATTATTGGCACCCTTCATAAATATATGCAAAAATACTCTCAACAGTTATTGACAAAAGCTTTATTATTATCCAATATGTGTCAAGTGGTGTGGTGTACTGATTATGCAATAGAATCAACCAAAGTCTTACATTTTACAAATAAAAAAATATACCCAAAAAACAGGTTTCAAAAATATTGGCATCCTAGATGACAGCCAGTCTTTCCCTCAAATTTGTGATAAGGTTAGAGAACACATTTGGAGGGATTTTTGACCGTTCCTCTATAAAGAACTTTTTTTGGTTTGGGCTTGTGGATCTCCCACTTCAGGTCAGACCACTGGTTTTTGATTGGATTTAGGTCTGGAGACCACTAACATGCAGTCAAGGTAGGCAAGGTAGGCAGTGCCTACCCTGTGAAAATCACTGGATTGAGCTTTTCTGAAATAATGACATTTAATAAACTTGTATGTATAATTTGTGCTTTTTATGTTCTTTCTCTGCATATTTGCAATGTTTTTAAGATTTTAAATATTTTATATTTTAACATATCCTTTTATGCTGCTTCAAATATGAAGAGAATGCCAGATGATAGGTAGGCCCTGTCTCTGCTTTTTTTACCTGTTCAATCTAAATGTGAGTCTCAGAGCTCTTTCACACATGCACTCTTTCATTAATATATACTACACAATTAATCAGAAGGCACAGCTGTTCACTTTCTTTAAGTGTAAATATGTCTATATTGTATTGTAAATGCAACTGCCACATTTAGCTACATTTTATGCGGTTGTGTGTATCTCAATTTGAACAGTAGCTAGCTAAGTGCTGAGAAAATGGAGATACAGAAAATTAAGTTGTTTTCAAAGCTAGATTTCCAAGTGAAAAGGTAAGTTTTGGACAAGGTGAGACCCACACCAGAGTAGGCCAGGTTTGGCAAACTCTAGGTGCTTGGTTCTGTTTATTATGCCCAGTAAGGGCTGTCTTCATGCCACCCTTCCAAAGAGTCGGTTGGTATGGAGGTTCCATTTTATGGTCCTTTATGAGACTTGGTGACCCCAAGATGCGACCAATCTTTGCAATTCTTAAACTATGATCCTCGTCCTCAGTTCCTTATGGCTTCCCTCACCATCTTCCTCGCCATCCGTGGGGACAACATGCGCTTGTCTCCTCTTCGTGGCAAGTTTGCAACCATTCCATATGTTTAAGTTATTATTATAGCGCTAATTGGTATGTTTAACCGTTTATGTATTTTTTTGTATGCGTTACCAGACTTGTGACCATCAATTACCATCTGTGTCTTCATAATTGACAGTTCTTTGGCTTTTCCTATGTTCATGGATAACAAAGGGATTTTGCAAGCTTGTTACCTCATTTTTATACTATAGTGAAACGGGAAGAGATTGAATGACAAAATATAGTTACTTTAGACTGAGATTAACTAAATCAAGTACAATTTTATTTACAATTTCACTTGGTTTGATTTTATTTACAACAATTGTTAGGGGTGCAATTATTTGTGCTGTTTACTAAATACAGCCATTTTTCAAGGGTGCCAATAACTTTGGAGCTCACTGTGTGTATGTGTGTGTACGGTATGTATATGTCAATTTCAGTTTCTAATTTTCATCCAGTTAAAACATGATAGATGCAAAGCAGGAAACAAAATCCTCATAAAAGACCAATGCTGCAGTATAATAACAACATGTACAGTCCCCTCAAAAAGTATTGGAACAGGAAGGCCAATTCCTTTGTCTTTGCTATACACTGAAGACAATTGAGTTTGAGGTCAAAAGAAGTACAGGAGATGACAGATCCAAGTTTCAGCTTTTATTTCCTGTTATTTTTATCTAGATTTGTTGAAAAGCTTAGAACATATCACCTTTTGTATGAGACCACTTTTTAGGTGAACAAATGTATAGGAACATGTGACTGACAGGTGTTTCCTGTTGCCCAGATGCGTCCTGTTAGATTGATTGGTAAAACAATAAATAGTTCTGAATGTCTACTCTTGGTTTGAGCCTTCTAGTTTTGCCACTGCATTTAGATAAACCAATAAGAAGACCAGAGAGTTGTCTTTGGGAGAAACGCAAGGCATTTTGAGCCATTGCACAAGCATTGGGGATAGCTTGTACAACAACTTGGAATGTCCTGAAAAAGAAAGAAACCTGGCATATTGAGCAACAGACATCGAACAGGTCAACCAAGGAAAACAACAGCAGTTGATGACAGAAACATTGTGAGCTGTGAAGAAAAAGCCCAAAGCATCAGTCAGTCACAAACAATCTCCCCAGGGCAGAGGTGAAGGTATCTCAATCAACTGTTCGAAGAAGACTAAGAGAGCAGCAATATAGAGGCTATACCACAAGATCACTCATCAGAAGTAAGAGTAGGAAGGGAGATTACAATTTGCAAAGAAGTACAGAGATGGGCCACAAATGTTTTATGGACTGATGAGACCAAAATGGTCCTCTACCAAAGTGATGGAAAGGCAAAAGTGTGGAGAAAGAAGGGATCTACTCATGATCCAAAACATACAAGTTCATCTGTAAAGCACGGTGGAGGAAGTGTCATGGCTTGGGCTTGCATGGCTGCTTCTGGACTGGGCTCACTAATCTTTATTGATGATGTAACTCATGATGGTAGCAGTAGGATGAATTCAGAAGTCTACAAAAACATTCTGTGTGCCAATTTACAAATAAATGCGTCCAAACTAATTTGGAGGAACTTCATCATGCAGCAAGATGACCCAAAACACACTGCCAACACAACAAAGGACTTTGAAAAAGTGGATGGTTTTAGACCCTCCAAGTCAATTACCAAACCCTATCCCAATTGAGCATGAATTTCACCTCCTGAAGAGGAGATTGAAGGGCAAAAACCCCCACAAACAACTGAAAGAGGCTGCAGTAAAAGCATCACAAAAGGCAATAGTTTCACAGGCTTGATACAGTTATTGCAAGCAAGGGATATATGCTACCAAATATTAGGTGCTATTTACTTTGATTTACTGAAATACTCTCTGTTCCAATACTTTTGCTCACCTACAAATTAGGTGGTCTGATGCCAAAGGTTTTATGTTCTTAGTAGTTTAACACATCTAGGTATAAATACCAGGAAATAAAAGCTGAAATTCTGAACTCCTGTCCCGTGTTAATCTTTTTATCTGAACCCCGAATGTATTCCGTTTATTGCAAAAACAAAGGAATTGTCCTTGCCATTCCAATACTTTTGGAGGGGACTGTAGTACAGGGCATGGTAGTTCACAAATTAGACAAATGCATCACTGTGGGTGCAATACAGAGGCACCATGCTGTGACTGTGAGAAGCTTTCAAACCACGTAGTTCACTGCATTAATCAGCTAATCCACCATATGCATGGAATTTCTGTACACTGCTATGTGATCTTTCACTATTCATGAAGGGTATGTAAAGTATTATAGTAAATCAATGCTTTCTCGACTTAACCGTAAACCTTATGCAATTACTTTGGCTCTTTGGTTTACTGATTTACAACAGCCTTTTTTTAATACTTCCTTCAACTGGTACTCTCATACAGTACTGTATGTGAGCAGTCCCTGGCTTACTGCAATGAGTGACTACTGTTTATATCCTACAAAAAGGAGGTAAATTTCTTCATTTCTGTGAAATGAAATAATTTAGCAAAGTGTCATTGAGTGAACAGAATTCAAACCTTAGGGTAGAAAGCAAAATGATCACAATAGTCACAATGCACCAGTGTATACAGCTTAATCAACTTACTGTAGTGATATAACAACTTTAAACAGCGGAAGTATCCCAAGATACAGACGTAAACAAATGTTCTTGGCAATGTACCCCTTCTACCTCATGAGACCCTTAGGGTCTGTTTCTGACACTGACTGCCACATATTTGAAATATAGGCTCAGGCGCAGTTCTGTCTGTGGCTGGATCTAGTACATAAAAACTACATCCTTAACGCCTAGCCCCTGTGAGGATGTGAGATGCACTGCAAGGCCTCGTCCTTAGAACAGCCTGTACTCCTGTGAGGTCTCTGTCATTTCCTGTCACAGGATACGGTACATTCAGTTGGAATTGTTAATCACCCATGTCCATGTCTGGCCCTGTGTAAGAAAATCTCACATAATAAATAAGTAAATAAATAAATAAATAAATTCATAAATAAATATAGAAAATGGCAGGCCAGCCTAATTTATTTACAGTGGCTTCAGAAAGTAGTCAGACCCCTTCAATAACCCACAATGACAAAGTGAAACCATGCTTTTAGAAATTCTTGCAAATTTATAAAAAATCTAAAACTGAAATCTCAGAAGTATTCAGACCCTTAATTCAGTTACCCCTTTGGCAGAAATGACAGCTTTGAGTATTCTTGGGTAAGTAACCACAAGCTTTGCACACTTGGAAAGTTTATCCAATTCTTCCTGGCAGATCATCTCAAACTCTATGAGATTGGATGGGAATTGTCTGTGAACTGCCATCTTCAGGTCTCTCAATTGTAGGGATGTGACAAATCATCAGTTTTACCATCCCATTTTCTAAATGGTTAACCATGTAACCGATACTGCTTATGACCACTAGGGGTTGTATCTTATTCATGAAAAATAAATAAATAACTGGAGTAGCCAACTGACCGAAATTTAATTGCACTTACAAACTTTATGTTTGGCCATCTTGAATAGTTTTGTTTAAATGTCAACATTGTAAGTGAGATAATAGCCTAATTGCCAAATTAAATATTTACTTTTACATTGACATTGTGCTCACAGATGTCCAGCAGTCTGTAGTTAAAGCCATATAGGTTACATCCAGGCATGCTGTTCAATCGGGTGTCATTTTTTAAAAATCTTTGCGTTTTCATTCTGCTAATCTATGGCTTCTGCCTGACAGACTTTGTTGGCATGAAATGTGACCAATGTGAAAACTTTGTTACAGACAAGGTTGTGCACTCAAAATTCCGTGGTCACGTTAATGTCCATTGTCCAATATTTGCATGATATATGGTAACTTGATAACACCGTTTCATGGTAGCCACACAATAAAATCTAGTCTATTTTAGGCAGAGAATTTGACGGTGCAAATATAAAAATGGGATTTTGTACAGATACCATAATCGACTGGTCTAATGATTTAATTTTATGCCAACAGTTTGTATGCAGTTTAGCTTACATTTAAATGCAACCATAAACTTTGCCCATGCATTTGATTTCATATGGCACAGGGACCGTCTTATCACACCAGAGAATCTTTTTCCAAATGCCATTTGGGCTGTCATATGTCTTTTATTCAGTGACTTCCGTCTAGCCACGCTACCATAAGAGGACTTCTGAGGCTTTGTTAGAGTGACTGGATGGCCAAACCTTGGATGAGTCCTGGTTGTTCCAAACTTCTTCTATTTCACAATTATTGAGGCCACTGTGCTCCTGGGAACACTCAAAGTTTCAAAATGATTTTGCCCAGATGACACAATTTTATTGCGGCCAAGGTCTACAGAGAGTTCCTTGGACTTTATGGCTTGGTTTTTGTCCTGACATGCAGTGTAAATTGTGGGACCTTATATACACAGGTGTGTGCCTTTCTAAACTGTGTCTAATCAATTCAATTTGCCCAGGTTGACCCCAATCAAGACATATCTCAACGATAATTAAAGCAAGCAGGGTGCACCTGACCACAATTTGCAGTGCCACAGCAAATAGTCTGAATACTTATATAAATGAGATATTTCAGTTTTTTATTTGTAAATAAAATTAAAAACATGGTCACAAATGTTTGTCATAATGGGTTATTGAGGGTAGATTGATGGGCACAAATGGCCATTCTATCCATTTAAAATTAAATCTACAACACAATAAAGTGTGCAAAAGGTAAAGGGGTCTGAATATTTTTTGAAGCCACTGCATGTATTTGCTTTTGTGTATTGCTTATTTAAACACTTGTAAAATCACATTTGCAGTCATGCAATGAAGTGTCAAGAAGGAACAGGTATTCTCATGAGGTGTCAATGCTGACAGAAATATTTTGTGTCCTGTGCCAGAATTTGGCTGGCATGAAAACAATGGAATATTTAGGTGTGTGAAAATCTAATAAAACTCACATGGAAACAGGATGTGTCAGACATTTATTTTTCTGAGGGCTAATTTTGTCATTTTTCTAGTTCAATGAAAAGACCTGCATGTGTTTGCCGGCCCCAGTTTCCGAAGCAACGTGCATCTGCCTTGGAAAAGCCTCCTGGTCCATCTCAGGGAAGCTTGGCTATCTACAGTATTCCACTAAAATTCCCCTGTCTTTCTTTATCATAACACACTTGGGGTACTACCAACAGAAAGCATATTTACAGCAGCTCATCAGAAACCCTGTAAATATCTAACATATAATATATCACTACTCACAAAAACTATCTGGGCCAAATGCTGGACATACCCTTGATCGGAAGCAATGAAATATTGTCCCCCTTTGATTCGGACTCCTTTCAGACTTAAAAATGAGTGTTGATGATAGTGGCATTGACCTGCCAAAATACTGTATGTCAGACTTCTGTAGCTGGTAGACCTCAGTGGCTCAGCTTTATCAGGGCAGCAAATTTGACCAGGATTATTACACAAAAAGCCGTTCTAGCCAGAAATGCCGATTAATAGGGGTAGTAACAAATTGCGTCAAAAATGTGCCTTCTCATTTTCCCCTGGTAATTTAATCCTAATATCCCTCTAGGATTTAGAGCATCAGCTCTTCCAATTTACTCCACAAAAGAATCCCTGATCTCTCATAAATATAAGCCCTTTTTTCTTATACCAGGTTTGTAACCGGGTGCTAATTCTCCATGCTAAATCTTGCTTCCCTGCTTTAGAAAGTAGTAAGTGGCACCTAAAAGTAGAATATAATTCTACTGCCATTTCTGTAGAAATGTTGTTTCAGTCATTGTGGTTTTGTTGCTCATTATCGCAAGCCTTCTCATAGTTTGTGCAACACAGAAGTGAAGTTACAGATGCAAATGAGTAAATACTGTTACATGATACAAATAAATGAAGGAAACTGAAAATTACATTTCCCAGACCTGAAAGATTGCAATCAGTGATTCTTCCCATGCATTGTAATAGATGGCAATACAGTATTCAGCAGGGCTCTAAATACATTTAACTTTTGAAGGAGATTTGCTGCACAGGCACATCTAATACCTCCGAAATGGCACAGAAAGTGATTCGCACCAAACACACAATGTCCTGTTGTTTAATAGAGCAGATATCCTCTCTCTCAGGGTACATTTCCTGCATTTCCTCTTTCCATTCATCTACTGTACAAAAACAGTGAAATACAGTGCACTATTCATCATTCATACACTGCACTGCCCACCATTCATACACTACTGTTCATCATTCATACATGGCACTGTCCAGAATTCATACACTACTGTTCATCATTCATACACTGCACTGTCCACAATTCATACACTACTGTTCATCATTCGTACACTGCACTGCCCACCATTCATACACTACTGTTCATCATTCATACACTGCACTGCCCACCATTCATACACTACTGTTCATCATTCATACACTGCACTGTCCACAATTCATACACTACTGTTCATCATTCATACACTGCACTGTCCACAATTCATACACTACTGTTCATCATTCATACACTGCACTGTCCACAATTCATACACTACTGTTCATCATTCATACACTGCACTGTCCACAATTCATACACTACTGTTCATCATTCATACACTGCACTGTCCACAATTTATACACTACTGTTCATCATTCATACACTGCACTGTCCACAATTTATACACTACTGTTCATCAATCATACACTACACTGCCCAACTTTCCATACACTGCAATGCCCACGATTCAAACACTGATGTTCATCAATCATACACTGCATTATTCATTATTCTTACACTTTACTGTTCATCTTTCATACACTACTGTTAATCATTCATACACTGCACTGTTCATCAGTCATATACTACACTATCCCCCATTAATACATTACATTACATTACATTACATTACAAGGCATTTAGCAGATGCTCTTATCCAGAGCGATGTACAACAAAGTGCAGTTCAAACACAGGAACAAGTGTGAAGAAGACGGACCCGAGAGGACAGTACAGTTCCGAGTCCTAGCATGACCATACAGATACAGTTGGAACCCTTGAAGAATACGTCAACTTCCGAAATAGCATACCACGGTTGGCAGCTAGAATACCCTGAGTACAACAATATAATATAGAACAATAGAACAATATCTATATATAACTATATATATACATATATATATACATAGATACATATATATATATATATACAAGGCTAATCATTGTGGTGAGAGGGGGGGGAAGTGGTCAGAGACTCTTCTGACATCTGCAAGAAGGTCATTCCACCACTGTGGGGCCCGAACAGACAGCAGTCGTGAACGAGAAGTGCAGGTGCGGCGAGGGGGAGGTACCAGGCGTCCCAAAGTAGTGGAATGGAGGGGTCTTGCTGGTGTATACATCTTTATAAGTGATTGATTATATACAGGGACTGATCCCTTAACTGCCTGGTACGCGAGCCCCAAAGTTTTACATTTGATGCGAGCCATAATAGGCAGCCAGTGGAGGTTGCTGAGCAGGGGGGTGACATGTGAATGTCTGGGAACATTGAATACCAGACGGGCTGCGGTGTTCTGGATCAGTTGGAGGGGTCTGATGGCGGATGCTGGAAGGCCAGCCAGCAGAGAATTGCAATAGTTCAAGTGGGACAGGACTATTGCTTGTACAAGGTAGGCTAAGGCTAAGTGGAGTAGGTGGTGAGGAAGGTTGGATTCTCCGGATGTTGTACAGGATGAACCTGCATGCCCAGATCACCGTACTAATGTTCTCGGAGAAGGATAGCCTGTTGTCCATCACCACTCTGTGGTTTCCTGCACTGGGGGATGAGGTCACTCTGGTATCCCCCGGTGAGATGGAAAAATCGGAGAAGGGAGAGGTTAGAGCAGGGATGACGATTAGCTCTGTCTTACCTGGGTTGAGCTTTAGATGGTGGTTGCCCATCCAGCTCTGGATGTTGGTCAGGCAAGCCGAGATACGGGTAGAGACCTGTGTGTCAGATGGGGGGAAGGAGAGAAAGAGTTGGATGTCATTGGCATAACAATCATATGACATGCCATGAGCAGAGATAACAGGGCCAAGGGATCTGGTGTAAATGAAGAAGAGGGGGCCGAGGACTGAGCCATGGGGGACTTCTGTAACAAGGGGGTGAGGGGTTGACACTCTTCCAGCCCAGGTCACCTGGGAAGAGAGATAGGATTGGACAATTTGACTAATAAACTAGCACAACTGAGAAACTCGCAAGGTTTCCTAAATATCTAATACTTACGCGCTAAAAACAGAAACAATACTTAAGTTCTCTAGACGGACTGGCTTCAACAGCTACAAGCGCCTGGTGGAAAAAGCACTTCTCTCCTCCATATACACACACTTCTCTAATCATATATTACATATAATCCATATACACAATCCATATACTGTACTTCCCTGCATTTATCAGAAAGTAGAAGCAATAACCCATCAATTTACATATTTATTTTCTCTATGTGAAATAGTATTTGAAAAAGAGTTAATGCTCATTCACACCAGTAATACCTATCATCTAGGTAGAGTAACAATGTAACTGTTAGTACATCTAAAAATACAGTGATATCTGATATGGAAATGAATTAAATCTCAAGATTGTAATCACAGTTTACTAACCAGTTGGATAGCAAAGAAAAGTGAGATGGGTAGCTCTATAACTCATGCTGTAGAAGACCTCACAGTATTTAATACATTACATACAATATGGCACTATGCTCTTCTGTCCTCTTCTCACTGTTTATTAAAGAAACCTTACAGCAGCAATTTGCTGCACTCGGCTACCACTGTACCAGCAGAGAATTTGACTCTGTGTGCTGTACTGTAGGCATTGAAACTGGAAATAATTTATGTCTGATTTTCTGAGCCTGATCGACTGACAAGGGCTGTTTTAGAAATGCAGTTCTTTTTCTGATCTGTTCCATAGTTATTTATAGTATGACAATGTAGAAGGGAGCAGTTAAGCAGACACAGGGCTTTCGCTCTAAGCCAGAAATAAATCACACCAGGTCCAAATAAATAAGAGAGCACAGAAGCTGCAAGGTCAGACTGGGAGAACACATTCACAAGACTGATATAATAAAACTTGTTTGACTTAGGGTTTCTGTTTGTGTGTGTACATGTCCATGTGTACCTGTGTCTTATTGCATTCAAAGATCACAAAGAACTTTTAATGTTTTGCCTGTTATTCCTTGTTGATTCAGGAGCGCACACACAAGCTTTTCTCCACAATACGTGATATCAGTCGCTGCTTCTTATCACAGTGCAGTTCACAAGTCTGGCCCACACCGACAGGATTGAGAGGAAGACACACACGTGCAGACAACAGGCAAACTAGCAAAGTTTCCATCCAAATGTTTCGCAAATATCAAGCGAATTACCGAATTTCCAAATGTTCTGAAGAGAGTAGAACAAGATTACATAATCAAAAGACTGCCAGCCAGGGTCTCTGAGCCAGCTGCCCATTTTTGGGCTTTCTGGAGTGGAAAGATGTGACTTACGTTGAGTCATCATTTATTCGAAAAATCAGTTTCCAACCCTTTCCATGACCCTTTTTCATATCTTCTCCCTATCGATACATTAACTTTTCCTTCTCGGCCAAGCGTGAAAACGTTGCAATGTTTTGGTGTTTTCTTTAGCTATGCGATGAGATGCAATGAGTCAACCCAGCCTCAACCCTACCCAACCCAACACTGAGTGATGCTCATTCAAATGTGTCGGTTATAACATTGGCACAGTCTAAATTCAGTACCAGACCTCAGGCCCTAAACACTGTGCTAGAACAGAGCTTTAATAGGATGAACCATGCAGCCCCCTCGTTTTGTATGTATTTTAATCAAGGGTTTTATACGGAATTGTGTTTGTAAGAGGGACACATCTTAGTTGTGAAGCCAATTATTTAAGCAAAACTAGTTAGCCTGTGTGAATGAATAAAAAGCTTAATTAATTATTAAATGCCTGAATTGAAAATGTCCACTAAGTTTACAGTAATATCTCAGATTCAGCTCTCCCTGCTTTGCAAGTTTAATCCTCAGAACATAATATGCATGATCTCTTTCCTGTATCTGTCAAGGTCTCTCATATTCTCAGCTGTCCACATTGGCTCTCTCTTATCTGTATTTTACAGTTCTTTCCTTGTATAACAGTCACACTGACAGCACAGACCTTTGAAATATGTGACACTTCAGACTTAACTTCACTTCAGAAGAAAACATCAAACACTAAGCCATTCCTGCAACTGCCTGCAAAGTTGAGATATTAGAATTCACTTTTGGCAGATTCTGCGATCTTTCAGCTTTTTGAGCTCCGTGCCATGGTGGTGAAGATTTAGAAATGTCCCAAGTCAGGGCTTTTTGAATTGCCAAGTTAGCAAAGAACTCCTTCTGAAAAGGTGATATTTCCTTCATGTCTCGATGAGGCTGAAAAATAATCTTTTTTCTTTAGGGAATACCAGTCTAGTTTTCCATGTTGGAAAACAATGTATACAGTACATTGCTGTTTTGAAATCTATTCATGGTTTCTGCACAAAATATATTTAATCACATGAATTAATGTTTATTAATTTTGCATTAATTATATACAGTGTTCTTGCAGTATTTAAAATTCAAAAATATGAAAAATATTAATTTAAGGAGAGGTGAGACTGTTCAGCAGCGTGGCTGGCCTATCCTACCCTGCTGCAAGCAATGATTCATACCCAGCTCCCTCAGCTGCTCAATTAATATACAACAATTTCCAGATTACATTTCTAGAAATAAATTATTGGCTCATTTGACTTTTATCACGTTCACTGCTCATGTCCATCCTAATGCATCTGCACAGCTAACTGTTTAATTTCAAAGGGAAGGGCAATTAAAATTGAAAAAAGCATTTCATTTAAGAAAGCACACCATGTGGTTACAAATCACAGAACTGATTACTGGTGATTTCTGTCTTCATTTAATGCTCATATATCATCATATGCGCTTAGGATATTCAAATAAGAATCTCAACATTACCAAAGGTTATCTCAATGTGATTTTCTGAGGATGTAATTATTACCAAATGATTTTCTCAAGATGAACAGATATTTAACTTCTGATGCTTGCAAATGTATTTTCTATCAGATCAAACTTATTATATTTATTATCATATTTGCATTACATGTATATTCACAGCAATGATTAATACAACTCATCCAGAATGCTGCAGCCCGTCTGGTATTCAATGTTCCCAGACATTCACATGTCACTCCCCTGCTCAGCAACCTCCACTGGCTGCCTGTTATGGCTCGCATCAAATTTAAAACTTTGGTGCTTGCATACCAGGCAGTTAAAGGATCAGCCCCTGTATATATTCAATCCCTTATCAAGACCTATACACCAACAAGACCCCTCCGTTCTGCCACTTCGTGCCGTCTGGCGCCTCCCCCTCGCCACACCTGCACTTCACGCTCACGATTGCTGTCTGTCTTGGTCCCACGGTGGTGGAATGACCTCCCGGTGGATGTCAGAACGGCAGAGTCTCTGACCTCCTTCAAGCGCAGACTGAAGACCCATCTCTTCAGGCTACACCTTTCCCTCCCCAACTCACAATCACCATGATTAGCCTTAGACTGTAATGGCACTTATGTATAGATATCGTTACTTGTATAGGTATTGTTGTTTTTATTGGCTGTTGTATTGTTGTATTCTAGCTGCCAACTGTGGTATGCTAGTTTGAAAAGTTGATTGTACTCTTCAAGGATTCTGAATTTCTGTATGTTTACACTAGGACGCGGAACTGTACTGTCCTCTCAGGTCCTCTTGGCACTTGTTCTTGTGTTTGATTTGCACTTTGTTGTACGTCGCTCTGGATAAGAGTGTCTGCTAAATGCCACGTAATGTAATAATAATGTAATGTAATGTAATGATTATCTAATTTTAGTCAATTGTTTTGCTCATCACACAATCTAGGCAGGAAGTAAAAGAGAATCATGCATTTGCTACAGGCAGAAAGCTTCATTTTTATGTCAATGTAAGGTAGTGAACAATGTTAAAACATGGTGAATCAGCAATACAAACAAACAAACAAATAAACAATGTTCCACTAACAATAATAATTGAAGGACCTGTGTATGTAACTGTAGTTATCATGTGCTTGCTGGAGACACATATACAGCTCAACTCAACTTGTCATTTGTTGTATATACTGCCACTTTTTACCCACTCGAGCAGCAAGGACAAATTTCATTTTTTTAATTTCCCCAAAGACCCGTAATTGAAAATTGTGGGAGAAACAATGCAGTCATGTGCAGTTATGTTGCCATCGTTTTACTTGCCTTAATTGCATGAATGATAATGTTCAAGTTAGCGGGATAATATTTGGGAAAATATATTCTATTGCACCCCTCCCAGCAAGATTCCACACGAAAAAGGCAGTGTGGCCTAACTGGGGCCTTTGCTTACATCGAACACCTGGAATATTCAGATATGGTGTGGGTTTGTCTAGAGGTGAATGAATTCTGGAGGAGCATGTCATCTGCATTGTCTTGCAAGACTGGCAAAACTGTCCTTCATTAACCAATCCCTCATTCACTGAATGATGACTCATTTGCAACTGAATGTGAGACAGAGGAGGATCTGGCTTGCCGGACTGACAGCAGTCAAAAACCTTATTGTATAATGATGGCTACCACCATGTAGACTGTACAGGACTGCTTGGTGGTGCATTGTGTGTTCCCATATTGTACACCTTGCCAGGGCCTGATATGTAAAAGATAATTGGAACAGTATGGCAATAAGAGGGGGCTGGAGCTGTCATGGGGAGGGGGTGAGTGGGCGATGGTGGAGGTAACTGTGTAACTGTCAAACAATGACTATTGGATTTTTCAAACAATAATTAAGTTATTGTTCACAAGCAAAAAAGTGATCTAGCTAAGTAACTTTAATGTTACTATGTGCCAGTTAGCTACTGTCAGCTGGATAATGTGTGGCGAGTTACCTCAATTAATGGTAACACTTTTACAATAAGGTTCCATGAATTGGCGTTATGTAGTTGTTAACTAACTATGACTGAGAAGTTAATCTGTACAGCCCAGTTAATGTATTTGTACATCATTAATTCATGTTAACAACTACATTGGTTATTGCCGATTCATATTGCAATGAAAAGGTCAGTTAATGGTGAAATAATTATAAGTTCATCCTATAGTTTGCTAATGTATGCCGTGACACAACCCTGAGAGGATAGACGAGCTGGACACAGAGTCCAGAAGACATGATGAGTGCAGGCATCAAAGGGATATGTCACTATATCATTTCATGAATGGTAGAAAAGGGAGGGCCAACATTGTTAAAAGGGTATAAATGCCAAGTGTTTAGATACTGTGAAACTAATGGAAGCCTGCACTCCATCTGGGCTGTGCTTCTCCATGCGTCTCTTGCTATGTAGCAGAGGTGGAAAGTCTGAAAGTAAAGTCAGAAAGTAAACATCTTGCCATGCGTTTCTTCCACTCAGCTATCAGCCAGCTGATTTCACGAATTAGTTCTACCTCCTGGCCGAAGGAACTGTGCTCATTATCAAATCCAGGTGATTGGAACAAAATGCTTGGGAGGACCTTTACTTTCTGAACCTGGATTTTACACCCTTGCTATGTACCATTACTACACTGATGAGGCTGAGCTTTTGTGGTATATTTACCACAATTACAACTTGAACCAGCATAATGGTAACTGAAGTAAAGCTGATGTCTGATTGGCCAGCTTGGGGCACAGTAAACAGAAATGGAATGTGAGAGGTTGTGGATCAGAGAAGTCCAGGTAAGATTTAAAGGTAGACTGAAGGAAGCCTCTGTCTCATTCCCCATTTGATGTTGTAATTTATTTTTGGTGTGTAATGTTTTCAGGTCTTTGCAAAAGAGATTTTGATCTCAATGGGGGTTTCCTGGTTAAATAAAATGAGAGTAGAGAAGTAGGTGATGTGAAAGGCTAGGTTTCCATGGCTATTGTACAGAATGTGCAGATCCAACTCACTGCCATGACCTGGAAGAAAACGGGTTGTTGGTTATTTCATATACATTCAGGCTTTTTTGCTATGAAAAGCATGAATGTATGATCATTAAATACTGATTTCTAGCTAATATTTGTGGTTCCAAAAGAACTACCTATGTTCATTTCCAGGTTGCACTGTTTATGTTTATGTCTGTCCCCTTTTTGACAGAATACTTAAACAGTCATAAACCCTGGTTGGAGCATTACCTGATATTAATTGTTACTTTTTTATATAATTCCCAAAGGGGGTGGATGGTGTTGTTGCACCGCATGTAGTCCGTGGTTAGATGGAGATAAGCAGGGAAACACTAATGTCTATTTTACCTCTCACTGCTTAGCTAAATACCTGGGGTTAAGGTCATGTAAGGAAAAAAGGAAGCAAATATCAACAAGGACCTTTTCATTAATTTGATACCCAACAGTGACTCAAGCCAATGAGCTAACAAGCTGTAAATGTCAAAATCCCTGGTTAATCAACTAATGAAGTGTAGATAATCACAACCCTTGAAAATGTTTTTAATGTCAGAGTGTTGTGGTGCGTGCCTTATGTTGAAATATTGAAATTGACTGAAATCAAATTACTTTATTGTATGTATACGTTTTTGAATGCATATTCATGATCTTGATCCAACCATAACAAAAATGACAAAATTATTGTACAATGATCTCAATGGCCCATACTGTAAATCCAAACCAAATGTAAACAAAGCATGTAGATAATTATACATTTAGCATTGTTTTCAAGCATATTATTTCTTTTTTTAAATTATTTTCAAAGACATTACTTGAAGAAAGACTGCACAATGGTCAAACTGAATCAGAAAACATAAATATCACAGACAGACACATTCACAGACATCTGGTTTTGATATTCACCATTTCCAGTAATTATAGTAGGCCAGAATGTTAACAAAATGTACTTCCTTTCCCTGGCCCTGGCTCCGTGATACTTGCCTTGGCATAAGTGTGTGCTGAATAGTGGTACCCTTGTAATGTGAGCACCAGTACTATCAGGCTCATTACTGGATGCTTGGCATCACTTGGATCAGCCACTCAAATTGCCTGACAGCTCAGACCAGCTCTGTCAGGAAACTGTGCAATACGCTGCTTGCTCAGAGCTGTAAATTATATTCAATGTAATTATCCTGAGCACTTTCAGTGAGCCTGAGTGTTCAGCTAATAAGCTCAAAGTCATAATCTATTCCTCCTCCAGGAGTTTTCAGGAGTTAAGGTACTTGAGGGTGTCATGAGTTCAATCAGTTTAAAGAATCATGAGATTAGGCGACACAACACATTCCGAAATGATAAAGCTCTTCCCCAACTAGCCAAATAGCATAATAATGATAAGCACAGCATAGACTGTACAATGTCTAGAATGCTGTACCATGCTTTCCTCTATTAGTACCATGTTGTCACACAATGCTTTCAGATCTTAAGAAAAAATGTGATATTAGACCACCAAAATAAACCGTATAGAAAAAAAGGATATTGGGGATCCGTGTAGGAATTACAGCCCTTTTTGTACATAGACCCCCCATTTCAGAGCGCGATACTATTTGTCCACTCCACAATCCTAAACTCAGTTTCTCCTCATGTTGGTTCTCAGGGAGCCACAACCTGACAGGACTCCACTCAACGAGGGCCTGGGGAGGCAAGAGAGGAAGACGTTTTCTTTTTGTGTGGAGATGAGACTGTCAGAACAAATTCCCGGAGCAGCACACGCATGACAGAGCTGTGCTCGCCCGCTCCCAGATCAGAGTGGGCCTGTGGGTGAGGGGCTTCCGCACGGCGTAACAGAGAGGCCTCCTGGCACTGACAGGTGAGGACTCCCCTACAGCTGAGGCCTACACACATCTGACCTGGATAGGGTCCTGCGTTCCCACACTTTTCCCTCACGCCAAGTCTCTTCTCATTGATCTAGGTCACATATGTTTGGTTCACTTGGCTGGTATGGTTCACTTGACTGATCTGCCTCCTAGTAAGGTGCTACATGCTAATTTTGAGCTTCTCTGCTCATCTCATTTTGTAATATATTCTAGAGTTGTATTAGAAACTAGAGATGTGCATTTCCTTTCCGAGAAAATACGGCGTGTGATTGCGGCACATCGGTGGACTATTTTTACTACTGCTACTACTGTGGTGTTTAAATACTTCAATTTACAAGCTGGGGTACAGGTGTATCTAATAAAGAGTGTATTTGAACTGTGCTAGAGCACAGAGGCTATTGAGACATCATGGCAAATCGGTGGACTATTGCCACTACTGCAAATACTATGGAGTTTACTGAGTGTATATGAACATTTTGATGTATATTTTATGTATGTAGTATAAAATTGAGAGAGTAATGGCAGTGTAAAAAAACATCAAAAAATGTCCATTCCACCTGTCGCCACTGTATATTCCTCCAATCATTTCTATTGGACATTTTCCCCTGGAAAACCTTAAATATCTTGGAGCTTAATGGGAGTATTGTCAAGCTGTGAACAAGCACACCATTCGGGACCAAGCAGTTCATTTTCCAGTTGGTTTGGTGTCGATATCTCAATAACTGTTAACTGTTAACTAACAATCCACTGGCCAACCCACTATCACTTGAAATAAGAAATTATTTCTCTACATAATGGAAGCAGTCGCTTGTGTAATACTTGTGTGAACAAAAACACAAACAAGTGGGTGCTGCTTGTTACTAGGGCAAATGTATGTACAGTATGAATCTTTGTGCAATGGAACAAACTAGGGTTTCAGTTTTTACCTCTGCAATTCATCTCCTGTAAAATGGTTGACCTTGAGATAGCCATGCCAGAATGTGCCAAAGAAGGTACTGGAATGTGTTCATTTTTCTCAAACAGGGATTGTTTAATACCTCTGAATTTCAGTGATCTGTTGATGGTTTCACAACTGCTGAATTTATTGACAGGAAAAAAAATAAAAATTGAAAGAGGTGGGTGGGGTAAAAAATTACACCTTTTTCCACAGATGAGCATTAGCTTTGCTTTCGTACATTTTATTGAATGGGAATTTATTTCAGTGGTGTGGATACAAACTTTAGAACAAATGATACTTGAACAGTCTCCTTCATTTTGTAATGCTATGAAAAATTATTTGATGTAGCCACATAATATTCAATCTAATCATTAATTTAATTTACACACTAACCTATACTGTACAGCACAATGAAGCAGTTCCTTTTAAATATGGCTGGCACGGTTGATAAAGGTGTAATGATTGACACTGGCATATATACTGGCATATATGTAATCCTATGTCCCCTGTCTGCCTCCATGTAATGGTGGGTGAAGTAATGCAGGTGAGGAAGAATGCCAGAATGCCAGATAATATACTAGAGGTCACTGAGCAATCACAGAACACACTGGTTGGTAATTGCAGATTACACAGACTATTTGTGAATTTAAACTCAATGAGCCAGTATCATAGACAAGGATCAAACCTAGTCCTAGACTAAATTCTATGTTGAATGGACATTCGCCATCCAAGACCAAAATTAAGATTAATCTTTGTCTGTGAAACCAGCCCAATATATTCCCCAATATATTATAAATGCATATTTATAATAAAAAACTTTATTATAAATATGCATTTGCTTCATATGAAAATATAAAATATTGGAATCCAATAATTGTTCCAATAATATTGGAACAATTTCAGATCATTAAAAATGTTTACATGTTCCCAGCCTTATATAATAGAAGTGTGAAAACTGAGTAGCACTATGGTATATGCACCTCTGAACTCAAATGCACAAATTACAGAAAAGAAAACCAAAATGCCAACCATTGAAAGGAAAGTTTATGTTCTCCAGAAGATCGAGACTACAGAAAGACACAATGTCCTTCTTCGACAGTGGACCTCAGTTTTTAACCCACTGTACAGTTTCCGACTCGGTGTGCAGTTTTGTGTCCCTCTGGATGCCGTCTTTAATCGAAGTTTATGCAAATGATGTCGTTCTTTCGAAGGTGTATGCACACCCATGTGGATATTATCAATGCCCCTCAGCTGAACCCCACAGCCTGCCAGATCCTGAGTGCTTTAGGATGCAAGCTGTCTTTATCAGAGCTGCAGGACCATACCTCCTGCTCACTGGCGCAGGGCCTTGGCAGATGCCACATCAGTCCCTGGTGTAGTGCTTGGATCAGACCTGGAGCAGCTAAAGCTAAAGGCTTGCTAGCGGTAGGCAGCCATCCACACTGACCAAGCTTCTGGATTGGCCTGAATTCGCTTCACAACAGATGGAGTCGTGGAGAGCCCATTATGGTGGGTCTCCAAGGATGCCTGGTGCACTGAGCTCTGCTGCCTTAGTGGCCCTCTGTGTTGATCAATCTGTTTAACTCGGTGCCAATGGGGAAGAGGCCTATTGCACAAAATGCCATTCGATTTCAAACATACTGTAAAAATGTGTTTTAAAAAATACTGGTTCCTTTTTTTCCATGACAATTATTGACAACTATATCATGCACACAATGTTATATGATATGCAGCAGATTCTCCTTTGTTGTGAGCCTGCAGCCTTTGTCATGCGTTCTGGGGAATGCCCTTTCAAACCTCAATGTAGCAACATTTAGCACTTAAGCACAGTAAGTCGGACCTCTGCCTAAATAAATAACAGCTCAGTGCTCTTCCTTACCTCAATGTTTATTCTTATCTTTTCCATTTCCCATTTACTCTGTGGCTCTCTTCAGCTCTTTCTTCTCCCCACACAGACGCTTACGGTTTAATATTCAGCCCAGAATGTTGGCTGGAGAAGCAGAGAGGTCAGCCCTATGAATATCTTATCCAAGTCAAAGTTAAAAGAAATCAGCTTAGCTTTGCACAAATGTGAGGTGGCAATGCTGCTTCAAACCTGTCTTAAGTATTTAATAATGCCAGCTGTGAGAGACTGATTATAATTGCCCAATGTAAAGCAAAAAATGATTTCCTTTAATATGTTACCATTGAAGTTGCCAGGATGAAATCAGACACACTGTGCATTAATTTCAGCAAGTGAGTAAACCACAGGTGAATAAACCATGTTGCACATAGAAACAGTGGAAACGAATGGTTTCTTAACGATTCTCCAAATTGATTAAGTGATTAAATGATTAAGTAATGCCAATCTATGTACAAGTACTTGAACTACAGGCAGTACTGCATGCGTGTTGAGAATGTAATACTTAACCTTCAAAAACAGCAAGGAGAGAGAAAATATTTTAATATTTTAGATTCAATACATGTTCAGCAACATATTTTCCTCAATATTAGAGAGAATGGTATTTTATCATTCTTTAAAACTTTAAAATGCAAATTACATAACAGTACTATGCACTCTGAAGCCTCGCTGAATATAATAATGTACAAAGAAAATGTTAGCCACATTTCAGTTGTCAAAGTACAGTACAGTATTTTTGTTTGCCAAAACACCTGCTGGTAAAAGACTGTTGGAGATTGTTAATGATACCAAATTTGTGAGGAAAAACAGGAAGATGACAGTTGTGTAGACCAAAAACCTCCAACTGCATTGTAAGTACACAGTATCTACCTAAGATGAACCACAAACACCCCTAAAAGTACTTGGATGGATTTTTTTCTAAGCTGCAAAAAGGCTTGCTTTTCTCCCAAAGACAGCACTCCGGTGTCTGGTTTTTCTTTTTTAACACAAATGCAGTCTTCACAGGCGAAACTCAAGACTAAAACCAAGAGTAGACATTCAGAACTATTTATTGTTTAACCATTCAATCTAACAGAACACATCTATGTAACAAGAACCTAAAAAATTGGGTGGTCTGATACAAAAGTTGATATGATATGTTGTTTAACAAATCTAGATAAAAAATAACAGGAAATTCTTATCTTGAGTTCATCTGTCTATCTCCATCGCAGATGTATTCAGTGTATTGCAAAAACAATACAAGGAATTGGCCTTGCTGTTCCAATACTTTTGGAGGGGATTGTACATTATGAATAGAAACTTCAAACTACTATGTTTGTTGTATGTGTTAAGAGATTAGTTAACAGAAAGCTCAGCAAAGCTTTCCCTTCACATGTGTCTCTGCAGTAACCAGTGACAAGTACTGGAATGATGCAGCCTGAAAGGCTTAAGTATTGAAAGGAAGTGAGAAGTTAGATTCTGGTAAATGCTGATGTCACCCATCTGTTTTTAGCAAAGTAAGACATCTCTGACCAGCAGCAGTTTCCAATCTATTAACTAATAGAAAGCAAAACTTCACATGCAAAAGAAAATTGAGAATATAGATCAGAAGATCTATGCTGCCTTGGCTCAAAAATGCTACACAAAGGGCCAGTTTCACAGACAAAGATTAAGCCTTGTCCTAGACTAATCGAGGACTACGAAGTGTTTCACAATTGAAATATCGTAATTTCCTTTTTGTCTAATCATTAAGACCATACAGAAAACCAGTACGATAGCTTGAGTCGAATGGAAGTATTCTTACAGGAAATACTTTTGAGGTTAAAAGAGGAAAAATTAGTCAATGTACCTTAAAGTAATCCAAATTATGCCATAGAAGGCAAAAAGTAAAAAGTGTCACAAAAATCTGAAAATAACCACACAACCCACATAGTGCATTGTGGCAGCAGTCGAGTGAATAACAATACAAGAGAAAGCTTTACAGAATATTGATTTGATGCTGCTTTCAAGCAGTGGAAGATCTGGAGTCTGAATTATCCATGCTCTATTTCCTCCATACCGTGGATATTGCCTCAATTCAACTCATGCTTGAGAAATGGTAATCTCTCTTTACATGGTTATTTCATGAATTGTTCAGTTCCTACTGTAAAACCAGCAATGTAATGCTACTGTTGACCAAAAACGACAATTTCAATTATATTAATGGACAAATATGCAGGTTTTTTTGCATTCAATTTGTAAACCAGTGTAGATATTAAAGTCACACAATTAGTAGATTCTCCAATTATTTGGACTATAAAGTATTTTGCCTGGGTTTGGACACCACACACATGATACATTTTAGAGCCTTTGTTTGTGACATTAAAACCAAAAATAATTGCATCTAGCATTATTGCAGTGTACAATCTGAACACTATCTAATGTACACTAGAAAAAGCACTCACCTTTTTTGTGAAGCTGCAAACCTAACTGTAGCTGGCCATGTAACCCCCCCCTTACGGAAATTCTATATCTTTGAGAATATATCAAATTGAAAATATTTGCCAGAAAATTGCCACATCAATATCAAGTAGTTTGTTAACAGTAAAACCTTCCAGATGTTTCCCTTGCAAATGGTAATGAGCTTTGAGCTTTCACCGACACAACAGTGTATTCCAGCTGAGATCATCGTTTTATATTTTCATTTTTTGATGAAGATGTAAAAACAGACTGGTATGATAAAGATTATCCCACAAAAAAGGGGTTTTCCCAACCATTTCTTTCATTTACCCAAGGTAGCATGGCATTAATGGGTTTTTCTTTGGTTCCAACTGATGGGAATAGCATTTTTTTCACAGTCCATGTCTACAGTATTCGTTCATTATGCAACCATATTTATTTGGTTTTATTCCAGAGGAAATAGAAACTGAAAAACACATTAGTTGTGTCTGCTCGTACAGTAGGTAATGAGTACAATTGTAGGGATGAAAATCAGCAGAGTATTCAATTAAGAAAGTATGCCTTGCCTCCTAAGTCTTCCAGCAAGCTCTTTTGACCCAGTTGCAAATGAGCTCACGTAATTTATGCAATCGTTTTTTTTGTTTGTTTAAAAAAAAAAAAAATGTACATGACTGTCACTGAAAGGAAACGGTATCTAGGTGCTCCAAAAACATGTTGGAATACCTTTGGACTACACTATATGTCAACTAATCCCATTGAATTACTGCATTATTATAATCACAATATTATAATTATAATCACATTATTACTGCTCAGTATCAACCAGGCAAGCAATTGACATTAACAACCGATTAATTTCACAATGGGACAGACTTATATTTTGTTCAATATTGTTCAGACCAAAGGTAACAGCTCCACCTTCTCTCACATTACGTTTCCTGATGAAAATGACTGAAATGATTATGTAGCCAATACAGCACATTAATGTCACTAAAAAGACAGCTAAAGCGAACATGATGATGTTAGAATTCAGGCAATCACAATTCACCGGATAACTGTATTCAAATTCAACTCAGTTGGAAAATTGTGAGGCAACTGATCGAGGAAGCTCAAAGGTCAAGGGATGGGATGAGTAAATTAATTTAAGGTAACTAGCTAGATAACCTGGCTGGAATGGATGCTTCTGAATATATTTGATTATAGGAAAGATGTTGCCAGCTGGAATTACCCAGGAAGGTGACAGTGTCCTGTGCTAGTCCCCAAGAAGCTGAGGAAAGCAAGAGTTCTGGCTCCAGTGTGTTGTACAAACTCAGAAGGATGTGTCTGGTCAGTCAGAACCAACTCGTGAGCCTCACCAAAGAAATTGGCTTGGTCTTTGAAGACGCTCTCTCTCTCTCCGAAGTAGGCTACGGCATGAAAATATTGGTAGGCTAGCTACCTATAAACAACACCTTTATAAATCTAATTGTGTCAAGTGTGTCAGCTAAATACCTAAAATGTAACAATGCAAAATGTAACAATGTAAACATGTCAATTCTCAAAGACAAAAAAAAAACTAAATCAATTTATGTTGTGTGTTGGTTGTGGGTATCAAGAAGATTCAGTTTCTCCAAAGGAGGTGATCCAACTGAATAGCCTACATTTCACAAATCTGTTCCCTAAAAATGTAATAGTTTTGAAATGAACTATTGTAACTAGTTATAGAGAAAGGCCTAGATATATTACCTAAATAATAGCTATCGAGAGCACATTGAATTGTGTGTGTGTGTGTGTGTGTGTGTGTGTGCATAAACCAGAATGTGCACACTCCAGCATGCATTTGCCTCGTTATTATAGCATACCCACCTTTTCCTTGACCCTAGTACATCCTAGACATTTAGCTACCTCTGTTAAGTCTCATAATTTCAAGCTATGATTCAAATATGTTCAAATATCATTATTGTTCTGGGGCAGAATTAACCTCGCCCCTCCCTAACATCAGTCCTGAGATGACTTCAGTGGGTTTTTTCTTCAGAAAAATGTGCACATTGCCTACTCACATTCTTGCACAGAAATCAGTTTGACTGCAAGGAGGAGCCTCGCTTCCACCGTTTTCATCCTACTCCAATAGAGTGCAGACCAGCCTTATCAGTGTGTGCTTGTCTAGCCAATGGTGCTACTCTGTATAGCTCACATGACGGCCTCTTCTCTTGTCGTTCTGCATGGACAAAATATCGAGACAGACAGGATTTAGGAGCTGAAACTACAGCAGCGGGATGTCTTAAGGTGCTCAAGTTGCTGAAGAACTGCAGATATGAAATGAAAGCAGCCTATAGATATTTTTCGAACGGACTTTTCGCCGTTTATAGACCGCGTTAAAGTTGAAGTCTTTAAAATTCTACATTGAAAATTATTTGTAAGTATTCCTTCTTTCATACTTGCACTTTTGCATGACTGATCTGACACGGTTACTGTGTAGCCATTGAGAGCTGAAACTGTCGCAGTTTGTTCTTCCGTTTATGAAAACAATTTTGACTGGTTGCATCAACGTCAGAGTAATGTTTCGGAAAGTAGAAGAAAAAAGAATGATAACCGGATCACGTAGCCTATCGGTTCGATATCGTTTTGGTAGACTCTTTGTTCAAAATGTTTATTGGTCCGGTTAGTACCCAGCATTTGATTGTTATCAGTAGTTGATAGTGTAAACACTAACTGGTTTATACATTACAAGTGCGTGCAGCGGTAAACTCACCGACCCCTCCCACGAGGTGCAAAATTGTCCAGCCGCCGGTCGACATGGCTGAGTGAGGATAATAAGCTGTCGGATTGTAATAGATGAGGCACACACCTATAAAAACCATTCGGAATAGCATGGGTTAATCTTCCCAACAATATTTCAAATTGCAATGTGCTCTACAAATGTCCGGCATTTTTAACATGTGTTATTCTGGTCATGCTTATAAAACATTGGTTTCCAAATAGTCTAAAAAAATAAAAAATAAATTGAGCTTTTACATTCAAATAAACTAACATCATGTAAAGTGTATTCTGAACTCCCATCGGAATAAAAAAGCTAAAAAATGTGCCACTTAAATTTAAAGGTTTTTTTTTCTAGATTGAAATTTAATCAAAATGAACTGTCAAACTGTTTGATGTTGAAAGGCCTCAGATGTGTTTAATTAGTACTTCCACAATCTGTCTGTCTCATTCTCCTGCCGGTGCCCTGAATAAAGGCAAGGAGAACACGGAAAGTCACTTCAGTGGACGAACGCTTAATGAAATTTTTATGTATGTTTTTTTTTATGCCGGTATGTTTCTTCTTTGTCTGGCTCCTCTGTTATCTACCCCCCCCACCCCCCAACTGCCGCCCACTGCGGACTAAGACACCTGAAGGCTAGACATAATGATCAACAGAGCTCGAGTCTGTCTGGAGTGCAGCCAGTTGTCGTCCACCCTAACCCCCCCCACAATCAAGGATCCAGCACGCGATGTTTGCAGGGCCAGTTCCGCCTTCATGTATAGATCAGAAGTCTGGCACTGGAGTGCAGGGAATCATGACTGTCCCCCCCCCCCCCCTTAAGCTAGCTGTGTTAACATGCCTCTGCAAAATTGTGAAATGCCTCATACAGTTTGTCATGCAAAAAAAGAGGCATGTGCCGCATGTTTGTCTGCACCCAAACTGCTGTTAGCGGACTGCAAAGCAAGTTTGCATGACATGCATTGAACGCGGCTTCAGTGACACGTATTATTACGTTCTCTTTCACACCTGTTTTGCTATTACAAGAAATACCTCTCTCCCATCTACTCGCTGTGGTAGGTGAAATGGACTAGACTTACCACAGCGAATTCACACTTCTCTCTAAATTGATGAGTTGGCAGTGCTTAGTCTGACTGTGAGATGGGATTTTCTATAAATTGTGCCTCACTGAAGTGAGTTGCTGGGATTTGGCACTCCACAGCAGTAATGCTCAGGTTTACAGTTTTGGCAATAACATAAATGAAAATATTTGTCCTGTCTCTCAATTATCAGAGTAGTGCACAAGTTTGGCACGTCCATTCTTCGCCACAACAGCTTGTTGTAATTAGGATATTGGTACCTTAAATATTACCGCTCATTTTATGTTTTCCTTGGTGTAGCTTTACCAGGAGGCCACATGGCAGTTTCTTATAGAGATAACTTCCCCCCCCCCCCCCCCCCCCTCTCAATAGGATCCTTATATCCTTTTCAGTGTTCCTGCAAATGAAATCTTCAGAGGATTTCTGTTCTAATTTAGCATGTGTAGAGGAAGGGCAGAAATGTGTGGAGTCTTTGTGAGCCACCCACACGTCGATCTGCTGTTTGTGTCCACAATAATTGTGGAAAACAAAGTGAGCACATATTATGCATGTCACTTCTTTTTCAGAAACTAGTTGCAAAATAACAAATAATTGTTGAATTGGATTATTCGTCAAGGAAACTATTACTAGGATGTCACTGTAGGCCTGTTGTAATCGTATGGGAATGGTTGCGTTTGGCAGGGTCTATTGTAATGTCGGTTCCGACCGGATCTTGCTGAAAAAGGCTGCATAGCCATATACGAATGGGGAAATTCAGCTTGAAGATACACCATGTCTGCTGAGTGTAAATTTCAGTTTAAGTATGTTTTGTGAAGTGTATTTACATTAAAAGCTGAGAGATTGTTTTTTTTTTTGGTCAAAAATGAATGTGCATTTACAGGTAAATTGATAGATTGCATTGATTATATCCCAGTTTAGACATCAGTAAACTATATTTTATGTTCACTGTGACATTACAAAAGATGCAGCATAGGTGCAACTAACACTGTATATGTTTCTTGTCACCGTGCCAAAGCATTTGGACTTCTTTATCATTTTGCGATGATTTTTAAGAACGATTTAAGCGATGATTTCTAAGAACAACGTAGCATTAAGAAGATCTCGGATCTCTGCCACCGTCCTTTGAAAGGATATTATAAAGGGTACAATGGAGGCTACAAGGTTTTTGTGGCATGCTTTGAGGCATTCTACCTGCAGCTGAAAAGGAGGCCCACTACATTTTCTACAGAAAGGCGTGTTTATTGGGGGCTAAGTGAGGGGGAAGCAGAGCAGCTCAGGGGAAAGGTGCAGTGTGGAAAGTGTGCTATCAGCCAGCCACTTTGTCCTTCAACCCAGCCATCTTCTGAAGGAGTCCAGATCAGATATGGACCGGCTGCCAGTAAGTCAATGGGGAACATGCTGTATTTGCATCACAGTTTTACTCTTGTGTTTCAGTTCTGATATGAACTTTCATATACAGTAGCCTTTGGCAATTCCATTTTTAGAAAGCATGCATTTGGTTATTTTTAATTGTGCTTCGGTTTTATACAGTACGCTAAATTGCTTGCTGAATTGCTTGCTGGAATTTCACTTTTGTAACTTCCTAGAAAATAAAGCATCATTTTACACAAGCTGTATTTTTTTGTGGCGAGATTCGAAGACTGCTCGATTACTATGGACACCCTTGTTTTAGATCTGTATATTTTTGTAGTTGTAAATGGGCCCGTTTCCTTTTCTACTTGACTAAATTAAAGGTCAAATTATATAGTAATTCTCCTTGAGAAAATAACAGCATTTGTTCCGAGTATTTCCTGGAATTGAGAGCGCTTGATATTTATTTAAAATGCCTGGAAAAGACAAATTAAGAATTTTCAAATTGGCTGTACTGTAGCTATTTTAATAATGCATGTTTAATATCAATTGCGATAATTATGGATATATTTAATACTCTGAAATACCGAATAAATGAGGAACACTAAGTACCTAAGAAAATCACTTAAAACTAAATCATAAATCAACAAGATTTATGTGTAAATGTCTTAACTTCTGTTGAACATATGCTGCGGTCTAGAGCATACCACATTTTCATTATTATTGTTACTGATTAATATATTCACTTACTCTTCAGCGGTTTCCTGGGAAAAGTCTGCGGCAGTGAACAGGTTAATTGTTTTCAAATCTTTATGTAAGGCGAGAAAATGGAAAACTGCAGGATAATTGAGCTGCCGGTTATTTGGGTGCATTATGGATTACTGTGTCACAAGGAGAAGAAAGCGCATGTTGTGAGATGACGCCGCAGGGGTTGTCTGGACTTTTCAGAGAGTGTAAAGTCTTGTTTAGTCAATGCCTCTGTGAGGGATGACCTTCGACCCCACATGCTCCTCCCTGTTCCAGGTGCAAGCCCTAGCCACTGCTGAAGAATTGTGTGCAGCCCCCACAGCCTAACTTTTCTTCACACATCGAGACAGATCTTTCCGGAAACATAGTTTTAACATGTATCATTATGAGCTTTTAGGACAGACCATTTACTCCATATTTGTAGTCAATCCTATTACATGTAACCATTGCTAAGCATAAATTCATAAGGCATGAAAAAGTCATTACTTTACGTAAAATAAAAAAATTATGTAAAACATTTTGACAGTGCTGGAACAAATCACCTCCGGCCCTGGTGACTGCTGTCTAATGCTGTTAATGTGCTTTATTAAAATGCCCTAACGGAATGAACTATCAGCGTGCCCAGTAGTTCGGTGCTGTAAGGTTAATGAGGCAATTTACATATAATCTCATGCCATCTGGATGGAGCTGCTAGACAGCTGCTTGGTCATATTCTACAGCAGTTCTGGAGTTTACATGGAACACTATATCATTCCTGTAGATGAAGGCATTTTATATTTTGATGTTTGTATTGTTGAGGACTTGATGTCATTGCATGGCCTATCTCTCCGCTTATGTTACAGCCAGCCCTAAATTGTGTTCTGAAATTGCTAATCCCATTACCGACTAAACAATTGTGCTTGATGTGTACAGGCATGTTGGTCATGTCTGTTTCTCGGTCATCACTGTCCAAGTACCGATTACCCTGGTCCTTTAACCAGAGTCATTTTACTTTGGCCATTTCAAGCTCAACAGGTTCAGAGCTAAAATGTAATTTACCGAAGAAGGGATTACCGTCAAGTCATGGCTGTTTCATCTCGTGAGTCGGTTACAAATGGTTAATTTTTACTTCCTCTGCCTGTGGAAGACACAGTGCTACCTCCTGGCAATCAGACAGTAATGGATCTCAGACCTGATCACTTCTGCTGTGGGATGTGTTTAAAAATCAGAAGAGCAGGCCTGCTTACGGTCCCCTTTGCTAGAATCAGATAAACTAGCAGCGTCCTAGCCGAGCAGCGCTATCTGAAGGATATCCTTCCTCCTACCTCTAATAATAACGGATTCTACCACTGACTGGGGAAAGAAAGCGAAATATTTGAACGTCATTGCGCCCTTGTTTTTGAGATAGACCGGAGAGACCTGCATGATTGGAGGTGTGGAGTGATTTTGATAGGGGGCATGAGTAAACAGCTCTGCACTTGATGACAGGGAGGATGTGAAAGATTAATTCCCTGTCACCCCTGCTCGGCGTGAGAGTTATAATTCCCCTTCCTTTTTCAGTGATTAAAAAAATTGCCCCATTTAAATTTGACAAGATGTCTGGTGCGGTGCGAGTGTCTTAGATTAGCTCGCCGTACCGTAAAGAGATGGGGTGAAGAAATGCTACAAGGCAACAAAGCTGAGACATGAAAGGAAAACCTTGCAAAATATTATAAAGTAATATTTGCCTTCATGGCTCTATCAAAGCAGAACAGCAACCAATGAGCTTAATTTAAATACTGGTGGTAAGCAGCATAGCGTGAAAATAAAAATGTAAAGTCATTTCAGTTGAATTCTTTCCAGGTACATTTGAATGGTTTGCATTTAATTTGAGTCTATTCAGACATCAGAAGCCTTTCTGTAGCAGCTGCTTCTACATTCTGACTGCATTGCACAGCTGGGTTCTACTGCATAGACATTTTTATCAGCGTAGACAGCACCTTTTTAAATGTCATTGTTACTTGCATCGTTTCACCCATTACAGTTACAATTTGGTTTTGTCATTGAAGATCCGCGGTCCCCAAAGGTTGTTGTAGAGATATTTTGTTAATATCTCTGGAAAAGATCCACCATTTTATTCCCCCATCATATGAGGCCAGTGAGCCAACCTCATGTGCCTTTCATTCGTCTATGAGACTGGATCAATGAATAGCATACTGATCCGGTGAGTAGGAGAGGAGGGGTGAGCCTCACTCTCTTCAAATAATATTTTCATCTGAGAAACCTGTACTCAGCTAAAAAGAACATTTTACAAGAAATAGTTAAATAAAATACTATACTATAAAATGCTAAATATAAATAAAATACTATGTGATAAATTATGTAGGTGCTTTTCACCCCGATTTAAATGTATTAAATTGATTTTCTTCTTGGTTGGAGGGAGAAGGACTTACATGTTTTGTGTTACAGGTACACTATAGTATCAGCTAGTACGTATCAGTAGCACTGTTGGCCGAATGGAAGGTGGCAGTGTGGACAGAATACATTGGCATCTTTCAATGTTAAAATGTCCCTGCCCACATCCACGTATGCACTGATAACAGGCCGGCATGCCCATGCAGGACGGAGGTCCACTGCTGTAAGCAGTGAGTGTGTGTGCAGGTCACCCCTGACAGAGGGATGCGAAATGGCCGCCGTCCCCAGCATTGTGCTAGAGGCAATTGTTGGCCTCAGAGGCCCTGGAGAGATTGTCTGTTTGAATGAGTGTTTGACCCTGGGTCCATCAGCTTACCCTCTGCAGCCAGACAGGTGCACCTAGCAGGTCTGCAGCTCTGTTGATTTACAGCAACCATGATACGTGTGTCTAGCTCAGAGAGAAGACATTCCAACGCTCGCCTTATATAATGTACTTTATGACCTGACACTGATTCCTATTGCTCCCAGGTACCTTCCCTGTTTGCTGTTGATGGATTGACACCACCAAAGTAAAGTCCACAGTAAAATGTCCAGTGTTAATTCAACTCTTAACAGGGTACATATTAGTGGACTGGGTATTCTGTAAGTGTTGGTTTAGCACTGAACATTTTGCTGTGTGCTTTTTGGATTTCATCTGGCTCATTTCACAAAACTCTTGAAAAAAACAGTGGAAATATCTGCCAGATGACTTACGGTTTATTTAGTTTCATCATGTCCTTTTGTATCAGTGGTCTTCCGATTTGGAGTATCGCTGAGCCATGCCTCGAACCTCCACAAGGCTTACTGTAACAAATGTGACATCCAAGCCCTTGGCTAGAGATCAGAATTATCTAATTTGTTCCCATTTCCCATTAGATGGGGATGGGCTGTGTCTCTGGGGGCTGCCTATTTTGTCCGTGGACTCTTAAATTCCGATTCAGATTTGTGAACCTGATTAGAGGCTGCAGTGCCTTCCTCTATGCTTCCTCCGTCACCTTGTTGAATTCCAGCTGAATACAGCCGTTCTCGATGCGTTCGTATTCTTCCAATAGATTAGATCGGCCGCATTTAACAATAGTCATTCCCAGAGGCAGGCAGCTTCCGATTCTTTGAGATGCTTCAGTTCCCTCCGTCTGCTCAGTGCGTTAGTCTAATTAGGTTGTTCTGGATTTAAGAAGCGTTGTTGACTTTGAATTTATTCTTCCGTTAACTGCCCGCTACACTGCAGTGAGCGGCCACGTTATGGCGATAAATACCACAGTACTGTGAAAGTAAATGAATAGTGAATATTTTTGTGCGTGTTCTGAGTAATGTAAGGATTTATTTGATACAGTGCAGCTGCACGGAATGTTTGAATAATTATTTTTCCCGTTACCCTCATAATAAACCAAAGGAACAGAGGCGAATGTTAGTTCTTGTATTAAACGGAACAAGAACTGCTCTGTTCTCCCGCAGTATAAGCCGCCCCCACCCCAACCTAAAAATTTAATCTAGGACACTTTCTCTCACAAGTGGACTAAAGGTTGCTCATATGGATTTGGATTCTATTTTCCTAAATTTGGTATCCGCCAAGTATTGCTGTTCTACGAAGTAAACTTAACACTCTTAATGAACCACACTAAATTGTGAGCATATTGCATGGGACAGTGAACCTACATGGCAAAGCCTGCAGATCTGTATACAATGGGAACATTTTGTGCCAGCATGGGGTACATATTCCAAATGATATAAAATAAAAACATACAGTATATTACAGTAAGTAAACTGTACATCAGAATGACACATCGGATATTGTATTTCTTAAACTGCTGCTACTTTGTTGACAGTCTACTTGTGTGGCTCACCGTTTGGCAAGATCACTATTCGGGAATTACTCCCTTAGTACTGAAATCTAGGCTCATATGGAAGTCCAAGAGTACCAGGAAATAACATGCATTCTTCCTTTCAAAGTCAAAAAATACATTCAAAGCCAAACTTCCTGTTTGAATTGAGCATAGGTCCAGAGGGGCACATGGAAATAATGAACCTCTACTGTAAGATGATTGAATCTTCATCATCCTTTTGTTCTCCAGCACTTGCTAGGTTTGATATTTTTAAGTGTAGGTGATGTACTCTACATTTGTGTATGTCTAGAATGCAATGCTATCTGAGTAGTCTCTGGAACAGCATAATCTTTTAGGACACTTTTAGGCAAAATTAACGCACCCTTGTTAGAATTGAGACAAATGTGAACAAAATTAAAGTAAATGGATAAATGAAGCATGTTGAATCAAGTTAGGCTCATTGGAAAATATGATGATTGACTCAAGGAATCTTCCACAAGATGTGACTAAATTAGTGCTCTCAGCTTGTGGTGACGGACGCTCCGTATTATCTTGATCTTCACACACTACAACCATTAGGTTCGTATGTAATTGATATGCCTACTGTACTTCCTCCATCAAGGGCAGCCAAATACTCTTATTCTTATTAAAATGGCTGCAGTTGGTACTCTACACCAGAAATGAATATGACATGTTTTAGTTCACACCTGGCCTACTGATAATGATGATAATGATGATGATGATGATGAAGAAGATGATGATGACAATAGTGATAATGATAATAATTTTCACAGAGCAGTGAGGTTCAACAGTGTATTCAGCCTCTACTATGTAAAGTTTATGAGCCACCACTGTGAGAAGGCTGTGTCAAAGATTACGATGCATCCGCATCCTTTCCACCTTTCTGACTACGTTAGTGCATTCTGCTTAGTGTGTGTAATATGAAAGAGTGATTCTGCATGAATTTTTCATAGGGTGTTTAGAGGCGGCAGTCTGTTTGCCGAACCGATGATATGTTTGGGGCGGGGGGCTATTTTTAACAGGCAGAAAGACATGCTAGAAGTTGTGGAGTGGATTGATTATTCTCAAAGAACGCGAGGCAAATGGTGCCGGCCAGAGTCACACAAAGAACACGCTGTGCTGCTCCTATGAGCCGCTTGCATTGTGTGTGCGTGACACGCAGGGTGTAGATCCCGGATCAGGGGACTCTCTGCCCTGTTAATTGCCCCCATCGCTGATAAACAGGCTGATGACATTGAAGTCAAGCCTGGGATTTTCCACTTTTGATAAGGGGTTAGGATTCTACATGCAATAGCGCAATAGCGCATTAATACGCATCTGTGTCTTTGATTAGGTATTGTTACATTAACTGTTCATCAAATACCTTTCATTTCAAATTCTAAATGTATTATATGAATACAACGCAAAGCAAGAGGAAACACAAAGGAAAACCTCACAACTCTAACGCAGATTAAGCATAATTGACCCAAAGACAGTACATCAAAAAAAACTGAAAGCAACCATTTTTAAAAACAGATTCATTAATTTTATACACACATTCTCTGTTGGTGTTACAATGTCAGACTGAATGCCAGACAAAACATTATCAGGTGAATCTCAGACCAGCCTGCGATTTGTCAATATTTCATCAGGCCTTGAGACTGGCTGTGTTTTTCGGGAGACAATGGAATCCCTATTGACTCCTTGCCTTTCTGCCTGAGCTCGAAAAGAAATCTCCACATGCTTAGGGCTTGCTGAGTCTGAAGTGGCTAGATGGCTTGCATCCGTTCCGTGACAATGGCTGTCCGTCAAGCTAACGTTTTCTCTCATGGCGGGACCCATTCTTCATCCGTCTCATTGATTAATGAACAGATCCCAGTGTGATCTCAGCTCTGCGGGACGAGAGGGCCTCTGTGAACAAGCTAGGCTGCTGAGCACTTAAGTACCAATGACTATTAGACCCACAAAAAAATGTATTAGGAAGGTTTTATTCAATGGCGTATGCAGAAAGACATTAAGAACATACAGTGACGCTAATAAATTAGTACAAGTTAATGACATGGCAGCCGTTTGAGAGGAACGGGTTTTGGGAACGACGCTAAAGAAAAGGGATAGCGCTTGCTGGTTAACCTTTTTCCTTGGGAAATGTTATGCTACGTTCCTTGTCTTACACCGTAAACACATATGCTGTACAATTCTTGTAAAAGGCTTTGGTTTAAGTAAAGCACGACTCAAACTGTTCAAACTTCCTGTAACCTCAGTGGCTGAATGTCTTTTTTTGTGCTAAATTACAGCCAAATTAAAGAGACGACTGAGGGCCCTTGAGAGCAGTAGCCTTAAATGGCATTTAACATTGTGTCTGTTCTATGATTTGGGTATTTTGGTGCTAAAAATAGGAAAGCCTTCATTTAAGTTTTTAGATAGCTGAGGTCACGTTGGTTAGCATATTTTACTGTATCTTTTTTCATTGCTCTCTTTGTTTATTGTGCTCAGATTTTTGTGTACTGCACGGAAGTCTGTAGTTGGAAAAAAAGGGCCAGCAATGGTTGCAGTGGCCTTTAATTCGGCAGTTGCCTCTGGGGCAGGAGTTTCTGCTGTCCCCCTTTAGAAGCCCCTCTGGTATTGCTGAGTTGACAGAAAAGTAGAGAAACGAGAGAGGCTGAAAAATGACTGGGAGACCCCTCCTCCCTGCGCTTGTCCAGACCTGCCTCACTGCCTCCGAGAGAGAGAGCGAGAGAGAGAGAGAGCGCGAGAGCGCGAGAGAGCGAGAGAGCGAGAGAGCGAGAGAGCGAGCGAGCGAGCGAGAGAGAGAGAGGGGCGCACAAACAATGGAGCACTGTCACAACCTCTCTTTCTTTACTGGGGCAAGAATGTAGATGGAATATGGAAAAGGTCTATTTACTGATGCGCAAGACAGCTTGTGACTTCACGCTGTTGCTCCTGCAATGTCCTGAAGCATGTGTGTTTGTGTGTGTCGGGGGGGGGGTGTTTAACTCTTCTTTATCTATCTCGACATACCTATACCTATAAGTCAGAACCTGAATAGTAAGATGGCAGTTTTGAGCGCACACAGCAGTGGCGGATTCCAGCATGCATGCTGAAGCTATCGTGTACTCGGCTGAGATGTGAAAAACGTCGGGTTTGTCGAGCGTTGCGTGCTGGCCGTGCGCTCCAGCCGTTGAGGCGCGAGCGAAAATGGGAACCGTTCATCCCGGTTTGTTTCATTCTGCATCCTTGTTCGTCTCGCCCAGCTCCCCCCCGTCCTTTCAAATCAATCCTTTTTTTAAATCGCAATGATGGAGCCCGGGTGTGGGGACGTCGGCGTACTGTACGCGGGGCCCCGCGAACGATAAGTGAAATTGACTTCCCCCTTCGCCTGGCATCTTAAGACCGCTCCGTCTTCCCGGGGCAGTCACGTTATCGGCGCTCTTCATTCCTTTTACATTCGGCAGGTTATCAGAGAGGGAGGCGCAGGGAGAGGCGGACGCCCTGAAGCGGTTAGCGGCCGTGTTGCGGAGGAGACGCGGCGGGGGACGGAGGAGGACGGGGAGGCGCGGCCGCGCCGGGAGGGAGAAGCCCCCCGGTGAAGGTAGGATTTCTCTTCGCCTGGTTCCTCGTTGTGTTCGGGCCGGGGTGTTTGTCGGGCTACGTGGACTGTGTTTGTCTGTGTGGACCTGTGTTTGGCACTGCGCCGCGTGCCGTCTCCGGAGAGCGGCGGCTAGCTCTGGCGTCCTCCCCAGCCCCCCACCCACCTGCCAGAGCCTCAGGCCCTTTCTCCCTGTCAGAAGGCCTCATCCACAGCCTGTCTGTGTGAACCCGCTGTCGCTACGTCTGCTTCATCACCTGCATTATTTCATATCTCTTCTTACACCGGAGACCTCTGATGTGGACCAAGCTGCTGAAGTGAGTGTTGTGCTCCCACGTTTGACAGGAACTGTAAACAAATATAGTGAAAGGAAATGATTATACTATTATTTTTTTTCCAAAGACAAAAACAGCATTAAAATTAAATGTGAGCCTGATTTCTCTCACCATCTTTATAACTTATGTCAATTTCATAATCTCATTTTAAATCTCAAGTCAAAGTCAAACAGTGGAACACATAAAATAAATAGTTCTGCTTTAATTTGAAAAATCCAAGTGATTTTAACTTGCAGGGCAAAATGTGGAAATTTGTTTTGTGAGTATTTTGCTGCCATTTAATATTTTTGTATCTCCACTGCCACTTAGAACTAGTGCATATTTTATCCTGAATGAAAACAGCAGTAAATCATATCCAGTGTGTCACGCGGTCAGACAGGCTGGGACTGGAGGATTATTGGTCACATGGGTGTATAAAGTAGAGGCCAGAAGGCTATAATTTCTTCTCTCTTGTGTCCAAAAGACACTCTTCTTCTGTGGTAACAGTTGATGCAGCTGTCACAAAGGGGCTAAGCTCCCTGAAACAAATGGCATGTCCCCCTCTTTCTTCCACCCTCTCCTTCCTCTTCTCCTTTTTTTAGATTTTAATAACTGTTCGGAAACCACTTTTATTTTACAAGGTCTGCACCCTCCAGCTGCTGGCTTCCTGTTCTTCATTCACACACAGATTCCATCCCTGTCTCCTCTCTCCTGGTTTTGTCCCACTGTGCTAACAGTAGCTCTCATGCCTTTGACTGCTGTTCCGTGCCGGGTGATTCCAATCCCTGGCAAACAAAAGACTCTCTCTTAAAGGGGGGGGGGGGTGATGAAAGGATTTAGGGGTGTAGGGGCACCCTGTTTACAATGGGGAAACCTCAGCAAGCATGTTGAACAAATAACCCCTTTTTCCCCTCCTTTTTGAACAAGTAATTTCTCTCTTTTTTTCCCCCTTTTTTGTGCCTGTCAGCTGACCGTGTAACATGGCTGGCAGTGTCCTCTGGGACCGATTGGCCGGCTCCTCTGTCCTTAAGGCCTGGCGGTTTGCAGTGTCGAATGTTGAATCAGGGCTTAAACGAATCCCAGCGCGTGGGTCACAGGGCGTGAACAGGAGGCAGGGGACTTCACCCACCGCACCCCCCCTCATAGTGCGGCGGGGCGGTAGGGAATGGGTGAGACCCTGCTGGGAGAAGAAACCAGGTGTTCATGGGGCTTTGCTGGATTGACCCGACTGGGTTTCAGGAAGATAATATTCTATAAATTGGACCTCAGCGTGAGCGCTGTATGTCAGCCTAGGCCGTGGTGGTAGTTCATATTTATTAAGGCGCATCTGTATGATGACAGTGCAGTTCATCCATGACACATATTCAATTTCTATTTGTCATGGTGAATGGAGTCACTGGAGTGTTTTTCAGCTAGCGCACCAGCTCTGAATTTCAGCATATTTCAGTTTTCTTCCTATGCTTTAGGCTGCGGCCTTAAGAACAACTATACTACACTCCAGAACTTTGTACTTTAGTTATGATGCAGCTAAACTTCTGCAGCATTTTGAGTGGCCACGGGCCAGGACCAGAAACAATCCATATGGAGAAGGGCTTTTCTTCTAACCTTTTCATAACACCATAAATATGTCAATATCCTGGCTCGGCACTAATTGGATTGAACAGTCGGTACCTGCTTAGTAAATGTCAGCTTTAAATCCTATATGCTTCACTGCTGTTCAGAAACCTTCTGCTGGAGCAAGACTATAGAGACCACTAATGAGGGGGAAGGGTGGGACTCCTCCATGCTCCCCCACTCCCACCCTGGGGGACTCCTCAGCAGGTAAACTTATGACATGTACTCAGTTTGGGATGAACTAGCTAGACCAACCTCACTAGGATTTGTTGTCCAACTTTGAGAACCATGTACTGTTTCCCATATGATCTGGACAAGCGCTCTTGTGTTTTGCGATGATTCACCACAGTGCAGCTCACACAGAGCTCTGACATTGCCTGTGTGGAAGGACAGGGTTCCGTTTTACTGTTTCAACACAAGGAAGCTACTGCAGGCTGCTCATTAAAAAACATCCCACAATGCATCGGTAGAACCATGTCAAAACTCAGGAGAAAGCTCTAAAATAAAGATTACATCTTTTTTCTAGTCCAAATGGTTCAGGGATTGTGTTACTGTTAAATGTGGCTCCGTTTTGTACTTTCAGCCAAGCTGATTTACACTCATTAATGCTTTTCACAATGCCTGTATTAGATTACCCACCTTTCCTTGTTCTATTGTCAGGAAGGGCTTGTATCCTGTCAGGGTCATTGCCTATATTGCCTCTACAAAAGAGATCTTGATAGCATCTGTATTAGGCTGTTGTAAAATGGAAATGGATTAATCCAGCTGACAGAATCATCGTATATGCTCTGGGAGAGGGAGACTAGGGCAAAACTTCTATCGTGTTGTATAGCACTCTGTGCATTACCTTAATATTGTATAGAAATGTGCAGGATCTTTGCAAAGATATCCCTGGTGTAAAATCCAGCTATGACCAGCCTGAAATACCAGCTGTTTCAAAACATGGCTTGAGCTGGTCAAACCATGTTGAATATAGAGCTGGTCTAACTGGTCAACCAGTTACCAGCTTCAAAACCTAGCTTAAGCTGTTTTTTTGTTTCAGGGATTACTTCCTTATTCCTACATAGTTGCGACTGACTGTCCTACATGTACAGACAAAAAATATGTACTTGGATGGAGGAAAAAGTCCTTAACATGTCTGTTACTCTGTATTATTTCTGCATTAACTCAAAACAATTCTCATTTCTGCTGCAGTATTTACAGTTGTGAGCCGCTGCTAATAGCCTCTTAAATTTGTCCCCAACAGTCATAAATTCAAAGAGGCTTTAAGAGGCTTTACCTTCTGTAGGGATATCCTCTTTTATTGGGCCATCTTAACCTTTCCCAGACAAAACATCCAGTTAATTTGGCAGAGGGATCAAAAGGTTGCCATCTTATAGATGAATCTTCTAAGTATAGGGCACCAGGCCTTGCCTTGCCCCTGTCTGGATCTTACTTGCCTGTCCCCATATTGCCATTTAAATTACAGACTTTGAGAAGCCATGTAGTCAAAACAACACCTCAGTTGAGCGGAGCCTCTTTTATTACAATGTCTGTGACTTTATTATACCCTTTCATCTCACTGCCTACCTCTGTACACTGTTTGATACAGCGAGTATTTTCAGACATTTCTTTGAAGTAAAACCATTTCCTTTTTTTCCCATGCCTCAGAGTGCAGAGGCCTGCTACAGCAGGTTGCCGTAGACTTATTAAAGGATGGCAAATGGATGCACCGCCAACAGCAGCGCAGTCACATTCATTTTGCCTGTGTCCTGTGTCCATTAAACTGCATTTGTGGCAAAAAACGAATCTCTCGCATCTACTTTTTGGTACTAACCAGTTTGGGGGGAACTTTCTTTGTTACATTCATCTTGGTTTCGGTGTAAGCATTCAGAGGAAGTAACAGTTGTAATTTCTGTTTAACATGTAAAATATGTCTCCTGGATCAAAAGTAAGCAGTTACACACAAGGGCGTTACTGTAGCCTATTCCTGCAATGACTTTATTATGTCATATTTAATTTGTTGGACAGCGTATGGATGGAGAAAATTAAACCTCTAACAGAGTTGTTTAGTTGGCAGATCTGGGTGGCCCTGAGCCTTTGAGACATGTTTCTACTGGTATACTATGCTTAACATGATAACGAAGGCCCTGTTATTCACATTGTGGCATAGCTGTGGTTGTGTTTGAAAAACGTGATTGTGCTGCGCCTGGCATCCCATTCTTTTAGGCGAAACCTAAAAGTTATGCACGATTCCATCAGTACTTTGATTCAGACATCCACTGCAGTACATTTAATGTGTTGTTTAATGTATTGTGGTTGTTTTTGTAAACTGATCAGATAAAAAGTATATCAGTTTGCTTTTAGCCATCTCATGTAATTTGCTGCAACTTTGTCAAATTTGTAGAGTTGGCTTCATTGTCATTTCAAATTACGTACATAAACATGTGGGTGGTCCAACCAAATATTTTTTTCCATAGCCCAAATACTTTGTAAAGAAAAGTGGCAAAGCATGTGGAGTCCTCTTCATTAGTAATGCACACAGAGGTTACTGGAGTTATTTCGGGCCCGTGTTTTTATGTTTTTATAAGCTTTGTATAACAATAAACCACCGGTGCAGTAAAGATCTGTTTCTGTAGTTCTATTTCACGTCAGTCACTTGTACTGGTAAAGGTGAGTCACTTTCAGTAAAACCGATCTACTGCTGTGGCCAGTGAAGATGTTATTCACCTGCTAACAGCACAGTCCCAATTGCATCTTATCGTATTTGAAATGAGCAATGTGGTAATTTGATAGGAATCATTTTATGTGCTGTGCAGCCTGTTTGATTTCAGGGCATACCATTGTTCTTTCAGGAATACACCTAGCTTTGCTACAGGTATATGTTCTTTAAAATACAGTATCATTCTGTAAAGCTGAGAAAAAAAGGGTTCCATTTCACCTACGTTCTGTTTTGCCTTCTGTTTTTGTGTTTGTTTCACAGGAGGGTTTAACGCTGTTTAAATGTTTTCATATCCGTTCTATTTGACAGACTCTGCACTTATATGTGACCCATATCAAATGCCTGCGTGTAGATGGTGGTTGCTTTCTGAAACAACAAACATCCACAAATATACAAGTTACCTGTGTCGCAGAGTGACATCAAAAAATCACTTAAAAGAAATAGTGGCTTTCATATTTTTTAGGCTTTTTACTGTATAATCTTGCAAAAATACAGAGTAAATGGAAAAGTCAGAAAAACACTTGCAATTTTAAATACATTCACACCCGCAAGCTGTGTTGTCTATCTGTGACATCAGATACTCGGGTTACCAACGATGCCCCTGAGCCAATATCACACCCATCTTTTTCTGGCTGAAAAAGACTCTGGCTGATTTCTAAGTTACAGCAGGACCGGAACTAACATTCTGCAATTATATTTTGACATACAATGACAGTTCTCTAGCCTAGCCTTATCTATGATTTCATTTGTGAGATAGAACTCTGACAGGCTAATGTCTGAATATTTGTTATATTTTGCTAAATTATGGCTTTAGAGTTATATTGTAACTCTGTGTAAAGTCATAGCCATTTACTGAATAACTAGTTCTTGCAGTGAACTAGTTCATTTACGACATCATGGTAAATGGTAAACTAGCCTAACTCTTGAAATATCAGTTGTGTTGTGCAGAATGCAGATAGTAAGCTGTACCCTATTAATATGTTGAGTTTTCCAACCGGTTACAGAACGTTAGACTACCTTGCCTAGGTAGTGGTAGCTAGCCTAGCTGTTTTGTTGTGCTGTTGCATTGCTATAATGTATTGTGAAGTGTTGTACCAGCGCACAGAGATACAAGCTGTGAGAGATCCTGGCAACACTCATGAGTTTCAATTTGGAGCAACTAGCGTGGTGGTGTAATGTTTTTGGTTGGGCCAACTTTGCAGACTAGGTGAGGTTTCAACAGCCTATTTTCCCTTTAAAAAGTACATGTCTGTAGTGTCGGTATATTTTTCAAATGTATAGCCAATGCTCAAAGTGTTTAGAGGGAAATGGTTAACACAAGTTCATTTGTATAAAATGCTAATATATTTTCAAACTAATTTTATTTTGTTTATGTTGCTTTGTATATTTTCCTGATAATTGAATTGAATCACAAATTAAAGCTTTTAGGTACTTAGTTAATTTAGACCTCCTTCAGCACTGCTTGGCTATAAGAAAAAGAGACCCTTAAGTTGTTGGTGACTATAAGTTATGATGTTTATTGCAGCTGGGCTGACCAGCTGACCCAGAAAAAACCTTTGATAGCTACTAAGGTCAACATTCCAAAACAACCTTTCTAGCATTTTCAAGAATATTATAGTATTGCTGTAGTTCAAAAAGGTTTTGTTACATCCAGCTACCTGCTACTTAGTCATCACAGTACAGATATTCAATTTAACTGCTGTTCGTAAAAATAATAATAAAAATTAAAATATTAAAAAAGGAGATTATTGCTTCCAATTTTGTGTCTGAAAACTATCTGCGCATCTAAAATATCTATGGAATAGAATATTTAATTGCTTGGTAAATGTAAATGCTAGCATTGGCATTTAGTTTAAGCAGTATTAGTCTCTATGTGGCCAGAAGGTAATACCACCTTTAAAGATGCACCAAATCCAGATTTTCTTTTTTTAAGTGAGAAGGGCTGTACTATCCACACTCCCAAGTATATTTCAGGGCATCATTCGTATTCGGCTTCATGAAAGTTCAAAAAGGAATATGCTTCATTAGGTTTTAGTAAAGAAATCCACATCTCAAAATTTGTCTTTGAGGATGAAGTCGTGGCTCCTTTGAAAATGCAGGGCACTATCGAACATATTGCTCTTTTGTTTTAATAGTTTTGACAGGACGGAATTTAATAAAAGTGCTGTCTTTAAAACCTCCAAATAGAAACAAGATGAAAATGGTCACCCTTGACAACCATATGTTATTTAAGCAAGGGTTTATTCGTCTAAATATTCTTAACTTTCTGTGATCCATTAATATCCTCCCTTGATTTGTAATGCAAGTAATAATTATGTAATTGAATCATGGATTTTAACCAGACATTTAAACCACTGTTTGAATGTAGAGCACTGGCAGCCATTTTGTTGAGTCTTCTGTCAGTGTGCATTTAATTCATGTGCTTCAAGTCACATGACCTAGTCTTGTCTGAATGAAATCTCTCTCTCTCTCTCTCTCTCTCTCTCTCTCTCTCTCTCTCTCTCACACATAGATTTTTTTTTTTTTTTTGAGGTGCTACAGGGGGAAGGGTGGAAGCTGTGTAAACAGAGGCCGGAGATTGAACACTGGCTTAAATGCACGAAAATAACACAAAATCTGACCAGAGCCAGCTATAGCCAAACTAGGGATGCTTGTTGGGTGTATTGGAGCCTGGCAGTAAGCCACAGGTGATGATGTGATACTTTCAGCAGCATTCCCAGGAGCATTATTAGTGTGCACCTTCTGAGATGCTGTTTGGATTCACACCCCTCAGATCCACTCCACTAGGCTTGTCCAGGAGAGCTGTCTGTGTCAGATAATAGATCACAGATCGGCAGATAAATAATTGCCGTAGTAATAATTTATTCAGTCAGCGCATACAATAAAATAAAAATAAACAGTCTAACGACTTCAACTTAAATAAATTCAACAGTCTATGTAATAGGTAGTGACTTATTTTAGTGGTGTTATTTGTTTTTCACAATTCTATTTTAAGCTTTCATTTTGAACTTTTAGTTAGCTTACTTTGACTGCTGTATACAAACCTTTGATTTGTAATTAAGGTTTTGAAAAAATGTAAACTCTTTAAATTGTCATGGAGCTGAACTAGGGGAGATCCATGACAATTTCAAGATTTGTTTACATATTACATAAGGTGGCTTTATTTGATTTTGCTGACTTAAAAAATGTAAAAAAAAAACAAACAAATAGAATCACAGTTAGAGCAATCTGGTATCTGGTTGAATGTGTTCATTTAATGAATATTTGTTCAAGAAGGAGAGAGACCTTTCAGCAATGTTCCTGAGAGTCAAGTGAAAGTGTTTAGATAATGGGTTCATATGAGAAACTCTGCTTCACTCATTTTAGCAGTGCTAATAAGCACCTGATACTTTAATAACAGGTAATGCACAGGTTTGAAGGCAGAGTTTTGACCATGTATGGCATTTCAAGTTAATTATTTTATGGACTATACTCAACATGAGGTTAAAAGAGTTCATCAGTTACTCTAGAGTAACAGCGCCTGTCTAGTTGTTAAGGAAGGAAACATGACTGTGAAAGTATCGCCCAAACAGAACAGAAACTCAATGCTGAGATGTACCACAAAAAAGCTGACCTTTCATGTGAATGCTAAACAACTGTGCCAAGATGGCACCATGTTGTTTTGCATCTGCAAGACTCAAATTAAGGTTTATATGTGAAAATCTGAAAGTCATTATGGGTGTGTATACATGGTGCTTGTTTTTTCATGCCACAGTAGACCACCCTAGATGTTCACATGAAGTCTGTGTCAGTTGAAACTGACAGGGAAACCAGAGAGCAGAAATGGAAATAACCCAAGCTGCCTTTTTCTAGTGTTGGTTTCAGGGACTTATTTCATCTTTCTCTTTCATGTAGCTCACCATGGGATTTTCAGCCACAGTATAGGTATACGTCCATTAGACATAATGCAAGTTGCACTAAATAATGTAAGAAGATAAATAAATGAGTAAATAAATAAATACATAAATAAATAAATAATGTATGTATGTATAATTACATTTTATGTATGAATAAATACAATAATTTGCACTACCATTAAGAAATTTGGAATCACAGATGCTTTTATGTTTTAAAAAATAAATTGATACTTCTTTCACTAAGGTAGGATTAAATTCAACAAAAAATACAGCCAAGACTTTGATAATGTTACAAATTACTATTACTGTTTTTTCTTCAACCATGTCTCCAGTGTACTAAGTAATCATGCCGTTTTTAGCAGCTATTACTTCAGTGTACCAAGTAATTGTACTAATTTTTTTGCGGCAATTACTCCATCGTGCTAAGTAATCATGAAAAACAATTGTGCTGCTTAATGAAGCAAAAAAATATCTTGCTGTCAGTTGCAACAGTATCTAGTACACTAGCATTTTAAAATTGAATTGTGGTTTAAAGAAATTACTAAAAATAAACCACTTTATCTAGAAACACATCAGTCGATTGTAGTTGTAGGGTCCTCGCACGAGCCGCCAAATACAGTAAAGATTTTACACACTACGTAATAGTGAGTATTTGAAACGTATACATCATATACATCTCACACGGGGTGCACAAATTGTGTGCGATACGGCCCTACACTTTGTGTAGATTGCATACATACAACGTTTCATGATAATAATCCTCATGTATGGCAACAATTAAAGTTATGTAGCAGTATAACTGCAAAAAGTAATCAGTCTCATAAAATTACTGTTATCAGAAATATCTAACCACAAATTTAGTATTTTAATTAATAACTAAAATAACCAATATCAATGATTAAGCATACCGATAACCTGAAGGTTGGAAGTTCTTTGAAAGACTGATTTGACTCGACTCTCATGTCTGTGACACCAAAACAGACACCAGGTTTAATAAAATATATTTATTAAACAGACAAACACAGAACATAAATGGGGTGATGAGCTAACAGGAAGTTAGTATAGGGTTGGTGTGTGTGTGTGTGTGTGTGTGTGTGTGTGTGTGTGTGTGTGTGTGTGTGTGTGTGTGTGTGTGCAAACGCACGTAAGCACACGTATCGCTTGAACAAAGTAGCTAGCTTGGGTAGTCAGCTAGTGTTCTGGGTGGGAGTGTTACAGTGTTCGCTGTGGAAAAAGAGAGACAACTTGCTCAACTTAACTCAATACATATGCAAATGACGGCAAATCTATTCACGTTAACAACAGAATGTATTCAAACGCATTTTATATAACACAAAGCAAATATAAAAACACAGATTCACAATATCAATTAAGACTAAGCTAAACACTGGCTATGCCTGGAATGTTTGTTTAGTCTTACCGCATTGCTGGATCCAAAAGGAAGTGGAAGCAGCCGTGAATTGTTGTCCTGGGCAGATGCGCAAAGCTGGGGTGTTCCCGTGTGCTGCGCAATGTCGTCTGGTCCGTTCAGTGCTGAAAGATGTCCGCTGGTCCGTTTTCTATGTGGAAAAGTTTGTTGCTGCAGTTTGTAGTGGTAAGCTGGTGTATCAATTTGTGTACACCTGTTTCCACTCCCTATAGGCCACTTTAAGTTACGGTGAGGTAAGCTGGGTGTGTCCGCGAGGCCTAGTGGTGCGCTGTGGAGGCCTCTGTCCGAGTGTCGGGAGCAAGGTGTGATGCAGTTCCAAGAGCCGGAGGCCAGATGAGGTGAAAGAAAGGGCAACGCGAGTCAAAGACAAAAGAGGTAGTTTTATTGGTTTTTAAATTTCCTTCACAATTTAAAATCTTTTTTCTTTTTTAAAACACACTCAATAACAAATAAATCCTTTAAACAAACACTTAAACCAAAGAAAACAAAGACATCAAGATGAATGAGAAACAAACTTTAAGAAGAAGTGATTCAAAAATAATCACAAAAAACACAGAATACCCTACAAAAAATCTATATACAATGCAAAGAAACAAAGGTGGATTAAAAGACAAAGGAATGGGAAAAAAGAAAGTCCATTTTGCTCAGGTTTTTCTGTCCTGAGAGGCTTCTGTGTCCCTTGGGGGGGGGACTATATGATGAGTTCTTTCCAGTGGTCCAGCCCCCTCTTCTCTCTCGCCAGGTTCTTGCTGCCGTGCATGTCCACCAGAATGCCATCCTGGAGGAGGTTTTGGATCCTCCTCCGGAGAGTGACCAGGTCTACAGATGTTTTCTGGTAGACCTTGATGTTCCTCGTCTCCCACAGGACCTGCTTCACGGTATTTATGATCCTCCACTGACGCTGGAGCACGGTGGTAGAGGATGCCCTCAGCCATCAGGGAGGACCTCGGCAGGAACCTGCTCAGGGAGACAGAGGAACAAACAAGGCCCCAGACCCAGCTATAGGGTATGGTGAGGTCCAGCACACCCAAGCCCATTGCTCTAAGGAAGGGGGTGGCATAGTACCTGGCAAAGGTACCAGAGGCCTTACCCACCGTCCCTGTATTCTGGACAAGGGTGGCCAGACCCTGCACCATAATGATGTTAACGATGTCTGGGACCCCCCGCCCCCCATTCCACTCCTCCTTGAGGAGGGTGACATGTTTTAGCTTTTCCATAGTGCTCCCCCAGACAAAGCGGAAAGCCATCCAAAGACAAAAGAGGGGCTGGACAATGCTTGTCCTAGCTCTTATACTGTGAAAGTTTATTGGCTAAAGACGTCATGCCGGGGTGGATGTCGTGGAAGTGTCCTGTGGGATCATGGGAAGTGTAGTGTTGTGGTCCATACATAGTTTTGACAGATGAATGCTATTCAATTTGTGAGATTGCCAAGAAACTGAAGATACAAAGGTGTCCACTACTGTGAAAGAAGAGACCAAGCTGGATCTGACCATGACCGAAAGAGAAGTGGAAGGCCCAGATAAACTGGCAGACTCAATACATACTCAATACATCAGTTTGTCAAACTCTAATTTGACAAACTGATGGCTCACAGGTCCTCAGCATGCAGCTTCACTGAACATCTGCAACAGTAAAGAGACGACTCCAGGTTGTTGGTCTTGTAGACAGAATTTCAAAGAAAAAGCCACTCCAGAAACAAGAAGAAAAGGTTAAAAAGGGCTAAAGAATGTAAAGATTGAATGATTGGAACTAGTATTATGGACAGATGAATCTAAGTTTGGATCAAAGAGAAGAACATTATGTGAAATGAAGAGTTGCTGGAGGAGTGTTTGACACCATCTGAGCGCAAGTTTATCAGCGTTTTTACAATGGCATGCCATCACGTGTGGTGTGGTGTGCCAATTTCACTGCTGCTATAAGTTATGCAAAAACATTTTGTGAAGAAGAAATCGGCAGGAGTACTGACTCTGATGGATTTGCCAACAGAAACGCCTGGTCTACATCATATCTAGCTTTTGTGGGAACAGCTTGATCTTAATGTCCATGAGGAGGTGTGGCCTCCAAGGTAATCGCAGCTAAGGGAAGTGCTACAAGAAGCGTGGGTTAAAACTTTACCTGAATATATTGAGAACCTGACTGCTAGAATATGGTCTGCAAAGCTGTCATTGCTGCACATGGAGGATTCTTTGAACAGAAAGAAGAATAGAGCAGTTATTTGAAATGTAAATAGTAATTTATCTATCAAGTTAATGATCAACAAATGGTGAATAAAATGATCAATTTACCTAGTAAAGCACTGGGACCTAATGAATTAAGGGGTAGAGTGATTAAATCCTGTAGGTTTCAACTCACAGCAATCTTGGCACAATTGTTCCAGATTTTATTGAATGAACATTCTGTTCCCAAAACATGGAAACTCTCCAATGTCATTCCTGTCCCTAAGAAGCCCAGAGCAACAGAGCTCAATGATTTTAGACCATCTGCGCTGACCAGCGTGCTGTGGAAATGTATGGAGAGGGTCATAGACGATCGTCTTTCAACATCTCTCAGTGAATGCTTTGACCCACTTCAGTTTGCATGCAAGAAGGGCTGAGGTACTGGAAACGCAACATTGACACTGAATACTGTTGGTAAACATCTACAGCAGTATATGGGTTATGCCAGGCTTGTATTTCTAGATTTTAGTTCAGCTTTTAATTGTATGCAGAAATATACCCTGATTAAAAGGCTTTATGACATTAACAGCAACAATGTCACAACAACCACGTTATGCAGTGGATTAAGGAGTTCCTCACAGATTGACCACAGAGAGTGAGATGCAGTGGTATTACCTCTGATGCAGTTATCCTGAATACAGGAGCACCTCAAGGATGTGTGCTCTCACCGGTTTTGCTTTCCCTTTACACGAATGAAATGCAAATTGTGAATTCAACCTGCCAATTGTATAAATATGCGGATGACATGGTGCTAGTCGGTCTTGTGCAGACAGGGGACACAGTTAATCAGTCTACATATTTCCACCGTATTGGTAAGCTTACTAAGTGGTGTGAAGACAGTGCCCTTTTATTAATGAAAGTAAGACTAAGGAACTGGTTATTGTAAGTCACCACAATGCCTGTCATTATTTTCCACTTGCTTTGATTAATGATCGGCCTGTTGAAGCAACACAGCCAACGCAGAATCACAGAAGCAATGTAGCGCTTGTATCTAATCATGAAATTGGATTTATATGATATAAGCAAGAACATTTTAGAGACCATTTATGAGTTGAAAGTGTTTTAACTTTTAATATGTGTACATGGTATGGAACAAAAAAGAACAAAATAGACTGTCCAGATTTACTAACATGGTCAAAAAAAAAAATTATTGGGAAAGAGCAGAAACAATTGAGATGTATATATAGAATGCAGGTGAAACAAAAAGCCCATCAAATTGTGTCTGATCCAGTCTTTAAATAATTCATGAAACTGCCCTGGGGAAGATGATATAGAGCCACTCCAGCAACCAAGAACATTTACAAAAATAATAACGTTGCTAAAGTTGCTAAAACACCATTCACACTGGAACCATGTCTGTTATTGTTGTGTGTTCTGTACATGTTGTGTTATTTATTATTGTATTTATTGTGATTTGCTGTGATGCGTTTTAACCAACCTGTGAAGCCAAAGGCAAATTTCCACATTTGTCTGGACAATGAAGATTATTGCTATAATTTCTTCCGATAACAAACATTTCTCAGTGATTCCAAACGCTTGAATGTTCATGCCTGTCATGATAAATACAGCAAACTCATGTACACGGTTTTCTTTTTCACTGTCTGCTGCCTGCGTGGGGTGAAACTGTATTCTACAGAAACTGTATTCTACCTCGATACGAGTGGGTTTCCATATGCTTTGTTAATGGTATAATTCACATGTTTATGTGGTAATGTACTCCCTTTTCTCCAAAGGGTCCACGTAACAGACACCTGCCCTTGTGGAAGGCTGCCTGGAGTCCCGCTGTTCTCCGCCTCTCCATCTCTTCAGTTGGTCAAGGTAAAGCTCCTGTTTGTTTATAGTTATTCTGGGCCGAAATGACAAAAGAATACACTTTGAAATGCTTTCCAAATGCTTTTTCATGGTCAGAATATGACAGGTGGTATACAAATATTAGTATAAAAAAGATAATTTCATAAACTCTGCTATTGTGGGGATATGTGTATCACTCATGTTTTAAAAATTGAGGCAATTATTTTCTGTATATATCGATACAAATACGGCCAACATATCGGACTGTGCATATGTAGTCATTTACTGCAGCTGTGTTACTAGAACAGTTCAGATGAAATTACCTACCTCAAGGTTAAAATATCCATGCAGCACCCTGTTTTTTGTAACTTCTGGTTACGAGTGTGGTTTTCTGGGCTGAATGGCTTCACGGGTATATTGTGAATATTACCATGTACATAGGCATGGATGGTTTCCTGCACAGAACCTTTCTAATTGCACTGAAGCCATTTCATTGCTGAGATCAATTTTTTCCTTGCCAGATGTTTGAGGGAAGCTAAACTGTCAGCAGCTGAGAACTCGGAGATTACATTTCCACATAGAAAGAGTCTATTGTAAAAAATTTACACAAATCCACTTTGCGTCTTGTAGAAAAAATGTAATTACCCTGAAATATTTTGCCATTGTATAGGTATGCTGTATCATTTAAATCTCAAGCTCTAAAGCCAAACAAAGAATCTGATCTTAAATTCAAGGAGAGTTGCCTCACCCTTGGTTGATATATGTTACATGGATCAGCCTGACCCCCTCCTCTGTTTCCACCAGTTTATTGACCCTGTCTGAGTGGCTTACACACCTCCCCCCAGTTCTTTGCTGCTATGAATTCAATTATAGACAGGCTTTCAACTGACTGGCTCTCTTAAAAGTCCCAATTTTGTACATCCAATTCAAGACAGTACTAATACTAATGCATACAAATATCTACAGTACCATTTTATGTTTTTCTCCTATTCTGTGTTCCTGCAGGATTATTTGTGTATTATTCTAGTCCGAAGAAAACTCTTGGTAATGGAAAAAATATAAAGATATGCCTGTATTTGCCGAAGCAAAACAACTGCTTCCTAGTAATTTTCACAAAATATCTATTCTTAAAGCCATTCTCACATTAATGGACTCCTTAAGTGTAATTTAAGGTAGATATGGTTATGGTTGGGTATGGTTGGGTATGGTTACCAAGTTTAAATATGATAGGATTCTTCATTGATTTGTCATACATGAATTCGGTACTCTATAAATCATTAAGTACATGTCAAAGTTTAGGCCACTTCAGTATTAGTAGAACTATTCATGACAATATACATGTATATCACAATTCATGGTCATAAAGTCAAGTTAGGGAAATTTTGGCTAAATTATGTCCCAATAATTATTTTTATATTTCATATGCTCATGCGTGAAGTCGGATGTGATATTTATACATTCAATAATTCATTCATGTGAGCGCATATCGTTTTGCATGTATGCATCTGTGCATCGTGTGTTTGTGTGTTTGTGTGTTTGTGTGTGTGTGTGTGTGTGTGTGTGTCTGCAGGTATGTCCTTGTGTGTGTGATATTGCTGTGTGATCCACAGAGAGGGCCATTGATGCCTGGTAGAGCCCCAGTGGTTTTTGGCCTCTCTCAGCTGTGCCTCTCTAATATGGAGACTGGGCTGACAGGAGCTTTGCCGGTTGCTCTGGAGGGGCTCCTATGATCGCCATCCACACAAAGGAAATATTCTCCCCGGCCCAGGGGTTCACGGCTCCTCTTCCTACTAGTGCAACATTGAACTGGCAGGATTAAGGAATGCCGCACCGAGATGAGGGTTGCCATGGGAAAAGCTTTCTGCTCACAGCCCTGTGTCTGTTTCTCATTGAAAGCCGAGCAAGACTCTTTATTCACTAACACTATCAATGCAAGTAACATTAATTCAGATTCACCATTATAATGTCCAATTAGTGCACTGAGCCTTATTTTGTGTCACATACTGATAATGGGGTAATTTCAGTCAGAAAGTGGCCATCGGGCAATATTATTTATTTATTTTATTTTTTTGGGGCTGCTCAGATTGTTATTTTATACCCAGACGCCACCGTGTGAGTTAGCAGTGAATGGCTTAATAGCACCAAGCCACATGCTTGAGATAATGTCCTTAGGATAGAAAGCAGAGAGATTGCATAGAGTGTTTATTCATATGAGACGGACTAATGATGCCTTCACAATGATGTCACCCCATGAGAACGTACGTATGTGTGGGGGTGGGCGATCTGAAAAGTCCCCCTACCCCCCAATGAGGACAGCGTCTTTGGCCACAGAGGAGCTGCTCTTCAGAACTATATTACCAAGAGAAACCCTGTTCTATATTTAGAAGATTGGTTTGACAGTTTCATACAAATGGGTTTGGCAGAAGGTGATATGGACCTCTGTCTAGTAGAAAAGCCTGAAGAACTGAAATGTACCCAAGTCATGCTTCTTAATTAAAATCTCAATTTTCGAATGATTGTGCTAGATTTGCTCTTTTCATGCTCTAATCTATTTTCTTCAACATCAGTCAGAACACTGAAGTTCCCACAAAGCCGATATGGGGAAGGTTCGCCATACGATAATGGAGAATTAGTGAGGGCATAGCCAGAAGATTATAGATAATTTTGATCAAAAGGATGCCGTTTGAATGCAGCAGTGGAACTGTTGGGGCCATGATTTTGTCAGGCCCCATTTTCCTTACTATTGCTTCACCATAAGTAAATCTCGTACCAAAGGAAATAAATGGCTATTGATTTTCTCCTTTAGATCAATGCTGTTAAGAAAGAAATGCGGTTAGATTGAAGGAGGCCTGTTTGAATAATGCCACCCTTGTAGTAGATGTGTAATTTCACATTCGATGTGGTGAACTTAGCATTTAAAATTTAGCGAGAACATGCCCTTGGAATGTAAAGTGAAAAGCAAACGATCCAAGATATCCTGATATCCAAGGCTCATTTTGAACCGTCTTATCCTTTCTCACACAAAAAATAAAAAATGTAATTGGCTGTATTTGTTTCGATATGCCTCGGTGAAGCATGTAGTTAATATTGTTTTTTGCTACCAAGAATAAATGCAGAATAAATGTAATATAGCAGTTTAGATGTTTGTTCAATAGGCCATGAAAGCATCTGAAAACCCCTGCAGGTTAATGTAATCTGAAGGGAGCTCATATGGTTTGGATTGAGGAGGAGCCTGGAGGGTGGCCATACGAGTGTGCAGCGGTGAAACAAGAGCGAGTCTACATGAGGGAAGAACAAGCACTAGAGGAAAACTACTTCCATAGAAACTCAGTGAGCACTTTATTCTGTATTTTTTAGACTTTCTTCTCTTTTTTTTTTTTATTTATTTTTTTTTTTTTTATATAGAGTATTTGTCATCTGCTGCTGTAGCCTATCCACTTGAAGGTTTGACACATTGTGTGTTCAGAGATACTCTTCTACATACCACTGTTGTAATGTGTGGTTACTTGTCAGCTTCGACCAGTCTGGCCCTTCTCCTCTGACCTCTCTAATTTGTTTTGCCCGCAGAACTGCTACTCACTGCATGTTTTTCGTTTTTCGTTTTTCGCGCCATTCTCTGCAAACACCCTGTCTGGCATCAACAATCATTCCACAGTCAAAGTCACTTAGATCACATTTCTTCCCCATTCTGACATTTGGTCTGAAACCTCTCAACCACGTCTGCATGCTTTTATGCATTTAGTTGCTGCCACATGGTTGGCTGATTAAATATTTGCCTTAACAAGCTGGTGTACAGGTCTACCTAATAAAGTGATCACTGAGTGTATAATCGTTCTTTAGGGCCGCGATTGGCTGCTAGTAAAGAGATGGAACAGTCCTTTTAGTCTGTGGTTTTCCAGACCACTCCCCGGATGTTTTAGATCTACAGAACTGCATATGTTTCTGTGCTCTAGGATGGCTCATGTGGCACCTTAGCGATTAATGTCAGCACTTATTGAGATGATTGGAAGCAACCTTTATTTGCCATTCTCTTTATGTTCAATTAGGGCCTGTAATCAGCACCAGGGCCCCTGTGTGCCTGCAGTCAGCTGGACTCATCTGAACCCTGTCCTCCACGCTCTAGTCAGGCTTCCTGCTGAAAGATCTGAGAGTGGCAATTACTGTAATCGCCCTGATCAAAGAGAGGGTGCGTCATAGGGAGGAAGGCAGCAGCCAATGTCATCTAGTCAATGAAGAGAGGAAAATGTGCCTTAAAGATATTATCTCTATATCAATCATGTACTCACCCACTGTATGTGCATGAATGTGACCCGTTCTATCATAATCAGTTGTAAGTTGTGATGGCCAATTTCACGTAATTTGATGTTTATGTAAAAATGCTAATTTTTTTTACGGTTTTAGGCTTCATTTTGTGGAACAATATCTTGGCTTTCTCAATCGGCATGTCTTAATGCCAAATTCAGAGTAAAAATATAGTTTTAAAAGCAAACTTGGAGGCTAGCCAGCTTGTCACCAGTCACCAGTCACAAACAACCACATTAGCTGCATTTGTTGCTACATGTTAATGTATTTGTTTTGATGTTCTGCATGTCTTAATGTCAAGAGTGAATGTTAAGTGTAAAAATATAGTTTTAAAGGGTTCATAAATAAGGTGACAAGTTATAGCCCTGGAGTTTTGTTAGCCCAGTGTTGGTAGTTGCCCAGCCTCCCGTCACTCTCGACAAAACTTTGAAGCCTTTTTTCTGAAAAACATGGTTTGGTGGCACTCAAAATAAAATGGGACATAACTCCCTGGATATCTGGAGTGGAGTGATGACTTTGGAGTTTTTATTCTACTGCGGTTTGGCAAAATAAGTAAGTAAGCCATAATTCCTATTTTTATTGTTCATGTTTTTCAGATGAAGAAAGAGTGACAAGTCAAGATGTGGAGCATGAACCTGGCACACACACTTTCTCACACCCACCTACACATACACACACACACACACACACATACACATATACACACACACACACACGTGACACAACTACCGCATGCATCAGGCAGGTAAGTAGTACAAAGAACGGCTCAACAGCTATGAAGTTCAATGTGTGTAGTCAAAGCCGATAATATTGAACAAAATGTAGTTTTGAACTTTATATTTCTGTTGTACAGACCTTCCTATACAGGTAATCATTTTTATTATTATTTATTTTAAAGTTGAATGATAACTCATATTACTTCACAGCACAGCATTTTCAGCTGTTAAATTGGTTCAGACCTGTACATGAATGTGTCCTGTGAGGGTGGTGATGGAATCCTCTGTTGTTCACAATTGCCACTCCGATGCATTGGAGCCAACAGTGATGTAAATGAAGCGCATGTCATCGGGCATCAACCCAACCTTATCACTGGGTGACTGACTGCAGCCCATTCCCAGAGGTCTGTGCCTGTGAGACAGAAATCTACTTCTGACTCACTTCTGTCACTCCTTGTTTGAGTAAGGTTTTCTGAATGCCTGTATTCCATATTTGATGTTGCTTACAGCTTGGAGTGTACATTTGGGGGTTATTTATGACCCGCCAGCTGGAGGCAGAATTACCTGCCTTCAAATTTGATTCTTGATACAGTGTATCTGCCTTACTTTTAGTTCTGTGTTACACTATTTTATTGCTTCACATCTCACCAAGGCTGTGTTGTTCTGGGTGAGGAAACTGGTCAAACTTTGAGCTAGAACGCTAAAATGAAACTGCACGTAACCTTTTTTTCTTTGAAAGAATGCATTACTGTACTGTTGAGTTTTTTCAAATACTTTTTATTCATGCATTTGCAATACTTATAATATACTTAATTATAATTAAAATATAAATATATATATTTGTCATCATAATGCATCAAAATGTAATCTAATCCGTCATTATAAGTGACAAGAATTAAAGGCATAACTCCGTTGCAGTAGGGAGCTCCTAAGAGAGCTCCTTGGTAATTTAATAGTAATTAAATGGCAATTAAAATGGTGGAATAGCACATATGTAGCTTCAAAGCTATAGCATTAATTACGATTACATTTTTATATAGGGAACTTAAAGATTCTGACATTTAAATAGTCTATTCTTTACATGCAGACATTTTCACATCTTAAACTGCTACTTGGATTTTGGGTAGGGGCTAGTTTTAGTTCTTAAAAGAGACTTTCAACAGTGAGTGAAATAAAGAGGTGGTCTTATTTACTGTGGCTCTGCAATTTACAAGAAATGATGCTGCCCCAGATTATACTGTAATGACCGCCTATTGGCCTGCCTGTTTTACATGAATCATACTATTCTGTGCGCATACCCCACAGATACCACAATGCCTGTCTTCCAAAAATGCTCTGTGCTTTCTGTTCGAGGTTGACCTGCGAGACAGGAGTTTCAAGATGACAAACCTTAGGTCTTGTCAAAAATTGTCTTGTCAAACTCTTTGTATATTTTTGAGTGATTTTTTCTCTGCGAGCATATGTTCACGAATAGCACCATGTTTCATGTACCAATCATGTACTGTAGGATTTTTAGAGAAAGATGTTTTGTGAAGTTATACAAGCTGGCAGAAAAAAACTACAGATGATTCAGACAAAAATAGCAATTGTTAACATTTGAGCTAAAGTGCTTACCTTGAGAGTGGCTGTTTGTAAAACACTGAGTTCTTTCCAAGTATATGTATTATCAGAGCCAAAAACATTGGCTCATTTCTACATGTTTCGTCATTTTCTATAAGTAATGACCATCAGTAATAAGTAATGACAACTCAAGTCCTACTCCGACTCAAGATAGGAGATTATCACAATGTCTGTTCTTTGCTCCAGCGGCTCAGAAAGGCTTGAAACGAACATCTCTTTTTCTCCTTGCATCTTCTGCATCCTTAAGCAGATGTCAGAACTGCTTACAGTGAGGCCGTGTTTGCTTCAGTGAACATTCAACGCTGTCGGTGAGTTTTAGAAATGGAAAGAAAACCATCGACCGTTGATTGTACCCTGTAGCCAGCCCTTGTGCCTTCCGCAGTCAGGAAATGACCAGCGGCTGTCCGTCTGGAGCCTATGTGAATGGACAGCCACTAACAAGAGCGTGGAGTTTGTGTTCTTTTTTCCTCTCTCCACCCCCCCACCCCCCGCCCCAAACAACGTTCAGCAAAGGTCACAATCAACATTCATTGCTGTCGGTGGGTTTAACTGTGTGGAAAAGCTCACTGAACAATGAATGCAACTGTGTCCCAGATTTCCTCGGCTAATATTGGAGTAAATAAACGTTACCCCCCGGATGTGTGGATTTCTTTGGCCCCTTTTTGTGGATGAGGATCTCTATCAGATATTACATTACATTAATGGCATTCGGCAGACGCTCTAATCCAGAGCGACGTACAGTTGATTAGACTAAGCAGGAGACAATCCTCCGCTGGAGCAATGCAGGGTTAAGGGCCCAACGGCTGTGCGGATCTTATAGTGACTATACCGGGGATCAAAACACCGACCTTGCGTATCCCAGTCATGTACCTTAACCACTACACTACAGGCCGTATGTCTATCGTCATCGCGATATGAGCATGTACGATAAAAAACGCATCGCCAAAGACTGCTTGGACTGCGACGAATCGTATTTATTTGAATGATTTTCTGTTAAATTGATTGTGCATGTTCATGTGCAATTTGTTCAATAAAAGCATGTTTGAAATAATGTTTTTGATTTTCTTTTTTTGGTGGGCATAGGCTCTTCATTGTCTGGGGGCTATGTTAGCAGCGTACCTGAAGCAGAAAGCCATTAGGACTGTGCACACTTCAATATTTGTTTTTTTATTGCCTAAGTCATATTGTCATCGAAATATTCAATAACGTTATCGCATATCACATATTTTCCTCATATCATGCAGCCCTACTTCTGGCTGCATACTAATCATATGTTTCTTAGGCAATCAGTGGAAGAAAATTAAAAGGGCAGAAGTGGAATTATTTTTTCCTTTTTTAATGTTGTGCTTATTTTACCTGAGGGCATCATAATCTCACATTACCTAGACTGCAGTCTATATCCTCTGTCTCATGCCATTTCACCTCTTTTCTTTGGGAGTGCAAATATTTTGCAGACTAATGGTGTCTGTGTAATCACCTCTCTATACTTGTATAAAATTACATTCATCCACTTAGGGAGTCAAGATTTTATACATCACTTCATCAGACAGAAGTGCAGAAGGTTCAATGAACTAATAAAGAGTATATATAGAAAGTCACAGTAAGTAAACTTTCCCTTGCTTTTAACACTATACATTATAACGCACAGAATCAATGCAGTAATCTACTGTTGTAGTTGTCATTACTCTATTTAAATTTAAATAACATTCGTCAGTGTTGTTATGAAATGTACTCGGTGGGCCTGTTAATACAGCTTCCCTATGAGCTGTAGCTGGCCTTCGACAGTGCCATGAAGCCCTCCGCAACCCAAGTAAAATCACACACCACTCATTTAAGCTGGTTTTCTTATCAAATTAAACACTCTTTACTATTACAGATTTTGTGCATATTTATCAAGGGTGCCAAAAATTCTAGAACCCACTGTGTATATATCAAATACAAATATGAAAGTATGATTAAAGTATCTTGAGTGTCTTGCTTTGTGATTGTTTAATTAAATATCTTTAATGTTCATATTTTGTAATATGTGTGTGAGTTGTGAAAGTGTACGTGTTTCATGGTGACATTTTTTAAAATCATTTGTGTGTATTCTGAAATTATCAACTGTGAATGAACAAAGGAAATGCCATGTAATTTAAATATGCTGTGATATGACTTTTAAATATGATGCTTTACCGTACAGCCTGAATTCTTTGCAGTATGGATTCAACAAGACAACATTCTCATTCTAATGTTTGGTCAGACAACAACTTAACCTTTTCATGATATCTGAATGATCTATATATTGAGTTGCACCCACATGATTTGCTGTTTGAAGGAGCTGGCATACCTATTCAGTATATAATCAAAACGAAGGCATACTCTTTGCAGTAACAGCTATATTGTGAAAAGCAGACCACCAGAATATAGATGGTGCCTCTCATTGAGACTAAAGGCACATTAACATTAAGACATCAGGTCACTTGCAGAACTACAGTAGCAAACATTTCTGAATTATTGAATCACTGATGCATAGATTCTTTTATACAGATGCGGGATTTTGAAGCGTGCCTTTAAAATGTGGGCCACTCTACGCAAAAGTGAAGCCTGGAGATGACTGAACGGTAGAAGATGTGGGGAACGAGCACTCAGTTAGAGGCAGGCTTTATCACATGGCAGCCATTTTGTTTTGTGCATGCCAATGCAACAAGGATTTTTTTTTGGCCTATGGAAAAATGTGTTACCTGCATACTACAACCGTATTCAAATTAAATCGAAGTTGCTAATAAGACTATAAGGCTAATAAGAATATCCTTCACCTGCTTGAATGTTCTGATAAGATTTTATCTAATAAGGTGCATCTCATGAACTCACATTCACTGCTAAAAGAGTCTATTTTGCAGGCCTTGTTACTGCGATTTGAAGCAACTGCTGTGCTGGACCTTCCTGTAATTTTGCCATATAGCAATGACAGACTGCTTGCACTGCACACATGACACATGGGTGACATGCCAATGATGCGTCAGTGATTAAGAGGTTCCCACTTACACTCATTTCCCTGGCACGTTAGCATATCTGACATCTCCACAACAGCATTCAGCTGGAATGTGCCAGCTAAAATGGTGACTGCATTTGCCCTAATCTCGTTCTAGAGAGTCTGGGTTTAATTATACATTCTTTCAACATACTGTATCCAGTAAAATAAGCTTCACTGGCTGTGTTTTTCTGGCACTACTCTAAAGGAGGCTGATATAAACCCTTGTACTCATGCCTTATTTTTCCTGTCGTGTTTCTACGGTAAGCCTTACTGCATTATGTTTGCTTAATGCACTGTTAGGATACGTTCTTCAAATTCTTCAAACCAACAAAACAAATTGCGAACAACATTATGATGCTTCTTTAGCTGCTGCTGTGAAATGCAAATGACGTGCAGTTGGGTGGAAAGGTGCCTGGCTGTAGATACCGTAAGGATAAGACAAGTCCACATTCACGTGGTTCTCTCCGGCAAATCTTTAGAAGTCCTCAACCAAACATATAGCAAAGCCATATTCCTACATGTGGTATCTTTTGTATGTTGTAAATTACATCGCAGATTAGCACTTCATCGTCAAATTGCCCAGCTTTGGTTGTGTAATTGCTGGACCAGATATGCTTGTATTGATTATAGTAAAGGACTTTGATTTCCTGTTTAGTATTTCCTTTGGATGCACTTGCAAGCTCTGTAGTATGGGTCAGATCCATTCTATTAAAGTGACATCCTGTCCGTCATTTGGAGATGTTTTCAATACTCACTACCACCAGGAGATGCGATAAGAGCTGAATACTACTGCTAATGAAATGTGCTTTCCCCTTTACAGGAGTTCTGTATCATTTAAGTATCATTTAATGAGCTAAATATGCCCCCTGTGGAAGATCTGCGAACAATGACCAATATGGATGCCTACACTCAAAAGGCATGTGCATTAGATTTGAAATCAAATTATTCTGGTAGCCTAGAAGGCCTTGATATTTTATATGAGATCTGAATAACAAAACCCTGACTAAATTAAAAATGATAGCGTACCTGAATTAAATTAGAAATACCTTTGTAGCTGGATCTATCCGTCTGTACTGATGGGCGCTCTAAACCATGATGGCCAATGTACGGGATTTGTGTCTTTTGTTCCGACAACAAAGGGGTCCAATTTTAAGCCCCTGCTGCAATACGAACCAGGAAGTGCTTTGTGCGCAAGCTTGCGGATTGGCATCCTCTGATGTAATGGCATTTCTGATAAATACTGCCAGTGAGATTCCTGCTAAAGCCTGGTCACTGCCGCTTCCTGTCTCCAGAAGGAACAGGGAGCCACACGTCCAGAATTGATACATGCAGTGCAGTCCATAGGTGATACGTGAGTATTTGGGACAATGGCACCATTTTTGTTGTTTTGGCTCTGTAATCTGGTACATTGGAGTTGAAATTAAAGAATGAAAATTAGGATGAGATCCATATCCATTGATCTTTTTTTATGGGGCCAAAAGGGATTGGGCAAATTAGTATAATCTTAAATAGTCATAAGTACTTGGTTGCAAATCCTTTGCATTCAATGACTGCCTGAAGTACTGTCCCTGGTTATGCTCTGCCAGGCCTATACTGCAGCCATTTTCAGTGCCTGTTTGTGTTGGGGAATTATTGCCTTATTGTCTATTTGATCTGATTTGGCCCTGCTTTGGCCTGCATTACTGGCCTTCCCACTTCTTTGGTCCTCATGTTGAAAGACCTCTGCAAACCCCCAATGCAAATTCCACACCTATAATTAACAATAAACCTTTTTGTTAACTTTCTTGTGCATAAACCAATGATGTAACTACACACAGCCTACACACAACATTATCCCGGAATGGAAATGGGGGTCTATGTATAAAAAGGCCTGCAGTTCCTGTATTGTTCACCTGATACGGCTATAAATAACCGCAAATTAAATAATCTGATAGGGTACACTTTAAAGTGTAAAAGTTTCATTTCAAATCCACTGTGCTGGTGTTTAGAATCATAATAACACAAATTGTGTCACTGCCACATAGCGCACTGTACAAGCAGTATACTGTATATACACTCAGTGACCACTCCATTAGGTAGACCTGTACACCAGCTTGCTCATGAAAATATTTAATTACAGCAACTAAATGCATAAAAGCATGCAGATGTGGTCAAGTGGTTCAGCTGTTTTTCAGACCAAATGTCAGAATGGGGAAGAAATGTGACTGTGGAATCTTTGTTGGTGCCAGACAGGGTGGTTTCAGTGTCTCAGAAACTGCTGATCTCATGTATAAGAGTTGTCAAAAATATGGTGTCAAAAACTAAACTAAAAAAACATCCAGTGAGCAGCGGTTCTGCGGGCATGAACGCATTGATAATGAGAGAGGTCAGAGGAGAACAGCTGACTGACAGGAAGGTGACAGTAATGCAAATAACCACGCATTACAACAGTGGTATGCAGAAGAGTATCTCTGAACACACAACGTGTCAAGTGGACAGGCTACAGCAACAGAAGAAGTAAAAGAAATAAGTGATAAATATCTAATAAAGTGCTCACTGAGTGCCCATACATTTACAACAATGTACAGTACCTCCATCTTTGTTGCCTACCCTTATTTGCTAGACTAGACTAGATTAGATTGGACTGACGGAGCTTTAGTTACAAAACATTGGAATATAATTATTGCTCAAACATACTCAGGAATAAGTAACATAATGATGATGATCAATAGGTTTCAAGTTGACCATTACATTTCTTGGGTAAGTCCCTGTTATGTAGAGTAGGAGGCAGGTTTTCTGACATGTTACATTTACAAAAAATAAAAAATAAAATACTAATAATATAATAAAATTATAATGACTGGTTTACACTGAGAAAACAATTATGGAGAGACCGGTCAATTGCGCAGTTCAGTGAGGTTAAATGACAGAACAGCCTAGAGAAAACTATGTGCCTTACATTACATTAATGGCATTTGGCAGACATTCTTATCCAGAGCGACGTACAGTTGATTAGACAGGAGACAATCCTCCCCTGGAGCAATGCAGGGTTAAGGGCCTTGCGCGGTTCTTGCAGTGGCTACACCGGGGATCAAACCGCCGACCGTGTGTGTCCCAGTCATGTACCTTAATCAATATGCTATAGGCTGCCTTCAATGGTGATGTCTGAAAGCCTTTGTTAAGCAGAGGCAAGAAAGGTTATCATAAAGAGCAATGTGAGCAAAATGGACCCTGGTAGTGCCCTCACTGGAGCCTGTGTATAAACACAAACACACACTTATATATTATTTGGGCAGAGGGGAGCCATTTTGAGTCTGTCAGTCCAGGGCCAAAATGGCTGCGGTTTCATAATGTACAATGAATGCTCTAGAGAGTAGCATTTAATAAATGAAAAGGGTTAGAAAAGAGGACACCCATACTCGGTGCTGTCATACGTATTATGAGGATATTTTATTGTCATCATAATTATATTGAAATGTGACTGCTATTTCATTCCTTATATTATTTGGCCCTATTTTACATCTTTGTCAAAATACTGTAAACATCCTGTTTTTTAGCTGTGGTTGAATGAAAGCCTACCTTAAGGTTTCATTAAAAGCTGTAAGAACCAATAAGAATGTAATATGATTTGCACATTATGTTACCATATATAAAACAAGGTTTAATACAACCAATAAATTGAAGTTCATTGAACTTAAAGTGAGCACTTTATTAAGTATTTATTAGACTGTAACTTTTTTTTTGACTTATTAGTCTTCTGCTGCTGTAGCCTATTCACTTAAGAGGTTTGATGATTTGTGTGTTCAGCTCTTCTGCATACCACTGTTGTAATTTGTGGTTATTTGTTTTGTTGTCACCTTCCTGTCAGCTTCCTGACAAGGTGTTTTTGCCCACAGAACTGCTGCTCACTGGATGTTTTTTGTTTTTTGCACCATTCTCTGCAAACTATAGAGACTGCTGTGTGTGAAAATCCCAGGTGATCAGCAGTTTCTAAGATATTCAAGCCATCCTGTCTGACACCAACAATCATTCCACGGTCAAAGTTTCTTAGATCACATTTCTTCCCCATTCTGACATTTGGTCTGAAAACCAACTGAACCTCTTGACCATGTGTACATGCTTTAATGCCTTTAGTTGCTGCAGCATGATTGGCTAAAGTGCTCTGATCCCTGTCAGATATGTGTGTGTGTGTGTGTGTGTGTGTGTGCGTGTGTGTTTGTGTTTGTGTGTGAGGGTGTGTGTATGTACAGTAAGAACATATAAAGCACTGAAAACTATGAAAGGCATTCATTTTTAAATGAATGATCTTAACTTCCCCCAAAACACGTGGATATTTATTTTGTTGCTACTGCAGCCTTTATGAAGTACACAGGCACAGGGGGAATGAGTGTATGGTACAGTAGCGGGAAATTCTGGTCACACTTGCCCATTGGAGCCTCCGGGTCAAATGCCCCTGCAGGATTCCTAGCATTGCCTAGCCGTGCTGTGTAAATCACAGTGTGTTGTGTGTTTTACTTAACAAGCCCTCGATGTGACCCCCCGCCTCTCCCCGCCCTTCAGGGCACAATGTGCCAGATTACACGACATGTTCCTTTCGCTGGAGCGGCCCTGTTCTTTACGATTCATGACTCTGGCATTTAACGGGGCGGCCTGTAGCGCAGTGGTTGAGGTAAATGACTGGGACACCCAAGGTCAGTGGTTCTAATCCCGGGGTAGCCACAATAAGATCCGCACAGCCGTTGGGTCCTTGAGCAAAGCCCTGCATTGCTCCAGGGGAGGATTGTCTCCTGCTTAGTCTAATCAACTGTACATCGCTCTGGATAAGAGCATCTGCCAAATGCCTGTAATGTAATGTAATGTAATATAATGTAATGTAACTCAGGGTTTACGTCCCTTTGGGGGATGCAGGACAACACAAGCTTGTGTCCTTTTAGTTTGTTACACTGATACTACAGTACATTTTGAAAGAAATAGTTGTTTCTCAATAAGCAGCTGTCATACAATAAGTGTCTTTAAAGAGTTGTGTGCATCCCAGTGAGGCTGCTGGCGTCCTCTTAAAGCCATTATTGATGTAATAATGGGATAATTTAAGGAGTTTAACTGCTGATTTACAGTTACCATGCCATGCACTTTTAGTATCTGCCCCTAACAGCTTACTGTACTTTATGTCTGTTTTCTTTCCCAGTTCATTATCTAAATCTCTACATCAGATAAGTATGCAGAAAAATGATTGTATAATGGAACCTTGCAATTGCTTAAATATGCAGTGTGGAAACACTTAGAAACTGCCAACATCCCTGCTGCTAAAATTAACTTTAAATTTCCCTTAGTCATTTGCCTCAGCCTCTCTCTTCAGAAGCTAATGACCCTAAGTGTAGCATGAGGTAAAAATGCTCATTCATGATTAAAATAATGTCCTCATTTTAGTTCTCCTCATAATGAATACTTTAAACCAGATGCTTCATTGCATCAGTCCACGGGAAAAAAGTACAGTAGCAGAATTAGCTACTTAGCCTACAGTTTGACTTAGTGAGGCATTCATGTATACGCTCAGTGAACACTTTATTAGGTATTTATTAGACTTATTTTTTAGACTTAAATCTTCTCCTGCTGTAGCCTATCCACATAGAAGTTTCACACGTTGTGTGTTCTGAGATGCTCTTCTGCATACCACTGTTGTAATGTGCGTCAGTTGCATTACTGTCACCTTCCTGTCAGCTTTGACCAGTCTGGTCTTTCTCCTTTGTTCTCTCTCATTAACTCTCATTTTGCACAATTCTCTGCAAACTCTAGAGACTGTTGTGCATGAAAATCCCAGGAGATCAGCATTCAAACCACCCTGTCTGGCACCAACAATTATTCCACTTTCAAAGTCACTTAGATCACAATTTGTTCCCCATTCTGACATTTGTTCTGAAAAACAACTGAACCTTTTGACCATATCTACATGATTTCATGCATTTCGTTGCTGCCACATGATTTGGCTGATTAAATATTTCAATTAATAAGTTGGTGTACAGGTCTACCTAATAAAGCGATCACTGAGTGTGAGGTAGAATGGGAAAAGGGAACAGAAACAACATGTACCGTAGGTCCATGTCCCTGGGTGACTTTTGAAGTTTGATAACACAAAAGGCATAGCAATTCTAAAGCACATTAGAATTACAGTTCTCTGCAAATCTGTGAAGTAAGAAGTTAAGTAAGCAATTTATGAATGGTACCATAAACTCTGGCTGAGGTACCCTGTGTCCCAGTCTATGTCAGCATTATGAGTCCCGGAACAAGCTCTCTGTCTGAGCTTGAAAGCAGGGGTTACAAAGCAGAGCAGAATGATAATTGTGTAGCTGGGAAGATGCTTTGTGGCAGCTGAATACAAAGTGGCCTTCACTAAGAGCTGGATGATGATGAATGAAAACCATGGCCTCTGATTGTGAAACTATGATAACCAGAGGCACACAAGAAGGGAAATATGCCTCATACTAGCTTAACTTGTTTCAGCTAATTTCACCAGAACTAAGAAGAAAGAAATTTTGCATTGTTTCAACCATGACAGAATTTTCAAAGCTGGAAATTTGAAAGAATTTTGAAAAGCTACTTCATTTTTTTAAATCCCCCAAATCTATCATTATGTTTAAAAGAATAGTTTTTGGAAATAATGCAAAAAATAGATTGAAGGATTATTCAATAAATTCTGAAGCAGGATTATTTTGTCCACATGCCATTTTGTCCATTATTTGCTTTAGGCCACCATCTAGTGTAGAATATTTATACTGCACAAGTATTGATGCAACTACGTATTGTATTCTTTAATTTCATTCTGACTACCATAACATAGATCAGAACCAAAATCATAGTACTTTAAGCCAATATAATGGCTGTATGCACAATACTGGATATGGGTTCAGAGTCTGATTAATGCACAGTCCATCAGAAATCTTCACTTTACAGTTTAAAATGCATGTAGGCTTACAGATTTACAGATCCCTCATGACTGATTTCCATAGCTTTGACTGACTTTGGCTATAGCATAAACATTAAGCTGCACAACTCAATTACTCTGAGAAGTGAAGTGTTGAATGGTAAACCCTCTTTGATTAAATCAAGAGACTTATGCAGAAAGGAAACATTATACCCTTTTTATCAAGAGAAGAATGCCCTTGTGCCATCTGTTGGAGCATGGACTAGGTTGGTGCACTTTCACTATGGAGGTGTTCAAAACGACATTTCTAACCGAGCAAGACATTGCAATGTCTGAAACGCTTCGTTTTAAAGCAGGCATGAGATTCATACACTGATTTGTTTCTTTTGATGCGTCGAATACATTGAAAAAGTATCAACGTAATTATTCTATCTCCATATCAGTAGACAGTTGCATTTGTAGTACATATATTTGCCATCAATCAGCTACTGTAGTACCATAAGACAATGATTAACATATGAGGGTAATAAATAAATAAAAAGAGGTGGTGACATTCTTATTACACCTGAGTGGAATTGTGACCCCCTTTACCAGATATTTGCTGCTTGTTGCCATGGTACTGTTTGATTGACAGACCAATGCAATCTAATTCATGACTGTGGTCATATCCCTGCAGGTGTGCAGGAAGCAGCACATACGCTTCTGTGCACGTTACGTGCATTCTAGATGGATCAGATAAATGGAGAGACAGGTGTCATTACCACTGCATTGTGTCTGCACCATGGGTCTGTCTGTGAGGTTTTGAGGCCGTTCAAAAAAGCAGGTCAGGGAGAGAGCTCTCTTATCGCCACCTGCTGGTCGGAGATGTGAACCACAACATAGCCCTCTGATGCAGTCCCGCCACCGTGCTGACAACGGTCCTTGTGGTGGAATGCTCATTGCACTGTAGCCACTGTGTTTTTGTACTGGCAAAATAATGTTTGAGCGATAATGCTCAATCTCATCTGTCTTGTTCTCAGAGGAAGAAAGGCGAAATGTTTTCTACAATGCCATAAAGGGGTCCATGTCCTACCACAGTAAAAACATTTAGATTTCTAAATATTTAACATTTCTAAAATGGCCAAACCTTTAAACATGCCAATCTAAGGTAAATCATAAAACACCAAGGTCAAGTAATGTGTGTGTGTTTCTGTGTGTGTGTGTCTGTGTCTGTGGAGGTAATGTCAGAGACAAGTTAATTCAAGCACAAAATGCATATATAAAATGTGTATATAACAATAAAAGCATTATTTATTAATCCTTGAAAATGCACATTCCTAGCACAGAATGAACTGAAATGTTGACACAAATTCTTAAATTTCTATTGCTAATATTAACATACAAATACATGGAGGAAAATGAAGCTCAATATTTATTTTTAGTTTTACAACTTTTCAAACTGTAGCCACACATTTATAAGCCATATGAAAAGACAAATAAAATAGTTTGATAATATCATGGTAGTGCAAAGGAGTAAATTTATTTGTATTTGAACTTTACCCAAATGTCATTTTATAGTGATATACATACTTTCTATACCAAATTAGACTTCATGTCATCATATATACTTTATAATTTAGTTACAGTAACCATTGTTGATTATGTTTACTAAAAAGACTTAATTAACCTTGTCATCATTTTGTCATTGACAAGAAAACCTGGTCTTGCATACCATTTACATTCATTAACTTTGCTTTAATTGCAGAAAACAATAATAAAAAAAACACTTATACGTATTTCATGTACATTACAACGCTGCCCCAACTCAGTGAAATTAAGATCAAAACAACATGATTGTACACATATATAAACTCACACACAGGAAACGCTTTCTTTTACACCTCTACTAAACCAGAGGGACCATTGGAGGAGCTTGCCTCAGGGGCCTTTTCAGTGGCGCTGCCAGGTTCTTCTTCTTTGGTTAGACTGGTGGGCTCCTTTTTCTCCTCGGTGTCGGCCCCCTGCTGGACATCTTGGGCAGTGCTGGCTTCAGGCTGCACACTGTTTGCGTCTGCTTTGCCCGTCTTCTCATCCACCAGCTCCACAGAGTCGGCAGGGCTTGGCTTCACTTCTCCGTTCTGAGCGGGGAATGCCTTCTCCACCACATCGTACAGAAGCTGGTATTGCTCCTGCAAACAGGGAAGTGCCATGTAGGTGTGATGTACAGTATGTTTTCAAAGAATATTGACTGACATATACAGTATTTTACATTGCTTGATATTTTTCTTGCACTGATTGATCCTATGCTTACAATTGATGATATAAGCCAAGTCAATGTGGTCTGTAGCATCTAGGCATCTAGAAATGTTTGTCTAGTGCGTCTCGGGTCTGCACTTACAAAGCTGCTGATCATCCCCTGCCTCTCCTTGCGCAGGGCTTTGGCCACCTGGAACACGTCGACCAGCTTCTCTGTTTCCATACTATCCAGAATGTTCCACAGAGCACAGAAGATCCCTGTCCGCGATGACCCGTCACTAGTGAGGATGATAGGACATTTCTTCTTTCTTATGTTCTGACTTTGCGTGACACACTTAGTTTTAGTTTTATTTCTCTGCACACAGTAAACAGTTTCAAAAGTAATTTACAACCTTTTTTTTTCTTTTGTTGTTGAAATGAAATTTTAGCAGACGGAGCTACCCGGAGCAAATTTGATGCTTTATATTTTTAAATAAATTCATACAGTTGGACATATACAGAAGCAATTTTAAGATATACATTTTGCTGTAGTGTACAACAGCTTTTTCCTACCTGGGAATCAAACCTGAAACTTTTAGGTAACAAGCCCAGTTGTTTAACCATTAACCTCCAAAGACCCAGCGTCCTCAAAAGAGGACATTCAATTTTTGCCTCCCTGAGATCGATACAGTATTTCTCTTAACATAGGGGACATTCAATTAACATTAAATACAATATATTTTTACAAATATTTTCACTGAAACATCCTTTTGTCATCCAAGACACTTATATTATGTTGAAACATTTTAAATACTCAGGAGGATACTGTATAGCCGTAATGCTGCACTGCCACCTACTAGATACCAATAACTCTTCAGCCACTTATAACAGTGTAATGTAAAACATGAATACAATGCAGAAAGTAAAGATTTCCTAATTGAGTTTATCCATGTCTCAGTTCCCGGGCTATGGAGTGTGTTTAAATCAAGCTGTAAACTGTTTTTGGATAATCACTCACTTGCAGTGCACGACGATCGGCATAGTTCTATCAGGTATGCTGTTGCCATAGCCACACTTCTGCTTGACATCTTTTATAATGTCGACCAGGTCCAGGGGGTTCTCCGGAAGGTCCCGCTCAGCCCATTTCTGGTAGTGGTACTGGTACACTTTGCGATTCTCTTTCCTCTGCAGGGGCACAAGGTTATCGGACATTGGTATTTTTATATCAACAGGGCATAAATGAGCTAATCGCTGGGTTAGCATACATGTGCTCTACTCTTTCAGAAAATGTACAATTCTCTGGTTTCAGATCTATAGTTTCATGTTTTTTTCTCAGAGAATTAAAAAGTAATGTACATATATTATTACCTACTCTTTATTTTTTCCAATTAAATTCAAATATTTATTTGTCATTGGGGGGAGGGGGGGCAGTATTCATATACTGTAACAGCAAATATATAATGTACAGTATATGCTTTGCATTTGTAGTATACAGTAATGCAGAGTGGCACAACTAGACAGCGACAAAAATGTAACACAGTATACCACATTCAAATGTAGCAACACGCTGTGCTGCACAGTAGTTTAAGGCAATCATTACTTGATTTTAAAAAGGGCTTCATACCTTGGTGTGGCGTATCTCAATAGAGCGGATTTTGTATGCGGGAGTACTTTCGCAGGTTGCCACTTCTACCTCGATCTCATCAAACAGCTTCTTCTCATCTCCCCAGTATGGTGAGCAGAAATCCTGAGAATTGCAGCATGTATTAATTCATCACTGCAGCTTCTGATTTGTGGAGATAGCTGGTGATTGGTCAGAGTAATGGCTATGCTGCAGTTTGTGATTTGTGGAGATAGCTGGTGATTGGTCAGGGTACTGTTTATTCTACAGCTTGTGATTTGTGGAGATGGCTCGTGATTTGTCAGAGTAGTTGTTATTCTACAGCCTGTGATTTGTGGAGATGGCTGGTGATTGGCCAGAGTACTTGTTATTCTGCAGCTTGTGATTTGTGGAGATGACTGGTGATTGGCCAGAGTACTCGTCATTCTAGAGCTTGTGATTTGTGGAGATGACTGGTGATTGGCCAGAGTACTCGTCATTCTAGAGCTTGTGATTTGTGGAGATGACTGGTGATTGGTCAGAGTACTCGTTATTCTACAGCTTGTGATTTGTGGAGATGGCTGGTGATTGGCCACTAGTACTGGTCCAGTACGAGTACTGGTCATTCTACAGCTCTGACTGTACTGGCTACTGGCTGGTGTTTGGTGATGACCCACCTTCCCTCCCTCTGTGCACTCAGAGAGCATGATTATGGTTTTTACTTTCTTCTGGAATATCATTTTCCAGAAGTCTGTGATGGTATCTGAAAGTGGTCCTTGAGCAGCAATCAGACCTCTCTGGCCCCAGTAGCCCTATTGAGAAAAAAGGTACATATATATACAGTATATTACTGTATAGGTAGCATGTATTCTTTACCTGAAACACACACAGTTACTTACTGTTACTTTGTTTTACAATTTAATTAGAATTTATTCCGTGGTTGTTTTGCTTTCACTATCTCTATTTTGGAAAAGGCGTTCTATTCTGAAATGTAGGAATGCTCTTCGGGATGACATACGTCAATGTAAGATGCATTGATGTACTTTGTGGAGTCATCATCATCATCCTCATCAGAGGAATATTCTTCATCCTCGTCCTGTTCACTGTCACGGCTGTTCTCCTCCTCAAGTTTTACCAGCACCCGGTTGTAATCATCTGTGTTGGGATATTTACACCACATTAAACTGTGAGAGAAGAAGCAGAACTGGTAATACAACAGGCATGTCTTGTTTGATTGGGCTGATCTTGGTTTGATTTTGTGTGTGCAAGGCTTACATGGGATAACAGAAGAGTAACGGTTTTTCTTCTTGTTCTCCTCATTCAGTCCTGTATTGCATGTCCTCCAGTTTTTGTACCTTGGCAGTCTCTGGATGATGCACAAAAGCAAAGGAAGAACAAAAATAAGATTCATATTAATGTGTGTTACGAGTGCCTTGTGATGCATTCTTTGAGCATTGTTTGCTCATGCACATCAGTTAACATTCTCGTAAAATGAATGAGCATTCGGAAAAACTTGCAGGCTGTCCGAATGCTTTCCTACTGCATACTGTCTGTTTATAAACTTATATTGGCATTATAAATATATTGGCATCTCTGCTCTCTCTTACTTCCTGTTTCTTCACACCCAACATTGAACAGTGAAGCACGAATCACCCAATAAGAAAATAAAGAATTACCCACTTTTAATGTGCAGTCATTTCAATTTTACCAGTTTGGCCTGTGCAATATGGTGATTAAACTGCCTTTCTTATTCTGTACTCTCTACACCAGTGGTCCTCATTCCTGGTCCTGGAGAGCTGCAGGGTGTGCTGGCCTTTGTTGTAACTCAGCATTGATATTAACTGCTTTAATTGATCAATTAACTCAACTTACCTGCTTTCTTGGGTTTGAATTGGTCGCTGATATTAAGGCGAAAACAAAAGCCAGTACACCCTGCGACTCTCCAGGACCAGCAGTGTGGGCCACTGCTCTATACCATCTTGCATTGTGGAGACTAACCTGGAACTCTGCCTCCAGAAGTGTGGGGTCAGATGAATTGTCCTTCTGTCTTAGGGTGGCGAGGCTGGTATGAAGCTCTGAGAGGGATATCTCCGTCTCTCCAAACTGGTTATGCTCAATGAGAGCCTGGTGAATCAGGATGTACTGAGCCTGCCAAAGCACAAACCCAGATAAGTTAGCCTGTGTGGCATTGAGCATTAGACATCGTAATAATTTACTTGGTTATCGCACTTGAGGTTGAAATGTTAGGCTGGGCACGGTTACCTCGACTTGGACCATGAGGCACCGCTGGCGACGGAGCTTGACCACATATCCGTAAATGTCCATCCTGCCCTCGGCCTCCAGACCCTCCATCATGGCGTCAATGCTGATGTACGTGCCAGTGCGGCCCACTCCAGCGCTATGGAGAGAGAGGCAAGCGCGTTCACGCGCAAACTGTAGAAAGAATGATTGTCCGAGTGCCTGTGACATCACCCACCATCCATGGGCTTGTGAAAAGCGTTTTGAAAGTGAAGTTATTGGACGCCACCAAGTTTGAGGCAGAGACTGTGAAAAAACTTGAATGTCTAATTTAACCCTTTATCAGGGCCAATCATCTACTGAGGTCCCTCGACGGACAAACCATGCTGAGGGGAGGCAAATTCCATCATGCACCAAGAAATATCACTAACACTGCTTCAGTTTCAATGGTTTAGGTACCATTTTGTTTTAAAGCCACCATAAGGAGACCACAATGATGAAGGAGTTCATGCAGAAATGTCAGCCAGCCAGTGGCTGTTGCATACCCTTAGATGTAAAACTCAAGCACCCTTTTCATGTGGGGCTGTATTAAAATCCTTCAGTTTAGCACAGATGCTAACCTGCAGTGTACCACAATTGGTCCGCTGAAGAAGTTCTTGAAAGCATTGACTCGGCGTCGCAGTTTGAGCAGAAGGTGGGGCTCTCCTGGGACTCCGTGGTCAGGCCAGCTGGTGAACTGGATGTGGGTCACCTCTCTCTCTGCACTCTTTTCCTTTTTCTATTAACGGAGAGATGGAGACAGAGAAGTACAGTCTTAAACAACTGCACACTATTTATAGAACTATACTTGACTATACTTGACTGATCGGTGGATTGAGCGAATGGACTCCTATCATTAACGTAAGTGAAAAACTCACATTGATGATTGTGAGATGTCGAATAATGTAATCAGGGCAGCAGTCTTCTCCAGTGATCTTCACAACAAAGTCTTGAAAGATTTCAGTCTCTCTCTCCATGGATGGCCAGTACTGAGCACATTTGTTCTTCAGAAGGAAAAAGATAACATCATATTACTGAGTTTCTATATAATGGCAATAACTGTACACATTTGTGAACAGCTATAGTATGTAGGCCATACAACACGTGGTTGTGCACTAATTTGTTGTTTTGGATACAAATCACAAATAATATAATTCAGTATGAAATCTAGTTAATAGCGCAATGCTATAGATATGGATGGATATAATGTGTGCTTGTAATGAATCTAATATGCACTGCACAGTGTAGCATTGTAGTTGCACAAAATCTGGTCTGTACAGTGTATTAATGTGCTTGAATTGACTGTTAGACTAGTAATTGGTTGTATTGGAAATTGTCTATATTTTACAGTGTAGTATTATAATTGGATTGGATATCATCTGCACTTTGTGTAGCACTTGGTTAGATAGTTAGTATAGTTAGATGACTACTGTCTATTTTGTTCTGTATTGTGGTTGTGTAGGGTCTGAACATTGCATGTACTGTACAGCGTGCTATGGAGATCAAATGTGTTTTATTCAACAGAAATAGCATCTTCGTGCAAGCATCTTTTTAGCTGCAGTGAAGCCAGCCAACCATACACATTTTTGAGGTAAAATCTACATTCAAATTATATTCAAAATTAGTACTCTGGGACAGCATGGAATCTCTGTTAACAATATTTTTGGCCAAGGTGATTGGATTGATGAATATGAATATGGTGTTAATATGGTCGATTGGATGAATATAATGAATATTGTTTGCAACATTGTTTGTGAGCTGTACTGTATATTAAGTATGTAATGCAAAGTGTAGTATGTAGTCTTTATGTTTTCCCTGCTTACCCTGTTTCCTTCCTCACATCGAGTCACCATTACAATTATAGAGGACTGTTGCTCCCAAATCATTCTCCAGAAATCAACCACTGTCTCGTCCTTGGGCCCTGGGCAAATTCAGTTCATATTTAGATGAAATATGCTGGCTCTACGTTTATTTCCTAACTCAAACAAAACTAAGAGTATTTTGATAATATTAAAGGTAAAAAAAAAAGCATTACCTTGGGCTGCAATGTACTTTTTAGCCTCTTTGTAACCCTGTGTGGAAAAAAAGATAAAGAACCTAAAGTTGACATTAATTGAAGTGTACTAACATCAGTTTAGCACAGTTCATGAAATCTATACACATTTTAAAAATGTATTTATAAATACAGTATGTGTTTTTAAAAAGCCTTCTTACATCTATGAAGCTTGCGTTAATGTAGTCAGAACCTGCTTCTCCACTCACAGCGGACAGTTGAACACGATTGAAATCATCTGACAAAGAAATTAGTTCAAGCATTACACAACTGTAAATGTTTGGTTCTTGTAAGGACATCAAGTATCTGGTTCTCGATTGAATATACAGGCACTAGTGTAAAATAATTAGATTGTCAATATGCCTACAATATGCTGGGATGTGATAATCTTGAGGGGAAAATGCTGTACTCACATGGTAGGATGTCAACATAACGGTTCTTGGCCTGATTGCACTGTTTTCTGGCTTCTTTGATTGAGCATTTGCTGTAAACTCTTGGGATGCTCTAATAAGGCACATACACCACTGCATATTAATATTGATGTTGAACATAACAAGAACAAGGCACAGAGCAGGACTGCAAGTGAACCAAGACATTTTAATATTTCAATCAGCATGTCAAAAACAGTAATTTAGTTTGAACATGGTTTTTATGTGATCAGTAATTTGGCAGATAGCACTACCGCTATTCCAATAATATGTTTTCCTTCTGTTACCACAGATTTCAGGCCTCTCTTACAAGTAAAACTAATATAATGAAAGGAATCAAATACAGATGAACCTGTTTACCCCACCCCTTCTCTGTGAATGCACTGACATTGAAACGCCATTGGCTGTGGCAATTAGAACCAATTTTCAACCAATGAGTTTGAATTATTGTACAGGTGTTTTGGTACAGAATGCTGGGCCATCAACTGCATATTTTGAAACCTGAATTTAAGGACTATACACACAGGCAGGGGGTCAGTCAACATGTCAGTGAGCCTTTTTCAATGATAGGAAGGGATTTTAAATGGTCTTGTAACAATGTTTTAACACAAAAATCTTACCTATCGCACCTTTAACCCCAAGTCATGGAACCGTATTGTAAAGTGTTGCCTATTTAAGCTATTGTGCAATTAACTACTGTATGTAGCTTTTAAAATGTTTTTGTTGTAATGGCCTGGAGTTGAAAGACACAGATAACCAAATTTCTCAAAAGTAAATCAGAAAGGGTCTCCTCTGTTTACCTGGAATTCAGCCAGGAACAGGCGTCCCTCATCTGCAATCTTACTCTTGTAGGTGTCCAGGAGAAGCTCCGCTGTGATTGGTTCAATGTGCATTAGGCACTCTTCGTCATCTGTAGGAGGCCAGAGTGAATCAGAGACAGACTCCACAATGCTCTGTCTAACAGGGTAAAGTGTGTAAGGTATGACCGATACACCTACTTATCTGGATAAGCTCTGTCTGTTCATCAATGTCGCTGTAAGACAATCAACAAAATAACTTTGAGACAGGTTGACACATGAGACAGCAAAGGGACTACAGATTAAAATGAGCCAAGCCAATTTGACAAAGTGCAGTTGAGTACTTTACAGTATTCCTTTGAATTAAATTAAAGAAGATAAAAAGTATATTCAATCAGACAAAAATACAGGTTTTCACAATTGGGATCAAAAGGACAGATTGAAAGGCTAAATGAGACCTCTATGAAATTGTTTTTTAGAATGCAGATGGTATACAAACTAGCAAGCACCTGGTTTATCACACATGATGTACATTAAATGTAATTAATGCACATGGAATTATTCACTTGGGGAAAGAATTGATGGAAAACATCAACCAACATGAATGTAATGTAAGCGGGACGCAGTGAAACCTACTGTGATCTGCGCTTCCGAAGTAAATATATTTTATATAGCACAAACAGGAGGGCGCAAGACATGAGAACGATGAGGAATGCCAGGAATCCAATCAGGACACTTTCATTGTCTGAAAAAAAAAAAACCCAACATATTTCTCATGTTAAAATCAATGGGTTGATTGTAGTGTGCCTTCAAGTTGAAGACTTGAGATTTTCTCAAGACTTCCTGTATTTTCAGGATGTAGCTCAAGATCAAAATAGCTTAGTCCCAATTGTAGCATGCTCTGAAATGTGTTCGTAAAGTCCCATGCTACTGCTGATTGCTTTAAACCCCACCTACAGGATATTACAGTTCCATACTGTAAACCTGCTGCTGATCAGCCTTCAAAAGAGAGCAAGGGCTATTCATACACATGTAACGCCATTATTTAAATGTCAAGCCAGTTCATGGTCAATTCCATTCATTAAAATAATTAAATTGTGGTTTTACATTAAAACCATCAATGTGTGTGTGGTGTTTTTCTGTGAGGTGTTTTAAATATTACGATTGTGAAAGAGCATAAAAGAAATTTTAAAAAATTAAACTTGACTACTTTTATTTACATAACATTGCTGGGTCCCAAACATTATGGTGAATAGAAATGAATCAACAATGAACACTTACAACTGGTTGCATATTCCAGATTAACCAAGTCTTTTCCAACTATTCCATTGTGAGCTCCAATCTGGAAAATAAAAGGCAACACAACACTCAATGGGCTGTAAGGTGCATAAATGTAATAAATAAATAAAACTGATATTTTCTAGTAGTTCACCAATTAAGCACATGTCAAAGTTTCAATATCTGATCCTATTTCCTATGCCAAAATATGAAACTACTACTAAAAGAATTCCAGAGAGCAAAGATACTTTAAAAAATAATTACACCAACAGTTTAAAATGTTGAAATAAAACGATGTACTATAAAAAGCAGAGAACAGTTAAAAACTATATCACATCATTACGTATATGTTGTGACCACCCTTTGCATTTAAAACTGCATCAATTCTCTTCGGAACACTGTCCTGCAGTTCTATAAGACAATGAGCTGGTAGGTTGTACCAAACATATTGGAGAATTCGCCACAGTTTTAGAAAATGAATGTTTGTAAATCAAATTTGCTATTTTCTACTGACACTAATATAGAAAACAATTAAATAAATAAATAAAATAATGATTTTTTTTATTTTTTATTATCCACTACACATCCACCAAATATCAATTCTCCATCCATCCATCCATTATCTGAACCCGCTTATCCTGATCAGGGTCGCAGGGGGGCTGGAGCCTATCCCAGCATACATTGGGCGAAAGGCAGGAATACACCCTGGACAGGTCGCCAGTCCATCGCAAGGCACACACACCATTCACTCACACACTCATACCTACGGGCAATTTAGACTCTCCAATCAGCCTAACGTGCATGTCTTTGGACTGTGGGAGGAAACCGGAGTACCTGGAGGAAACCCACGCAGACACAGGGAGAACATGCAAACTCCGCACAGAGAGGCCCCGGCCGACGGGGATTCGAACCCAGGACCTCCTCGCTGTGAGGCGGCAGTGCTACCCACTGCACCATCCGTGCCGCCCCAAATATCAATTCTAAATAATGTAAATAACTGTAATAGTGCACATTACAAGTCAGATATAAAATCTGAATTGAAGACAGGATTGTATGGGTGTGGTCTTGACCACCTCGTAACCCCACCTCCCTCCTCTACTCCTCCCAAAATATACAAACCCCAAGTAAATTGTTTTGGAGAGGGATAAGGTCAGTAGAGGGATTAAGAGCTTAAAAATAGCTAAATGCAAACTAAACACAGAAAGTCCCCTGGGATTCAAACCCAGGATGTTGTGGTTAAGAGTTATCCACTGCACCACCATTTTGTCACAAGGCCCATTGCTACACATCTCTCTATAAACAACTCTATATACAAATTTCATGAGACAATGGGAGATGTGCAATGAGACTAAAACCTTTATTGGCCATTCATTCTTGATGTCATCAAGGTACCTGACCCAATAGCTCATAACTCAGTAATCAATTGTACTCAATTCAATCCCCACATAGAAATGATGGAGATTTTTTGATTATATATACATTGATATTACAATCCATTTGATTTCTCTAATTTAGCTGATGCATAATACATACCATAATCTACACCATGCAATGTAGTCTGAATCTATTCACGGATTGACCTTTAAAGTTGCTTATATATGTCAGGGTTGGGAAGGAGTATTGGCTGTGACCACCAGGGGGGTGCTTTATTACCTTCACCTGGTAGTCATTAGTATCAGCCAGGTACCTACCTCTGGAGAGTATTTAAGCTCTCATTCCCCTTCAGTCGTTGCTTCGGTGTACACTTATGCTCTGTCACCCAAGCTGGTATATGCACACGGTAGACTCTGGTAATCGAGTCAGGTATTGTGCTGGGTTTTGGTTCTTTCTGAGCCTGGTTCTTTTCACCAAAAGAAAATTATTAATATAGGTAAAGAAGGGGTTCTGCTCGTTGGCAGTGTGCCTTAGACGAACGCCTTCCTAGGGATTGAGTTTCTTGGTTTACTTTTATTTTTCGGCTCGTGTGAGTCCGTGGGTACGGGACGGTGTCCCAGGTATGTACTTTTATTTCTAAGTTTTTCCGGAGCTGCGACTCCTGGTGTTTTATTTTCTGTGCCTAGTATTTTACACTAGGTTGTACGGTTATTTTGGGTTTCCCCCCTGTTTCGGGGGTTGAGTGCGCACGTTTATGCACTCTGTTTTTCGTTATTTCTTCGCCCTGGTTTTAATGGGTAGCTTTAATTTTTGAGCCGTTATTTGGGGCTCTTATTTGTGCGGAGCTGTCTCCGATTGTCTCCGGTCTCTGCTATTTCCCCGGGGTCTGGGTGGCGGACACTTTTGTGTGTTCGCTCACTTAGGATCACCCTTAGTCGCGCTTGGCTCTCCACACCTCCTCGCTACAATATAGGGCAAATGTAGGGTGTCAAAGACTTTTACACAGTAGTGTATATCTTAAAATTGACAAAAACTGTAATAAATAAATAAATAGATTACAGGCAACAATGAGCTCCAATACTTTGACCAAGAAAATTATATCTGAAATTCACAACTCACAAACTGTACAATACAGTAATACGAGTGTATAACATTATGGGCAATTGTGAGACAAAATTATGGCAAAAGTCACAAAGACAGCTGTTATCACGTATAGTACACAATGTTATCAAGTGTAGTACATGAGGCTTACATCTTGATAGAAAATTAGTGACATTATGTGGCAAGACTCTACATACCACTAAAGTGTACGTGGTTGAATATGAGAGGTCCTCGAATACAAAATGACATTCAGTCTCATTTTTTGTTCTTTCTGTTTTGCCATCTCGTTTTAACTCTGCATAATAGGATTTTTTTGGTCCATTCCAGTTGACATTAAAATCACATTTTATAGTAAAAGAGTTTGAAGACTTTGGGATAGGCCTTGGTTTTGTTGTTATTTCTGCTTCAGGTTCTGTCATGAAAAAAACACAGGTTTAATAAGGCAGGAAACTGAATCAATGAAAGTATACAAACAGTACATGCACACTCAGAGTAGTGTTTATAATCACATTGTCAACATAGATCTGCTGGTAATTCAGCATAACATACATTAGCCATGTAATGTAAATCGACTCATATTCACGGATGTACACTTTAGTCCTTGTATGTAATAATGAATAAACTGTAAATAAACATAATGCCTTCCAAAGTAATGATGGAATTATTTCCTGAACTAATTCAGTGAAATTAGGAATAATCTTTGATAGAGTCTACTATCCAATGCTGCCGTGCATTACGACATGAATGACTCCTAATCTTTCATAAAATGTTGTACAAATAGTGTGATTTAAATTCATGCCCAATGTAAAACCTCACTTTTTATATAATAATGACATAATTCTTTTATAGAATTTTTTTTTTGATTTGCAAAAAAAAAAGATTAACATAATGTATGGACATAGAAGCATATACATATTCTATATATGGTTGGCACATGGTAAATGGTCAACATTTATATAGCGCCTTTAGTGATTGGCTGACATGCAAGGCAGCTACTAGCATTTAGGGTTTTGGTGTTAAGCTCAGGGACACTCTGACACACCCAGGGTGGGAATCAAACCAGCAACCCTCTGACTGCCGGACGACTGCTTTTACCGCCTGAGCCAATGTCGATATATACTTACTCCCAGGCGCTGTCTTGATTTTTATCACAGAATTGTTAATATTTTTGTTATAGCATTGAAGTCTGAAAGAGAGTTCGTACTCTCTGTATGGCGTTAGACTGGTGAAATTGAATTCAGTGTTATTGGATTCCACAGAGTCTATAGAGTCTGCAGAAAAAAAATACAATTGCTTAGAAAATTTATAACAAAAAGAAACATGGTTATTATGTGAGGCATTCTAAGCAAGCATAATCAATAAATGCTTTCTTTTTATTGCCTGTACTACTTCCTCTTATAAGTATTGTCTTTTCAGCTAGACAGAAAATCCTGCAAATCCTGCTGTATATGGTCATTATTACCAGTGGTAAAGAGAATCGTGGTTTTAACTGGATCTTCTTACCTTCCTTAAAATGATATTTGCAAGAGTTTTTGTATTCCAGGTCACTTAAAAGTTTGGGGCATTTTTCGGAGCTTATTTCCCAAGATAGTTTTGCAGAATAATTTGAGATATTTTGCCTAGTGTTGATTAGGATTACATCTGGAAGAGAATGATAATAATTAATCATGATGGAAATAACATTTTGGTACTGTAGTAGCAATAACAGTATAGTCGCAATAGCAATAAAAGAGTTGTGAAATGTATGTGTGGAACTTTAGTTCTGGTTTTGGTACACATATTGTACAAAAATGAGTTGTGCCTGTATATAAGAAAAACTGTGGGACAATGAGACATTGTTTTGTTAGACAACACAAGTGCCCTCCATAGAGTTTTGGACAAAGATGAATTTAGATTTGTAAAAGTCATGTAATTTGTTCATGAAAAACTAAAACGCATAAAAATACCCATTAAAAAGCTGCATTTCAACCACATGAGAATTGTTTAATTACAAATATAAAATACAGGGCCATATCTCAAAAAAATATGCACTTGTCCCACACTTTATTGAGGGCATTGTAGGTATGTTAAGACAACTGTATTTATTTGAATATTTGCCAGATCATTTTCATGAGGAATACACAGATTAACTGCAGCACCTGCCTGATAAAGTACCAAAGACCTTTTTACAAAAAGATGGGGTTTTGACACTTGGAGGACAAAAAGCTATAGCTTATTCCTCTGTATGGATCCCAGAATTAAATTTGAAAGTCTGCAGCTGCGTAGTGTTCTATTCACTTCTGCATTTATATATACATGAATATATACACACCAAGCACTATTCAGTATTTATTAGACTATTTTTTTAGACTTCTACTGCTGTAGCCTATCCACTTAGAGTTATGATGTGTTGTGTGTTCAGAGATGCTGCATACTACTGTTGTAATGTGTGGTTATTTGTGTTACAGTCACCTTCCTGTCAGCTTTGACTAGTCTGGCCATTTTCCTCTGACGTCTCTCATTAACAAGGCGTTTCTGACTGCAGAACTACTGCTCACTGGATTTTTTTGTGTGTTTTTCTTTGCACCAAACTCTAGAGACTAGTGTGAGTGAAAATCCGAGGAGATCAGCAGTTTCTGAGATGCTCAAACCACCCTGTCTGCCACCAACAATCATTCCATGGTCAAAGTCACTTAGATCACATTTTTTCCCAATTCTGAAGATTCATGTGAACGTTAACTGAAGCTCCTGACCCATATCTACATGACTGTATGAATTGCACTGCTGCCACACAATTGACTGATTAGATAATTGCATGAATAAGTAGGTGTAATACAGTACAATAAAGTTCCTAATAAAGTGCTTGGTGAGTGTACATTGTATGATCTTGTACAATATATGATCTTAAAGATAAAAAAGCCTACTTTTTCAAAGAACAGCAGTAACAAACATAATTTTTTTTTTTTATTGATTGTTTATCACTATTGCATGCTGTATGCATTTTAGTAACCTCTCTGATTTTAGATATCACATACTACATCTCAAAAATAAAATTCAACACAGATCCACTTACCACAATTTGTGTCAATTTCTATCTTTTTTATTGTTTGGGGGCGAATTGGTTTTCCTTTGTACAGTACCGTTGCATTGCACTGGTACGTCTGAAAAAGTCTTAGTTCTTCTTCCGTGTATTTACCTTGCAATGAGAAAAAGCAATTTAATTTTCACAATTATTCTCCAATATATAATGAACACTGACTCAAATATGCATTTTGTTAAGGAACCATATAATAGATAATTAAGTCAAATGGAATCAGTAGCTATTGAACTGTTCGGCTTAATACAGTATGTATTAATAGTTTCAGCACAGAAAAAACTTTAATAGTACTGGTTATGTATTTCTGATATTACCATAACATTTTTAATTCATATTGCTATATTATATTTATATAGGTGATGAACAAATCTAAAACTAAGGTTCTGTAAATGAGGGACAAGTATATGAAAAATCATTGCTTAAAAAACAGTAAAATACAGTATGTAGGGTGAAGACAGGTAATTTGCGATACTTCTTTGTAATGCCCTCAGACTCAGAATTTACAAAGAAGTGTCCCAAAAGTACCTGAATTAACCATACTATATTAATGCAGTAGGCCTACCCGATTTTGTTGTACTTCCACAACTGATGTTCACGTTCTGATCAGCTTCATTACTGCATTGAGATGGCCATGTCTTGCTTATGTTCACTGGCCATTTTCCAATTTGTTTAATCTTAATATCGTCTAAACCTGTAAAAACAGAACAAGAAGTTGAGAGAAGCTGAAACCAAGAAAAGCACTTGTCAAAAACAGGGAATATAATATTACTTATATAATATTAACATCCTTAAATAGAAATGAAGCCTTTGAGGACAGAATTCAGCTGAACTATTTTGTGGCTTCATTATGATGCGATTTTAGCAGATAAGAAAAATGGACATACCTGGGGCTATTTCTATTTGTTTTGATTTTGTTAGATTACATTCAGCTGAAGTTATTGATGCTTCAACAGAGGAGCAGTACGCTGCTTTACTTATGTTGTAGCAGTCCTGTACTTTTGTGCCATTAACATAAAACAATATGTCATGACGGGTCATCAAAGGCGTAGGCGTACGGCACACTTTCATTGTGGAAGAGTCGAATTCTATTGTGAGTTTATCTTGGGGGGGAAAAAAGCAATATGCAACATACATTAATTATTACCACCAAAGATCTATAGCTACATACATTAAAGGACACAGATAAGGAAATTACTTGTTTATAACTTTTGTAACAATGATCAAGAAATTAATATGCAAAAAAATAAATGCTTACAGCTAACAGCTAGCCGTTATTCCCCAGTAAAAACTTTTTGGAAAACCGGAATATTCCATTCATATCGAGTGGAGATGATACAAACATGATATTAACAAATTTATTCATTGAGGCCAAAGTTTTCTTGACTTACAAGCATCATTGTAATCATCTGGTTTGAGAGTGCAATTGTTTACATTTATAGTTATGTTGCTAGCGCAAAGCCTCATTATTGTGTGAGATGAACCAAAGAATGTCTCCAAGGTACCATCCTCATACTTTATTGTATAGTTTCCTTCTGAAGGGGTGATGATTTTAATTCCAAATGGTATTGTTTCATTTCTGTAGCCAGCTGTAAGGAAAAGCATTAATTGCTGTTTGAATTGTTCTCTAGACATGCAAATGGTTCATGCATCTTCTTGTTCATCATAAAACAGATCAAACAGAAAACCAAAATATGCAATACAGGCAGTGCAGTAATAAACCAGGGATATTTCACAGTTGGAAAAAGATGGGTAAAGTAAGGAGGCCAGAGCATTATATTCATTTTGGTGGTGCAGGTCATGTAGTCAAAGGGTCTATGGCCAAAGAATATGCAATGTAACCTATGCACCATATTAATTACACAGCAGTCATTTCTTCTATAATCAGTATGACATGTCGAATGCCAAGATTTACTCACCACAGGGAACTGGGGCTGGGATGGAGAGGAGGAAAGAAAATAGTTAGAATCGTTTAATGTTTCCCCCCATTTTGCATCCCAAATCCCATCCCATCAGCACTCTTTGCTGTAGCCTCTGCTGTTGATTCAGTGGAGCTTGCGCTCTCCTCCACAGCATGTGCTGACAGCCAGGATTGTTTTGTAAAACCACATTTTAAAAGCAACAGTTGGGCTCACTCATACAGTACATGAGTCACAGGGAAGCAGTTCAGCTTCAGTTTAACTAGCAGGCAGGTGAGTGACAAGATGTAGTCACAATGGCCGACTAAACCCTTCCCATTCTACTATAACAGCCAGCAGACACGGTGCCCCTCGGGTCTGCTGGCCACAGCCAACACTGGAATGTTCTGGATTTCATACCAGAGCATAGGGCCCATCCATGCATTGGATCAGCTAGTACCTTAACAGAAAGCCCCATTAATTGGAGCAAATTCAAAACAAACTGAACTACAACATCAACAAACTCATCCAAAGACTGAGAGTGATAAATCCTGTGGAGATAAGGCCAACCTGTCACTGAACCAGTAGTATTGAGTGCAGGTGTGGTAGGCGTGGTGCTTGCAGGGTCAGTGGTGACTGAGTGGGTGGATGATTGGCTAGAATTTTCCGATCCTGAAAATGGAGAGTATGCATTAAACATGAAGCAGAGGTTTTCCCAGGCCATTTTAGATAGGATCTACACTTATTTGATTGAGCAGCCACAGAGCAAGTTGTGCAACATTCATTTGGATGAAAGGGTAAAAGGACATTACCTGTAGAGAAGGAGAGATAGGATGACGTGGGGGTAAGATTTGTAGAGGTGCGTGCAAGTGTAGTTGATTGATTGTCTGAAAGTTACATGATTTCACAAAGGTAAGAGCATCATAAGGTGTATTTTGTGCTACAGAACGCTAGTGCTGGAAAACCAAGCAACCTATTATATAATAAATAGTCACTAAGCTGCTGTGATATCATACGGTGACTGCACACACACTGCTAAAGAGATAAAGGGACACAAGCTTCTTCGCACTCAGTTTTGTCTTATCTTGATTCAGTCTTGTTCCAAATATATCTGAATTTAATTGCGTTGGCACTAGATGTTAGTTTCCTCTGATGAGACATATTAAAACATTACCTGGTGCGTGGGTGACATGGATGGATGAGTGGATGAGTGGAAGGCTGGTGTGTGGAGGTAAGGGGGTTGAATAAAAGGCTGTGTAACATAATAATATCAATCAGCACCAAACACATCACAAGAATCTTGTGTCTTATTGAAAACTCACGACAAAACAGTAGAAATCCAGCTCTTAGCACAAAATGTCACATTATAACAATAATACAATATCACATATAATACTAGAAAGACCTCATGAACATACATTCTAAGGAGTGTTTTACCTGTGGTTGGGCTATTGCCGTCAGGTATGGATGCGGGTAAGGTTGCAGTTGTGACTGGAGGAACCGAGACAGTGAATGTTGTGAGTGTGGGCACAGTTGAAAGTGGCAGAGTAGGGGCTTAGTGCAGACAGTGGTGACATTCCCAAACTTTTCCACAGATTTGTGCTGCTTACAGTCTTGAGTTGGAAACCAATGTCCTTCGGAAAAGTTAGAAGTTACAGTATACACTATATCAGTGAGTTGGTTGAGTTCCAAACCATGGAATTGGATGACCCAAGCTGATTGAGGTGTAAGGAAGTTATAGTGTGCAATGGTAAATTATTTTAATTACAGATGAAAACCCTCATTGGATATTTACCACCAAATGATTTCATTCAAATAAATTATGTACTGTATACACCACTGAGGTTCAGACATAATGAAGAATGTATTTATGGCAGGGCATAAGTCTTTCTTATGAATGCTTTTCTTTCTTACAAAATTATTTACCAATAGTTGACTGAATTGGGGTCAGCTTCAGACTAGAGATCATCAGGTTGCTGAACCACCACAGCAAATGGAATGGCTTGATGAAAAATAGTCCAAATGAAACTGCATCTACCTGTATTCAAAGGTTTCCTCTTATACTGTAAGACACATATTAAAACATTACCTGGTGTGTGGATGGAATTGGGCTGGGTGAGTGGGAGAGTGCTGGTACTGGTGCGTGGAGGTGAGGTGGTTGAAGGAAACGCTGTGCAACATAACCATATCAATCAGCTGCAAAAGCATTCAATCATGCATATTACAGAATATTCATAAGCAATAGAACTCCAGCCCTCAGCACACAATATCACAGTTTATTACGCTTGTGCAAACCAGACCTGGGTCAAATTTTCTATGCTTTACTGAGCTTTTCTAGTGTATTGGAACCAATTAAATACTCTCAATAAGTTCAAACCCTGCCTCTGGTCCTCTTTGTTGTCTCAACAATCAGCTCCAAAAGCATCACAAGAATCTTGTGTCTTATTGAGCACTTTATTAGGAACACCTGTACACCTACTTATTCATGAGAGTATCGAATCAGCCAATCATGTGGCAGCAGTGTAATGCATAAATTCATGCAGATACGGGTTAGGAGCTTATTATTCACATCAACCATCAGAATGGGTAAAGTGATCTAAGTGATTTTCACTGTGCCATGATTGTTGGTGCCAGGCGGGCTGATTTGTATTTCTGTAACAGCTGATCTCCTGGGATCTTCGTGCACAACAGTCTCTCGAGTTTACTCAGAGTGGTGAGAAAAACAAAAACATCCAACGAGTGGCAGTTCTGCGGATGGAAATGCCTTGTTGATGAGAGAGGCCAACGAAGAATGGTCAGACTGGTTTGAGCTGACAGAAAGGTAACTCAGATAATGACTCTGTACAATGGTGGTGAGCAGAAAAGCATCTCAGAATGCACAACACATCGAACCTTGAGGCGGATGGGCTACAACAGCAGACAACCACATCGATTTTCACTTCTGTCAGCCAAAAACAGAAAGCTAAGGCTGCAGTAGGCACAGGCTCACCAAAACTTGACAGTTAAAGACTGTAAAAATGTAGCCTGGTCTGTTGAATCTGCTGAGGCATACAGATGGTAGGCTAGGGAATTTGGCGGCAACGGCGTGAATTCATGGACCCAACCTGCCTTGTGTCAACAGTCCAGGCTGGTGGAGGTGATGTAATGGTGTGGGGAATGTTTTCTCAGCACATTTGGGCCTGTTAATACCAATCAATCATTGGTTGAATGCCACAGCCTATTTGAGTATTGTAGTTGACCATGTACATCCCTTCATGGCCACAATGTACCCATCTTCTAATGGTTACTTCTAGCATGATAATGCACCATGTCACAAAGCAAAAGTCATCTCAAACTGGTTTCATGAACATGACAGTGAGTTCAATATTTTTCAGTGGCCTTCCCAGTCACCGGATCTAATCTAATAGAACAACTTTGGGATGTGGTAGAACGTGGGATTTGCAGCATGAATGTACAGCTGACAAATCTGGAGAAATTACATGATGCAATCATGTCAACATGGAACACATTCACAATATAATCCATGGCATGAAGAATTGAGGCTGTTTTGAGAGCAAAGGGAGGTCCTACCCAGTATTAGTATAGTGTTCCTAATAAAGTGCTTAGTGAGTGTATAATATCACAAAGACCTCATTCACGCACATTCTAAGAAGTGTCTTACCTGGAGCTGTGTTGCCTTCAGGTGCAGTTGCGGTTTTGTTTGAGTCTGGACAAACCAAGACAGAGAATGTTGTGAGATTGGGTACATTTGAAAGCAGTAATTATTTTGCTGTATGGAGCAGTGGTGACATATCAAAAAACATTTTCATAGTAACAGTAGTATTATGTTCTACAGTAATATTAGTCTTTGTTATGAAATATTAATATACAATTTATAATAACATTATATGAAGTTGAATGATCAACTTCAGACATTAGGTAATTTCACTATGCTCACTGGATTTTTTTGGGTGTTTTTTGCACCAAAATCTAGAGACTGTTTTGTGTAATAATCCAAGGAGCAGATTTTGATATTCTCAAACCACCCTGTCTGCCACCAACAATCATTTCACAGTCAAAGTCACTTAGATCACATTTTGATGGTTGATGTGAACCTTAACTGAAGCTCCTGACCCATATCTACATGATTGTATGCATTGCACAGCTGGCACACAATTGGCTGATTGGATAATTGCATGAATAAGTAGGTGTAATAAAGTGCACGGTGAGTGTATATTTCTGCTGAGCAACACAAACTACATGCAGCCTATTATTTGCTACTTGCAGCCTGCTGGCGGCAGAGGCCAGAAACATTTGGAGTTTCCGAATGCGAACATGTTAAAATAATCGCCTAAAATAATTTTATCCATTACACTTGTGCAGAGTGACAGTGAACATAGCAGTCAGTGTTCATTGCAGTCCTGATCAAGTTGTATCGTAACTGAGAGCCTGTGAGACATTTGTGTTAATGTTACAACTGAAATTTGCTGTCTGCATTTAAATAAAAAGTTTGTAGTCATACACAAAACAGTAGTTATCTATGTCTTGCGGTCACAAAATGAAAATTAATTTATGAAGCAAAATTACTTACCAGTTGTCAATCCATTACCTGAAAATAGAAAAAGAAGATGAGAAAATTAAAAAATGTGTCCTTCATACCATTTGTGAGCAGAGGAACAAGCATAGAGAATAGTGTAACAGCTTTATTTATTTTTTTGCATTTTGCATTTTGCATTGACTTCCTGCTACTTGTGTTGATTTCTTCAGAATGTAGCTTGGAAGGAAAAGGGTGGTGTTAGCAGTGGTTTGCAACCTCAGACTCTTGAAATGGCATAACCTGGTTGCCATGGCAATGAATTGCATGGGCGAACAGTGATATTTCAACATTACAACCACAACTTCCTGAGTATCTACTACATCCCCTGGTTTTCAGAGGCTTTTTAGTTTCAGTTCTGACGCCCGTATATCAAAATGTGAATTTCTTATGAAGCATGTGAGCTATTATAAGTATTTTACATTTCTAATGAATTCTCCATAACGTTTTACTTTCATTTGAGTTCTATTCTCGTTGAATCAGTATTAAATGTGAACTAGTAAGAATATCTTTATTTGTACTGTTAGAAGCAAGCAGTGAATTGTTTGATAAAATAAAATACACCCAGTAATAAATAAATAGGCAACACACTGCACAAAGACAAGCTTTTTAAGCCCTTAAGTTTAATTTGCATTCGTTTTTATGGTGAATTTCTCTATAAATGTACTCATAGCATATACAATTTGACAGCGATGAAACCCACTGTTCTAACTGTATAAACTATTTTACAATGCCATTGTTTTTGCAACAACAACATCAATCAATGGACCTCAGTTAGTAGATTATTAAAGTGTATGCAATTATTGTAGTTACTGTAGTTATTTTTGAAAATCGTCCAGACATGCTGCTGCCAGAGACGGGGGAAATAAGGAGAGTGAGGTAGAGAGGGAGAGGGAGAGGGAGAGGGAGAAGGTGGGGGAGGATGACATGCAGGGGAAAGTGAGCACACTTTTTCTGAGAGCATTTAGTATACCAGTTAGTATATCAGCTCTTCATGCGTAGTTTACTAGTCTACTAGTTGATGCTTTTAACTTGTGGAAGAACCTATGCACTTTGGATTAAAAGCATCTGACTAAAATATAAATATAAAATATAAAAATAAAATATAAAATACAATACAATACAATATACAGTATTTTACACCTCAGAATGTGTATCATTTGGTTATTATTGTGTCCTTTTGTGTCCATATTTTTAATACAGTATATCTGTGTGTAAATTAAGCGTGTTGTATAGCTATATTTGCATGGTAGAATATGGTTGTTGTAAAGTCCTTTGGTAGCATGATTGAAAATGTGTTTGTTATGGTAGATCAAAAATGTTAATATACATGACATCTTCATATTTTCACGTTTTTGAGATGTTTTTGTGAGCATGACTATGGTGGAAAAATCAGTCAGTATTTTTAACTGAAGAGAAGATATGAATATCATCTTGCATGTTTTTTTTCAATATCTGGGAACATTTACAATGTATTTCTTATGTGTGCTTAATTACACAAGACATAATTTTGCTACCACTGTGATGTAAATAGCAGTAAGAATATAATATCTCTTGATAATTAGTTCATTATAATATTAGCTACATGGCTGCTAGCCTTTGCTAATCATCAAAACAGCAAGCTATGCAAATTACTGTTAAAGTACGGCAAATTGGCTACCCAACTTGCCATTTGCAAACTATGATCCATAGATTTTCTGCACACATTTGTAGTCACACATAATCAATCCAATCAGCTACAGCAATGCATCCATTGCTGTATTCATTTGAAAAAGCCCAGATGTTGCTGTGTTATTTTTCTCTGGGTTAAACCATTCATCAACAATCTCATATTTACCTCTCTTACCCCAGTAAAGATTGGGTCCATCAACAAAGCTCAGGGGAAGGGCTTTAACCATGGATTTAGCCATGCGCTCATGGACTCCGTACAGGATTACGGAGTTAGCCAGATAACTGCACAGTAAAACCTGGACTGGACCCCACCTGGAACATTGACTGAAGCTTGTGCAGTTATCCAACGAACTCAGTAATCATGCTTTGTGGAACAAGCCCATGGTGCTGGAACAGCAAAAGGCATGATCTGGGCTGGTGTGACGACAATAAAACATATTTCATCTTAAACAGGTAATTGTTTTGCTGCCTGCACTCTGTGACTCTGAGGCCACATTGATACTTCTACAGTAACACAACTAGAGAGAATAATGCAGCAGCTCACATTTCCTGTAAAGACCATGTCTTGTAGAGGAATAAATAGATACAGGATGTGGGTTTCTCTACTCAGTGCTCCATTGTGATGCTGCTGCTCTTCCTTTCTGCACTGAGAAATTCAACTAGTCCACCCACTCACAACTTGAACATGAGACTACTCTAAAATGAGTATTTGAAAGAACCTTTTCATGCCACTGTAATAATTACCATCATACATACATTTTTGGCCATTGCTGGTTTTGGATTCTTCCAGAAAATGTGAGCATTGTGTGATGACATGACTGTAAGTGATGTGATACCAAACAACTGATCATTGATTCATATCTCTGAAATGTGTATTATTGGACAAAATCTGCCAAACAAACTTGATGCAGATCTTTCCCCCCTTTTTTTGTTGAAATAAAATCCAATATATATACACTATATACACTAAAGCCTGATGTAAGCATGTAAAGCTACAAACAAAATAATATGAATGCATAATTCAATGACATTTTATTTAAATTGGTGGAAGGAATATTTTAACACTGCCATTATGATTAATTAAGGAGAATTCAGGTATTTATGGCACAATTATCATAGATAGTAAACTCCATGTCACCATGCTTAGCGATAATTGGTGAAAACATGCCAATGCAGTTGTAAATGGTTGCAAGCTGTAATTCTTTAAGTTAAGGTATATTTTCAAAGGGACAAGACACTTGTGTCATAGTTCTTATAACATATCATTATTTTAGTTTGTGCTTGCTGTGCTGATTGTTTTACTCCAAGCGTTATGGAACTAACATTTAACATGCCTGTTTAATGTCCGGAGTGTGAAGAACAAGGCTGAAAACTGGACTAAGTTGTCTCTCACAGCGAGCAATGGCTAACATGTCAAGACCACCAAGATGACCGTAGTTTTATCAAAGATTTCTCACGACCATTTGGACAGCATCAGAAAATAATCGTTTCAGCAGTGAGGAGGAAGCCCAACATTTTTATCCAGGCAACCATCCAGTACCCCAGTGATCATCAACATCAACATTCCAGTATTGGATGTAGATGTAATAAGGTGTAATTTGATAGCATATAGTAATGAGCAGCCAAAGGTATCGTAAAAAAATCATCTGCAATGTCAAAAATGGGTACACTGTATTTTGAAGAAAAATGCTGATGCTTTACATTTGCAGTCAATAAAAATCTAGAATTCCCACTCACAGAGAATGGTGGCAGATTTTCTATTCTGAAACTATTACTGAAACTGATTACTAATAAACCCCCCCCCCCCCCCCCCCCCATATTCTGTACCCGTCCTATAAAAGTGTCAATATCTCAGAAACTATTTACTGCACAAACATGGTTGAAGACTTAGATTAAAGAGGATTGTACCATTCAAAAAATTTGAGACAGAACACATATTTGTCAGAGCATGCACATCCAGTATAGTTAATTATATAGCTTTGGTTTATCACTGAATATTTCAATTCCTAAGTCAAGGACCAACCCATTCAAATTCCCCATCTGCTGATCATTCTATATATTTTTTTCTATTAAAACATATTTTTTGATGCTAATTGTAAAGAAAATTAACCTTCACGTGTTTTATTTACTCATATGAAAAAAAGTTGGCCTGGGGTGTCTCGGTGGCGCAGCCTGCAGAGCACTGACCGCATGCTCATTGTGAGCTGCGACGTCAAAGGCTCGAATCCGGCTGTCTTACAATTTGTCGCATGTCTTTCCCTCTCTCTCGTCCCCGTTCTTCCTGTCTCTATATACTGTCCAATAAAGCTGAAAAAGGCGTAAAAAATATCTTTAAAAAAAAGAAAATGTCGGCCTGACGTGGAAGAAAAAAAACTATGTGTTTATTCATGCAGCTTCTGAATTGTATATTTTTGTTCTTATACTGGAATATGATTTTTTGAGGTTGTTAGAATTTGCCTTTTATTGTCTGAGTCTGTGACTTGGTTAGGATTGTAAACTTACTGTGTTTGGTTCACAGTTCACAGTTAGGTGAATGTTCAACATCACTCTGTACATAAGGATTACACCTTATCATTGTACCAAAGTGGAAAAATCATTCCTTTCTGGGGTTGGATTGTATTATAAGAATATATTCATGGGTAAATGCACGGGTTTAGACAAAATTTGCAATGCAGGACCTTTGGGCAACCTGTTTATTACTTTAATGTTTGCAAGGGAAATCATATGAATACTATGGGATATTGCAGTTATGACTTAAAGACCATAAATCCAACTACATGTTTAGGCTTGTATGAAAATATGAAGATAAGCACAAGCATATTCCAATATCTTACTCCAGCAACATGTTGATAATCAGACACATGCTACATCAGTGAACTGAATTTCAATTTTTCATTTAAGATTGATTGACGTAAAGGTAGTCATTCTCATCATTCTCCAGACATAGATCAGTTTGAAGGCATTTGAGAATGTTCACCAACTTCTTCATTCTATGCTTCCCCTTTTCTCTCATTTTCTAATATGCCATTTTAGCAAGCTGATGCTGACAGGAAAGGGAGATATTAGTCAAGCTCAAAATGGAATAAGGAAGTGGTCTGATCTGTAGACCTGTGCGACTGAAACATGTCACGAATCAAGCTTACACTATAGCAAGGAACACATGAATGGTGCAGCAATAACTATTCCACACAGCAACTGATCTTTGAAATATTCAAGACCAAACTAGGCATGGTTTTCGCCCTAAATGTAGGCTCTAAAAGTACTCTTACCTATTACTTTTATAGTTCTCTCAAACTTTGCTTTCCTATTACAGTTTTTTACAATTGCTAACAAGCTGAGTACTTTTTCAAAACTCTTCACACAGCAACAGCACTGACTCAACCACCAAAAAAACCGGTATATTTATATTTATTTTTGCAAATATTTGCATTTCAAGACTCAAGTTAAAAACGTAACATATAGCCTAAAATGCATGTGGATAGCAACGTGCTAACCAGGAAATATTATATTGAAATGCATTCAAAACCCAGAGAAAACTTTCATAATAGTTATAGAAACAAAGAATAGAATATAACAATCATAGCTGATTCATGTGATGACTTGCCCAGGTGTCGGGGGAATTTCTATTTCATGACCATGACCATCTCCAAAAAAAGGGTGAAAGTGGGTGAAAGAGGAAGATAAATGACTTGGTGATGGAGGGGGAGAGGGTGAGGAGCACAAATTTGTAGTGCCATTCAACATACAAGATGGATGCCAGATGCCCCGGACGAGGTTCTTTCCCCAGTGTATGGAAAGATAGGACATAAGGTGTGATATTGACAAGAACATGTGGCCAAATGAAATAGACTGGGTAGACAAAAACCAGCATTACTGTACCTGTGACATCCAGTATTTATTTGTCTCTGTAAACTGCATAATTTTTACTTTACAGTATATAGTATTTGAATTTTGGTTCCCCATTTTAATTTGCAATGGCTGTATGACAAAAAAAAAAACTTTACTGTAGCGCTTAACTTGTCCCTGTGGCCTATACGGTAGTACATTCTACAGTAAGGATGTGCAGTTCTGTGTTATAATGGAAAGTTTTCAAATGCTTACCATTTCAAAGAAAGAACAAAGTACTTAAACTAGTTACAGTAACAAAAGAGAAGCTAGAGAGCACAAAATGATTTACTACTTTTAGATTGACAATAGTGCATCTAATGTAATGTCCCCAGTTGTTAGTGTGGTTTAGATTATTGTGCTACGATTGACAAAGTATTCTTGTTGCAAGAAAACTAGTGCTTGTGTATTGGTAGAATGATTATAGAGGTTTGGTAGAGTGTTTTTGACCATGAAATGAACTACTGTGCCAGGCTGTGTGTGTTTTTTATGAAAAAGGAAACTCAGTATTGAAAAATGCTTGTTAGCCATTGTAAAAAAAATATTTCAGAACCCATGCAATAGATATAATATGGGTATGGTGCTTCTCGTGTGTGTGTGTATGTGTGTGTCTTCGCAAAAAGTAGACTATATGCAAATTAAGCGCCTGTTCCACAAAGAAGGATTACTCCGCTAGCCAAAAAACCCAGACCCTTCTGAAATCTGGAACATGGACTGAAGTAAAAAGAGCTGTTCCAGGTTTTACTTTGTCATCATCCAACTCAATAATCCTGCATTGTGGACCAGACCATAGAGGCTATAAAACATGTGGAGATCAGTTGATCCTCCACTGACTACTTATATTGGCTCACATCAAAAAATATTTGGTGCATGCCTAGTGGGCAGATCTCTTTAAAAATTTGTAAGGCCCTAAGTGCCAGACCTCACTGTTCTGCTGCGTTCAGATTCTAACCTCTCCCCCATGTGTGCCTTCATTTCCAGGTTACATATCCTGACTGTTTTGGTCCCCTGGTGGAACAAGCTCCCACTGAGGTCAGGAGAGCAGAACTCTACACATCTCCTGACGTAAAGTGAAGGCCCGCCTCATCAGACAATACCATGGCTTTCTTTTTCAATTCCCATTTTCAACACTGTTAAAGGTATAGCTCTATAAATATAGGTTATCTGTATAGGGGTACTTTCTATTTTAAAGTTGGTTTGTTCTTTTCCCTGGGAGGCCTGCCACAGCGGTCGGGGACTGCTGCCACGCCTGGACAGATCCTGGAGCCACAGATTCGCCCCCCTACCCTAATCTACTGTAATCTACATCCCTCCATATGGACATTATAGTTTAGTGACTAGTTACTAGCTTACTAGTTCTCTTACAGCCTGTAGCGTAGTGGTTAAGGCAAATGACTGGGACACACAAGGTCGGTGGTTCTAATCCCAGTGTAGCCACAATCAAAAAGATCTGCACAGCCGTTGGGCCCTTGAGCAAGGCCCTTAACCCTGCATTGCTCCAGGGGAGGATTGTCTCCTGTGTAGTCTAATCAACTGTACGTCGCTCTGGATAAGAGCGTCTGCCAAATGCCAATAATGTAAAAAATATTAGCATCTCAAGCTGATATTTCTTCCTTTTTCTTCCCTTCTACTCTGTAAATAAAATAGAAAAATTGAAAACTGTTTATCAGAAATTGGCCTTCTATGGCCTTCTATTCACACTAATGTTCTCCATTTCTGTAAGTTGCTGTGGATAATAATATAACTGCTTGTATTGCAATGTAATGTTGCTAACAAATTTTAACCTGGTAAAACAGCAGCCATTTTGATCTAACAAGGTGGTATGGCCGTATTCAGTGATTTTACCCATTTAGGGTTTTTTTACCCAGCATTGCAACACTTGATTCACCTAATTTACAAATTATGGTCTAAATAGAATAATAGAAAGTAGAATCTAAAAACCTGTACTCACACTGGCCCTTTTCAGATAAGAGTTCAGGTGATGATAACAGCTTTGTGTTAGTTTAATTTGGTTAAAAGGGAATTAACTACTTGGAATGTATATTTTATCTACTAAATTAGTGCCCACACTGAGAAAATATGCTTCTATTTCATTTACTAAATATTTTATTTTTGCTACCATGTATCGCTGCTTGAATAGCTAAAATCAAATGAAAGCCCTTAGGGTGATAGAGGATGAGTATCAGTATTTTCTCAGTGAAAGTCACACCCTGATGTCATATACGTCTGACAATTTGTGCACCAAGAGCTACATTTACAGGACAAACACACACACGCACATGCAAACAAACAAAAATATATATAATAATTACACATACATAAGCTACTTCTCTTACTTCTCTGTTAAAACTTCTCATTTTTTGGAAGTGCTCAAAACAATTCCAAAAATGAGCATGTTATCACCCTTCCATGGTAGTATATTAAAACATTTTAATATGTTACAACTACTGATAAAAATTCAAACAATTGGTTTATACATTTTTAAAACAATTAAATTCAAAGTATCAATGGTATAACATTCATTGTAGCATATCCGTTGCCAAACCTAGATGCGTAAGAAAGTTCCTATTTATAACATTCAAAAATGAGAGTTTTAAAGAATTACATCTGAAAATGAATAATACCCAAATACTCACATTTGGTCAAGACTATCAGTCCTGTACAGAGCACCACAATCAGTCCGTAATGCCCTGCCATGTCCAGGAGTATGTTGAAATCCTCAGATACACCATACGTCCTATTGAAAACCAGCACAAGAGTTCAGCACAATTTTTTGACCTTAGATTTTTTACCTTAATTACCTTAAAATCAATAGTGAGTCCTACATACGTTTTCTTTCTTGTGTTATTGCTGGGCGTAGTTTGTTCACCAAACCCTAAACCTTGCTTCTTCTCATTCAACGGCCAGTGATGTCAGAAAGAAACTCCTACCTAGAGCTCAGTACTTGGGGCTTGTTCTTGACAGGAAGTTACATTTCTGACTGCGCCACGACATGCCTTCCTCTTGTTTCATTTCTCTCTAACGAACAACACAACATATGACCATTCATCTTCCGTGTAGTATCTGTGCTGTTCCATTTATAACAGAGTGAAATAAGCAATAATAAGGCACTAAAACACATTCTAGGATGTGTGTTCAAAATTCTTTAAACTGAAAGGCCAAATTTAGCTTTGAGCAAGTAACCTTACATCAGGTATACAGATTGTAGTTATTGATTCGGAAGTTTACACTATTGTATACTGCTAAGTGCTAGTGGAGGACAAATTGGAAGTGCCCATTGATGCTTAATCACACATTTGTCAACTGAAATCTGACATTGTACCTCCCACAATGGAGTCGGTGGCTCCCATAGTTTAGTAATTTTGTTAGCAGTGTTAATAGCTGCGTTGGTGGAGGAGGTGTTGAAACTGAAAGGCTTTTTATTCCCGTCAGTGGCCTTCGCCTTGTGTCCTGTTCAGTTCTGTTGCACCCACAACTGACACTGCAGCGCAGAAACTCGTCGACAACATGGGCTCCTCTCGAGGACGTTCTTCAAGGATTGCAAGTGCAGTGTCACATGTCTAGACCTTTCTCACTTTCTGTGAAAGATGTAGCCCCTAGAGAATAATATCACAACAGATACAAAGGGAACCAGCTACATTATTTAACTTATTTACTTATTGCTTATATTATCTTTCTATTTCCCCCAAAGTATTTAGTAGGAAACCAATGATATGAAAGCAAGCTCTAGTTTAGTTTAGTTTAGTTTTTCAAATTTTGATATAAAATATAGTCAATATTTTTTCCCTTTTGCCTCCTCCAATATCTAGCCTGTCACCCAAAAACAGATGACTTTTTATATAAAGCATGAATTCATCACATCCGATGAGACCATTATAGTTATATACACAAAATTTGGGTATAATTACCAAAATGGCTGCCAAATGACTCAACCAAGTATTACCCAGTAGTGGAGGGGTAGCACATACCACACATTTCCTCAATTTCAAGAAGCTGAATCTACTGTGGCGGCACGGATGGTGCAGTGGGTAGCACTGCCGCCTCACAGCAAGGAGGTCCTGGGTTCGAATCCCCGTCGGCCAGGGCCTCTCTGTGCGGAGTTTGCATGTTCTCCCCGTGTCTGCGTGGGTTTCCTCCGGGTACTCCAGTTTCCTCCCACAGTCCAAAGACATGCATGTGAGGCCGATTGGAGAGTCTAAATTGCCCGTAGGCATGAGTGTGTGAGTGAATGGTGCGTGTGCCCTGCGATGGACTGGCGACCTGTCCAGGGTGTATTCCTGCCTTTCGCCCAATGTATGCTGGGATAGGCTCCAGCCCCCCTGCAACCCTGTTCAGGATAAGCGGGTTCAGATAATGGATGGATGGATGGATGGATGAATCTACTGTGTTAGATTTGACTACAGTTCATATGAAACTTGTTACACGTATTCTGTCAATTGTGAGGTGGTGTATTTGTTAAATACGGATTGTTAGCGATCATCTTTAATCAGGAATGAAAATGTGTTAGCCTCAGTAGCTATGCTAGGACTACACCAAAGCCACAGTGGCGGAGATATAGGAGGTGCAGGCAGGTGCAGCTGCACCAGACCCCGTGGTCTGGGAGGGCCCGTGATCCTCTCGTGGAGAGCTGGCTCTGCATCTGGGGTGCACAACAAGGGCCGATCTGCTCCGGGATTTTGTTCCAACTTCTGCTCTGAATTATTTAATTAGCTGAATAATGTCTTGATCAGACATTTGTATATGCACCAGCTACAGCGGCCGACTGCAAGTGTATCCTAAAGTTTATACTGCTCAAGTTCAGGAGAGAACCAGCATCATTTCTAGAGTTGTCCGAAAAATAACAGTTGTTGTGCACCCCTGCTAAACATTTTTAACACTTTAGCACTTGTATTTGAGACAATCGGGAAAAGTGTTTGCATATGGTAAAAACATACATTCAAATTACGAATGGTTAAACTATCCAGATTATTGCTGTAGCAATACTTGCTACCTAGCTAACCAGCAGGTGAACTCTTAGCCTAGTGATTAGTTGGAAAATCAGTAAATTAATAACATATACATTGAAGGCCATAGCCTTGCCTACTACAAAAATATGCCCGACTACTGTATGCTCTTTTGATCTGATGTGCTGTGTAGGCCTAAGCAGGCTATCAGTCTGGCTAGTTATGATGTTTGTTTCGGTGACCATTTGTTAACGTCTCCACCAGCCTGTAGCTAAGCACTGTCAGGGATGAGGGCTGTTCATGGTTCTGATGTCTACCTTGACTGTAAAATATCTAGGCCTAATGGTACAGCGTGTGCTGTCAGGCTTCAGAACAAGGAACCCAATAGCCCACAGGAATAAAGTTTGAAGTCTTTATTGAGTTGGCAGCAGAGTAAACAGGTGGGGGTTGAAAACCAGCAAACAGGTGTAACAGAGTTCAGGCAGTTCGTAAGTGGTAATTCAGGCAGAGGTCCAATAGCCAGGCAAACAGATACAACACAGGTAATCCACAGGGTAGTCGAGGTCACAGGCGGAAGGTCGAAAACGAGAAGGCAACCCGGACAGGCAGATAAACAAAGTCTAAATCTGAAAGCATAAACCGGCAAAGCACAGCAGGTCAAAGACAAAACAGGTCGATGCACTGGTAAGCAGATAGAAAATAACGCTGGAAAGCAAGGTGGAAACACATGACAATCTGGCAACGAAATACAGAAACAGAGGGGTTTAAATACATTACTAATGAACATAAAATGAGGGGCAGGTGAGTAGAAAGCCTGGAGACAGGAAGGAAGTACATATATGGAGCGGAAGGCGGAGACACAAATAGAACACAGAAACAAATGAATGAGGGAAAATGACACGGAAAACAGACTACGGTGGCCACAGGGGGAAAGAAGAGGCAGAAACGCTGAGGACTTAGACACTGAACAGAGAACAGAAAACACAGATCATGACAGTATGTGTATGTTTGCGTACATCTGTCGGTAAGCGGAGCCGGTAAAGAAATATTGCACAGGGGTTGTCATAACTAGCTTCTGCCACTGCAAAGCCATGACAAATGAATATCATGTCAAACTGCACAGATATGAACCTCAGACTTTAACCTTTTAACTTTAAGATACCCATGCTGCTTAGTTAATCCATATTATGCATTTGCATATTTTCTGGCACACCCTGTAGTGCACATTATCAGCGAGTCTTGTTTAGCAAGCTAATAAACTGGCGGCTAACTAGCTGAACCTGACTTTTACTTGTAATCATGGTTACATGTGGCTTGCAAAGCCAACTCAATGGCAAGTGAAAATTAGCATAGTTGTTACAGTAAATGAATAAGTGATGAATTCCCTTCATCGTTTCCTTTTCAGTCAACTTTGTGGTACACCAGCTAAGCCTACACCATGCTATTAATGTATGTATCCTGATCTCTTGCAGCTAGAGTTATCAGTGATTTTGCCAAAAGGGGAACATTTCACTCTGATGACATTTCTTATAACCGGAAGTGAGATTGGAAACGCTGTTGAAAGATTGTTAAGCAAGTTTGGGGTGAATTGACCACTTCATTCTAGGGAATGCTGTGGCAACTCTTTCAGACCAATCAATGTAATATTTACAGTTAATAAGCTGTCTAAGCTAAGTGTCTCGGGCTTAAAGATAACCCGTTGGACCTGTCTGTTACTGCATCTGCAATATGGATCACAGAAAATAACATATTATACTGTACTTGGGGGGAAAAAAAGCACACGGATTGTAGGGGCAAACATGTTCAGATGTTGTACATACTGCGAATTTACAGCAAACCATCATATGCAATCAAACAGTTTTAACACCCTGTTTCCTGTTTCTTTCACCATGCTCCCTTTTTCTGCCTAATTGATGCCAGGTGTAGTACATACATCAGCCCATAGCAGGACTGTTGTCATGCTCCGCGTGCTATGCAGATGAATGCTCAAAAGCTACCCTTTTTGAGCTCAGCAACTCCAATATCAGATTTGTTGTCCATCCATCCATTATCTTAACCCGCTTATCCTGAACAGGGTCGCAGGGGGGCTGGAGCCTATCCCAGCATACATTGGGCAAAAGGCAGGAATACACCCTGGACAGGTTGCCAGTCCATCACAGGGCACACACACCATTCACTCATACGCTCATACATATGGGCAATTTAGACTCTCCAATCAGCTTAACCTGCATGTCTTTGGATTGTGGGAGGAAACCGGAGTACCCAGAGGAAACCCACGCAGACGCAGGGAGAACATGCAAACTCTGCACAGAGAGGCCCCGGCCGACGGGGATTCGAACCCAGGACCTCCTTGCTGTGAAGCGGCAGTGCTACCCACTGCACCATCTGTGCCACCTCCAGCACATCTCATTGATTGAAATAGCTAAGCTATAGATTTTCTTCTCTACTTTCCCTTGATTTTATTTATACATTGAATTTTCATTGAGCCAGTATGTCACACTTCTGGCCTTTTTCTGAGTCACTCGCACCTTTTCTATCTAGGCCGTGATGCAAGATACCACTTCCTTGCTTACTTGTTTGCGTGTTCTGCTGTTGGCTTCCATCCTGTTGGAGGAAGTCAGTCAGGGAGCTTATAGTACTTACCTTGGAGGTGAACCTACATACTAATACAGTTATTGCTGTATTGTAAGTTACAGTAATTACAATGAAGACTCCAGTTGAACAACTCCACAGAGGGTGTCTCTTTCAGAGAACTCTGTCTATCTGCCGTAGCAGACCAGTATTATTGGGCTAAGTCAATTCTTTTGATCAGTGTTTTAGCCAGCTGAAAACTGAAACAAGTATACTTTAGTTTGCGAAATTGGGCCAAGACAATGTAAGAACTCATTTAGCTCTAAAAACAAATCTGACATGAACACTTTGTCCCAAAATACTGGTGTACTTTGGTGGAAAATTCTGATTGCACAGACCCAGTGAGACCCAGCAATAGAAGATAAAAATTTTGCTTTTTTGAGCTCAGCTGATGTGGTATTATATATCATGGTGAACTGCATCTGAAAAAGTTGTGAAATCTAGAAACCTTTTCCATCACATGGATGGATAGTAATTTTCATAAGGGGAAACACACTTAAATTCCCTGTTAATATGAGGTGTTACCATTTCAATTAATCCCATAGTCATTTTATGTACACATCAAACGGTACTCATCAAATGGTGATCATTTCAAAATACCATCCATAAGTGTACAGTACTCAAATGAGAAAAAAATTTGAACAATATTGTGGATAATAAAAGTGCTAAGATTATCTAGCAATGATAATTAGTATAAGAATCTGAATATGCGTTCCTTCAGTAGGCAATGCATAATATATGAACACATGTCAGACTCTGGATAAGGAGATTTGCTGACACAGGTAAGAAATATACTATGCTGTAAGGTATAATAAAATATATGTATGTATGCTCTCCCATAGATAGCTCTTTGTTTCTGTGTGCACTGTTGGCAGAAATCGAAAGTCTCTGATTTCCCCAGTAAGCAAGCCAGACATCAAAACAAAATTAAACATTTTCCATTTATGTCTTTATAAAAATACATTTTAGAAAAATGTTGTAACATGCAGCAGGGCATTTTTAATGTTTTTTATTAAAGATATTCAATCTAAACCTGGAGACTCTTTCATTGAACTTTCATTGAAAAATATATATTCTTCAGATTTTACCCAGTAGAGTCAAACCATTAACTATTTAAATGGAATATCAACATTAGCCCATTTCCCTCACATTAATCATTTGTTTACAAGATGGACTACAACTGATGCGTGACATAAATTCAGTAAAATGAAGAAATGTTCTTTGGTATATAACTAATTGAAACACAGAACTGGCAGCCTGTAGAAATGTTAAAACCGCACTGAGCGTGAACTGACAATGAGGCCCTGCTCAGAGGTGCTCACGCTCTAAAATAAATCACACAGGAAGCCAGCTTCACATTCTTTGCACTTTTAACTTCACAAAGAAGAAGAATGCTTGTACCGTACTTCTTTACATATGTGAGAAACACTGTAGCTGAGCAGATGGCTGCTGGAGGTAGCCTGGGTTCTGGGGCCTGGGCAGTGGCGTGACTAGCTGTTAGAGAGAAGCGTGATGTCACAGAGAATTTGAAGCGAAGAGTGAAGGCAGGGTGGGTGCAATCAGTTCCGATAAAGTTTCCTGAAATAAATCATTCTTAACTTCCTCTTCTAGATGCTCGACTCAGGCGTCATCTGCACTGACGTCTCTACGGTGCAGCGAGCGGAACAGCAACCACTGATCTGCAGTTTGCTATCAAACCCCTACTGCACCACTGTTCAGCATCTTCTGGCTCCTGCCCCTTAACGAAAGGGTCCCTCCTCTCTTGGTCCCAGGTCTCCTCTACTCCTACTCCAGCAGTGGAATGGGCTCACAACTAGACCAGCCAGCAGAGCCACTGTGCCATAGACTCAAGCATGAAATGCATCAGTTTACATTGCATCTGGCTAACCTATTAATACGCATAGAGGTTACATACCAGAGCAGCACTACTCAACTGAAGTCCTGCGGGTTACGGTGTCTGCAGGCATTTGCCTCAACCATGCGCTACTCCACCTGTTATCACTAATTAGCTCATTATCTGAAGCAAGCAGGTAAAATAATTAGTGAAATCGGGTGGTGTAGCGCAGGGTTAAAGCAAATACCTGCAGACACTGCGGCCCGCAGGATGTGGAGTCGAGTAGCGCTATACTAGACTTATCTATGCTATATCTAAAACTATGACATCCAACTCATTTAATACTTGATGAACTACATCCTCCAACTCCCTCTTGCACCTATTATTATCCGGTTTATTACCAGTAGGTAACACTGATGACTTGGTATATACACTCAGCGAGCACTTTATTAGGTATTTTTTAGACTTCTTTTTTGGACTTATTTTTTAGACTTATTTTTTAGACTTATTTTCTTCGACCAGTCTGTCCATTCTCCTCTGACCTGTGTAATTAACAACGCATTGCCTGCAGAACTGCTGCTCACTAGATGTTTTTTAGTTTTTCGCACCATTATTAGCAAACTCTAGAGACTGTTGTGTGTGAAAATTTCTCAGAACCAAAACACTCTCAGTCCATGGTCAAAGATCACATTTCTTCTGCTGATTAAAGATTTGCATTAACAAGCTGGTGTACAGGTCTACCTAATAAATCGGTCACTGTATGTACATTGCCTATAAATGCATGGATGGATAAGCACGTCTGCTAAATGTCTAAATGTAAACATCCTCCTGAAATCACACAGCAAGCATGGCGGAGGCGGCCCGAGAGTGCCTATCTGCCAATGGAGTGGCAGAAGAAGTGCACTGTGGGTAGATACACCTCCCGCAGGGTACAGAGTTGTGTTGTGATCTGATGTCACTGCTATTGCATCAGGATACTTGGCCAGTGGCACATGTCAGCGAGCTGTCTCTGTCCGGTGTATGTGGAGATGTACTGCATGTGCATAATGTGATATCATTCTCTTCTCCAGGCCACCATGACAAAGAAAATGGCTCTGTGTGACAGATACAAGATGTGTGTGCCAAATTCTGAGGATCATTTCCTCTGAAACCAACTTACTCTGGTGAGAAATCTGGCAGAACGCAGCTCACAGCTGTTCAGTAAAGCACTTGATCCAGAGGCTGTATAGGGATTGTGTTGTTAATTCTTGGCTGGAGATACATTTTCAGATGTATTTGAGCAACAATCTTCTTCAGGTCACAATGTTTATCAGCAGTAATGATCTCATCCGCATTTTGGAATTTTCCATAAAACAGAACAAAGAGATAAATTCCATATACGCCCACTGGAGGGCAGTATGTTTCCACCTGGATGCTTGTCACACACAGTGGGAGTGTTTTTCTGAGATGTTTCATGATTGACTCTTCCCCGAGCTTGGGGAGTGGTCTGTACCTTTGCCCATGTATGTGTGTGAATATCATTTCTGCATTGGTGGACAGTGCTGGAAGTAGCCATTTTTTCCCAAACACTTTGCATCACTCAAGAAAACGGTAAAATTTTGCATAGATTTCTGTGCAGCTGTCTTGAAGTTCAATAGATGTAAGGACAACTGGGTTGTTTTCAGCCGTTGTTCAGAATGAGTGCTATACGAGAATAGACCCTGGAGTAAATTAAACAGTACAATTTTGCCAGGTCCACAAATAACCCTGCTGAAAAAAACAGCTCAAGCTAGGTTTTGAAACAGCTGGTAGCTGGTTGACCAGTTAGACCAGCTTCATATTCTACATGCTATGACCAGCTCAAACTATATTTTGAAACAGCTGGTAGCTGGTCATTTCAAGCTGGTCATAGCTGGATTTTACACCAGGGATTTTATACCAGGGAGAACTAATGACTCCAGCCCAACGCCTTGCCGGCCTGTACACCAGGTATTTCAGCCAAATGAAACGTATTCTATAATGAGTAGAATAGCCAACACACTGTACGGTGTGTTTCTGCATGAAGTTAATGTCACTATTCCATTATTAGAATGTTAAATCATAAATGTAATTAAATCATGCAGAGTTGTTTCTTTGCTACCTCTTGAGCAATTGTTTTATTTTCTTGCACATATCAGAATATGAAGCCAATGGCAATATGTATGACTATAATATTCAAATATAATTATAATAGCAATATTGATGATAATAATATTCATAACAATGTTTATATTATTCTTTGTGATGATAATGATACGTAACGGGTGGTGTTAGATTGTGAATATACATTTATTTCTGTGTTAATGGGTCTGCAGAGTGTTAATACATAGAGAAGTGGATTTGAAATCCAAACACAACACCTCAGAACAGGGGTTGCTACGACACACACTCCAGGTTGTGGAAATGCTTGATCAGTGAAAGAATATGGGACAGTGCGTCATATCTCCAGACTGGGAATTTTAATCACTTCCTCGTTTGGCCAGGACAAATGAAGCAAGCGCACAGACAGAAATGCCTGCTGCGATGTTCTGTGTCCAAACATTTCAGTCGCCTGAGCAGGAGGAATCCTGACGGCACACATGCTTTGTCCAAATAAGAAAAATTAGGGTACTACGACTTAATTAGACCGCTGTACACTGGTAAAACCCATTTCATTATTCTCAGTCTTAAAAATGTCTTCAATGAATGTTTGGATGAGATGGCATAGTAATTAAAATTCCATACCTGTGGATACAAAAAGTATCATGGGCTTCAGATTTCCTGTAATGACACACACGGGCTATTTACATTTAAAGGCTATTTCAAGCTGTATGGACAATAAGCAGGATTCCTTGCATTGTCAATCAAACCAAAAGAAAATACAATGTGATGTTCAGGGTAAATATGGAAGAGAGCATATATTTATGTCTGGGGTTGAGATTTGAAGTCCTGAAGCAGGTGTTAGTAGACCAATATATACTGTGTAGCATATGTGCTGGGCTGTGTGTGTATGTGTGTAACTAGCTAATATGAAGTGACAATGTTATTAGTAATGATTATTATCATGAAAATGATGCCATCAATATTCATCTTATGATTCGTAATATTTTGGTTAGTTGTAGAACTATAAGTAGTATTATTGTGGTAGCAGCATTACCTCAAATACATTTTCATTTTAACACAGGAACGCTAATTTAAAATATGAAATCCTCAATACAGAAGAAAAGCTTGCGGAAAAAAAAATGTAGTTGTTGTGGATACCTTGATATCATTCACTCAAGACTGAATCTTGGAATTATGACTTGAGGGCCCATTTAGAAATCTGGAAGGCAGCTCAGTGACCTATCACTAACAAGGAATCTTGTCAATACCTCCTCTGCAGCAGTCAGTCCCAGGGTCATTCTGCCATTCCTGCTCTGTGCTTGACCACTGTCAAAGCATTTCTTTTCAATTCCGCGCTCACTCTGCAGCCTGAAAGCAAGCCATGATTGAAACTAATGGTTTGTGGAAAACGTAGAGAAAGATTTTGCGCTCCTATCAACAAACATAAAAAGATATTCTGTCTGTCAATAGTGTGTGTGTTGGGGGGGGGGGGGGGGGTATATGAGGAAGAGGTTGTGAACAGGACAGCAGGAAATCAGTGATAGCTAAACAGAAATTGTGGAATTAATAGGGAAGGTCATTTGAAGTGACTATATTTCTCTCCATACCTGTCCAACGGAATATCCGGAAAGCCCTGCTGACCACATTTGGGGGTAGATATTCCGTCTCAGAAAACGGCTCTGCTGTTAAAAGCAAACTAATGAGGATTTAAAGTTCCCCCAAAAGCCTGCATGATTGAGCTGGTGAGACTTTTCCTAGTCATAGAGTATTTCCAAAGTTACTTCAAAGTTCAGGTACAATATATTACACAGAACCATTTCAGCAAGGGAGGTCCAAGGCAGGACATAGAGAGGTATGAAGAAATGAGGACAATTTCTAATTTCAATGCTTGTAAGAAAACATTGAAACTATCAAAAATGGAACCATGAGGATGGTCTTAAATATACTGCCTCACCTAATTTCAGATATGTTGAACAATCAGAAAAGTGTGTCAAGTCAGTTAACCTCAAAGTAAGGGAATGTTTTAATTCACTGGAAGTCAAACCTGAAGTAGCACAACTGTATTCCCCGTCTGCATTTTTTTATGATTTGTATAATTTAGTCACAGTGAGATGACGCTCTCAAAGGTAGCCACACAGAGTAGCACGTTTCTGTTATCTTGAAAGTGTTAGTCTCAGAACGGCTCGAGTAAAAAAGGGGGTTAAAATACGATTCAGTTAATATCACTGGAGAATAACACATACAACATGGAGTCGAGGGACCTTTCTTTTCCCTGTCGTACAGTATAATGTTGGTTTAAATTGGATAGAGTCTGCATCTTCAGTGTTGAAGCTTCACAGTACATATCCACAGTGTCTTGAGCTTATGTTTGAAAGGAAACGTGTCTTTTCCAGGAGAGAAGCCAAATATACTTGATGTCATTCAACCAGAATGTTACCAACACATTTTTTTTTCAACTTGGTACAAAAATAAAAACAAAAATAACGCATTCACACACCAGATACCTTTGTTTGCCTATTGGTACTTTTCTTTCTGAAGGTCATTTCTAATATTGAGTGTGATGGATTTTAAAAAAAGAAACACCACAGAATTAATGCTCCGTTGGCTCGTTCTGAAAAAGTATTTCCTCCGATTACATCAGAGAGTCATGATGATAAATAATATCAGCGGCACGATACATCTCTAGACGATCTTCATACGCTCCCTAAAACGTCGATCGCCATTCGTCCGCCGTCTCTACCTCGCACACTCAAGCCCGCGTTCGGCTATAACACATAATATAAACAACATATCTTGTGTCTTGCGACACATCTGTTTTCCTATCACTTGAATTGTGTGTGAAAGAGGCCGCACAGGCCTGTCAGCTGTCAGACTGCAAGTCCCAGGGGCCTACAGGGAGGGGGGGGGGGGGGTGCAGGTACAGACAGAAGCAGCCACTAGGCTGAAGCTCCCTCTGCCTGACCCAGGGTTCCCCTCCAGGGTTAACCCTTTATGTCCCAGCTAATGAGGAATTTCACGGGCCCCTTCCTCAGCATGGGGTCCTGTCAAGCGTCCGCGGTGCTCCCGGTTCCCCCGGCGTGGGGCGGGAGCAGCGCCGCGTAGCCCCGCGTGTCAGCGGCCGGGCCACTGCACATACATCATGCCGGTCATTAGCGGAGGACGGGCCCGGACCTTTGGCCACAGCGCGGCACTAGCTGGGGAGCGGGGAAGCAGGAAACCCAGGGCTCTGTCACTCATTGTCATTTAAGTGAGAATTTATCAGGCCTGGCGCTGGCCTCTGCCTGTGCGCCCATGAATAATGAATGAGGCCCCCACGCCGCACTGCCATATTAATGGGGCCCGAAAAAAAATAAAAAAACAGGGGGGCCATCCTTTGTGCTGCCGCCGTCGCTTTTGGTTACCGGCCCTTTCCGCGGCTGCCCGCCCTCCAGCGCACGCCAATTCACACGATCCCTCTCTCTCTCTCTCTCTCTCTTTCCCTCTCTCCAGATCAGATAATTCCACTGTCCACAGACCATGGGAAAAGTATCTTCTGTAAGGCCATTTGGAAACATTGTGAGGGCCATGCTTGAAAAATATACATTTCCTGAGTCTAGACAAGACACGTGACACCTTTTGTAATAGCTTTTGTTTTTAAGATCTGACCCAAAAGGATGTAGGTTTTTTATGTAGTGCGCAACTATATTATTTATCTCTGTCATCTTCACAACCGTTTATCATGGTCAGATATAACCCATCCCAGCCCATTAACAGTAAACATAGGGGGAGCTGTGGACTGGACTAGACGTAGAGAAGCACACAGATCTGTGTAGCACTGCATCGCTTGCCCATGGTCTGTGATACAGATGAGTACTGTGCTGGATATTCAACCGTTGACCCTGTGACCTCCTGCTTCCCTGCGTACACTGCTGTCGTTTCTGAATCAGAATCCCATTTCTGTGGTATATCTGAAAATACACCTTACTGATTCATATCACCTCCACTGTAGCTCGCCAGCGGGGAAGTGGCAACACTGTCATTACTTCCAGTAAGTTTGTTCTTTGTCCTACTACAATGTTATAATGATGCAATTCTTCTCGTAACTCATACTGCCCATGATTTTTAGAGAGAGGAGAGAGAGGAGAGAGAGAGAGAGCAAGAGGGAGAGAGAAAATGGGAGAGAGAGGGAGGGAGGGAGAGAAAGAGAGAGAGAAACTTTGTGCAAGTTATAGTGGGTGAGGTTTTGATCTTATTGGAAGAGCAGCATCTGGGAAAAATAATAAGTAAGGGGAAGTAAGATTTTCACAAGTTCAAATTGCACTTTTTTTCGTCTTGGTACTAAGAGATTTCAGCTAATTACGAGCAAAGCTTTTTCCCACACAGAATTCAAATCTGTCGTCTCCGCGAGGACCACAAAGACAAAGGGAGAGAAAACAGACAGACAAAGAAAGGTTGAAAACATTTTTTCGCGCGAGCAGCAGCGGCGTGCAGTCAGCCGGTTTAAGTGCGCCTTCAGCGCTGCATCCGCCGCACGTCTCTGTGATCTGCAGACAGGCGGGAGTACTCCCGCTGCGCCCGCCCGCTCCCTTCTCTCAAGCGCGGGTCAGTCCTTGGTGAGTTGGTGGCTCCGCTGTCATCTTTACGAGACTCGGCGCTCTTCATTACGATGCGGCGGTGTGTATTATAGGTGAATGCACCCCAGGATAGCCTAGAGGAGCTCGCGGAGCTCTCCTCCGCCGGGATGCAGCATGAGACTAGTTTTACAGGTGGGGGCTGAGACGCAAAGGCATCAAGTGACTACGTGCCTCAGGGTCACGCACCGCCTTATCCACGCAGGGGTAAACAAGCGGAGGAGTTATATCTCGTCGCGGGCTTTGTTGTGCGGATATGGGAGCAAACCGTAAACTAATCAGAGAAACTTTTTCCTCACAATGGGAAAACGACACTCGAGGGGTTCCATCCACAAGTGCATATTTAATTATTACCCCCCCCCCCCCCCCAAACTTTGTTCTCTGTCGGTTTTGTTTATTTACGGGGGTTTCTGTTGTTCAAAGGCTCATAATAGGTTGAACCGGGTGAACCAATCATGAAGATGGACGCGTAAGAATGGTCATGTTTAACATTTAGTAGTGAGATGAGTTTGACCTACTAGCATGTCTGCCTTTCCATATGTGGTACACTTAAGTATTCATGAATGTGTTTATCTCCCCACCACACACATACGCAAACAGATTTTGACTTCAATTAAATTCATATGCACTACATTTTAAAAAATTAGTATTTAATTGGTGTCATGGGTTATGTGTACAAAGTAATAAAGTGAAATAATTTAAGATGTTTAAGCATATACACATAATTTAGATAGGATTCTGAAGCCCTGTTCAGAATGCAGAAAGGGATGTACTATTAAATTGATTAAATACATTTATAATGTATTTTAAGGGAAACATATGCAATGCGTGTTACTTCAACACAAGCCATAGAACAGACATTTCAAAAGGTACGTTTGTGCTTCATAAAACATATGGTACAGTAATATATACAATGTTACGGCATATAATGTACAAGTAATATCCCAAGGCATTTTCAATTTGAAGATGTGACACAAAATGTACGAATTTGAAGTGGAAGGCATTTGGGTACATAATATTTAAAAGAGTTTCATATTTAGGTTTCAGAGTATTATTCTGGCATCAACATATATTATCACATGAATGTGAATTATCTACAGTTCTGTTTTAATAATGAAAACATGACGTTTGTTTCTTGAACCTGGAGACTGTGGATGCTTGGGGTGGTTTTTCATTTCAGAAAACTGTGATGAAATGCAATTCCAGACAAAGAGAAGAGAGCAGAGCTGGGGATGGTTGTGATGAAGGTGTTAATTGTAGTTTAGGGTTCAGGACAGCAGGAGTGCTGGAAAAGTGCAATCAGGTGACAGGGAATATAGCTTTATTTTAGGCCCCGGCCCTATTTTCAACCTTGAAATAAGCTCTGCCTGACTGCCTGACTGACTGCCTGACTGTCTGTCTGCCTGCCTGCCTGACTGTCTGTCTGCCTGCCTGACTGTCTGTCTGACTGTCTGTCTGCCTGCCTGACTGTCTGTCTGACTGACTGTCTGACTGCCTGTCTGAGTGCCTGCCTATCACATATACCATGGTAGTTGTGTATAAAAGATCAGAGACCTGTTCCACAAAGCAGGATTACTGAGATAGCTGGATAACTGCACAAGGTAAAACCCATTACAGCTATTTTTACTGCCCATGTTCCAGATTTGGGCAGGGTCCAGGTTTTAAATGTTAAACAGATTTCATTTACATTGCACTTTTATCCAAACCAATTTACGATTGATGCCTCTCATTCACCGATTCACACCCATTCATGCCACCATCATTCACACCGCACAGACACAAACACACACACATCAACAGCGACTGGCTGCCACTAACCATCAGAAGTAATTGGGGGTTGGGTGTCTTCCTCAGGGACATTTCAGAACTTTGTCCAACAACCCGCCTCCTGAGCTAATGTCGCCCCCATACTCAGTCTAGATATCCGGCTAACTCTGTAACCCTGGTTTGTGGAACAGGCCCCAGGTGTTTTAACCCTGTGATAGTTTGAGGCCATCTTCACTTCTGAGGACCCTTTCGAGTCTAGTGCCTAAGTTACTACAAATATGTCATACATTTGTGACATGATATTATTAGATTTGAATTAACTCCCAAAAAGGTTGGATATTCTGTCCATTCTGTGCGCAATGAATTCTTAGCATGAAGTAGTGTAGTCATAAATCCACACTACAGTTAGCAGGTAGATTTATCAACAATGCCATCTAAAAAAGAAATGTACGAAGATGTACATCAATCAATAACAAAGTGCTGCTGTAAAAATATTTTATTTCAGATAAAGAAGTTCATTGCTGGAATCTTTGGGAGCATCCTGTGAATAGAACTCTTTTTTATTTTGTTCAGTTATTTTTAAGTTGCAAGGGCATTTAATGGGACATTAATTTGGCAAATTAGCTTACAGCTCCAGACATTCTCTTGCTGGCTCACAAACATGAAAAGCTTGAACAAAGCATGAATTGGCTGCAGTTCCTCTGTTTTGAGGCTGTGGCTGTCCCATTTTCAGACAGACAAGCTGGTACGAAATATAAGTGGTGCATTTGCATATGGGAAACTGGAACTCAATGCATTTCAGTGGGAGAAAATGTTTATAATTTAACCAATGTGGAACAAAACACAAATTGGAAGCACTTCCTGAGGTAATACGAAATTGATTGCCATATGTGAAAGCACTTATTGTTTCCCTACTGAGTTAATGTTCTTAACATGCCTCTCCTTCCTGGCTTCAACTTACTTTTTTTGTGGATTGTTAGAACCTATAATATAGTGGAAATTAAGAAATGCTACAAAAATCACACCGTATATAATATGTTCTACCCCAAGTGAGGTAAGCAAAATGGCTGCTGTCCTACTAGCTAACCTAGTAGGATACCTAGAGGTCAATTTTGTAAATTAGTTTGTGACTCAAGTAAAAATGTCACTTCAGGTTTTCCTTAATTGTTGAACAATATACTTTCTGCCCAGACTACTTGCTGCAGAATTTGTTTGCAAAACTTCCATTGTGAAAATGGAAATCAAATACCTCAAGTTCAAAATGAGTATCAATATTCATTTGTTGGGCTGAAACAGAGGCAAATTGAATTACTATACTGTATATACCTAAAAGAGCGCTGGCTTTGTCAGATACAGTAGAACATTTTTGGTGCTGGTGTGTGCTGGTGAATTGAGCATCCGAAATCCTGTTCCAACTCTGACATGGAGCTGTCATTTGAACAATAAACAAGGTGTTTCTTCAGATTCTAGGGGTCACATTGCCTTGTTCCACTCCTGTCAAACCAGGCCGCTTTTAAACAGGATTTCTCTGCAGAAAAACCTGTCAGCTGCCAGTGAAGCAGGCATCTCATATTCTCAGAATCCTCTCCGTTCAGGATTTGTCCAAAAAGACACTTTTCAAATAAAAGGTCCTGTGGTTGCCTGGTGTATATAAAATATAGCCAGCATTCTCACCGTAATTTAAGCAAGTACAACTCAATTTACCCATCTGTTTCTTGGTCAATTACTTTTTTTATGCATTTATTTATCTGGGGGGGGGGGGGGGTTCCTGGTTATTTACAGTACATTATTTACATGTACAGTGCTACTATTAATAATAAAAATAAAACATTCTTTACTTTCCCTCAGTTATGCAGAATAGATCTGTATTTTCTTTTTGTAAATGGTACCAGTCACAGTGCAGAAACAGGCGTGGGAACAATCTACACGGCACCCGGGCTGGCTGCACTCTGCGAGGGCAGCCATTTAGAGAATGTCTGTGGTCTCACGTTGGCTATAAAAACAAGGCTGTGCAGAATACATTTCATATAGCGCTTTGGAAGGTAAATTCTGGATTTGTGGCATCTGGCAATGGTTTGATTTACTCGGGACCTGTAAAACATTACGGCACTTAGACAGAGAGCCCCCGATAGCTAAGGAGCGTGTTCGGAAACAGAAGTGAGTGTTTTGAATGAAAGCACCATTTTATTTTTCAGATGGAGTATTTTGCAGGGCTTGACAATCTGAGAAAGGTGCCAGGGTTTACATTCTCCACAAGAGCTATTAATGGGGTAACTCTGGAGACAATGAGAGATAAGTATATAAAAATAATTTTCTTTTAAAATATAATCATCTTCATCATCACCTTCCTTACTATCAACCCATTCAGCGTATACATTGTCCCCAGAATTATTGACAAAGTGCAATACAGTATTTACAAGAACAAAGGTAATGTGAAACCATGGACTAAATATAACATTTTAGTAAACGTTCAAAAGAATGCTGCATATATAAATGATTATAACTAATGATAGCACTACATAAACAATAATAAACAAATAAACTACATTCATTATTATGAAAATTAGAGTAGGTATAAGGCACTTTCCGAAAGACCTGTCTCTTTAAGGGAAAGGGAGTGAAGAGAGTAGTATGTACGGTGTACGGTAATCGGCCATTTTTAAGCCATTAAGAAATTAAGCAATTATTCCAACAAAAACAATCCTTAAAAAACAACTGTAATATTAAACATCCTGTGTACAAATGAAAAGTAATAAAGTCACAATAAGCAAATTGCAGAAAATGAGTATGTGGATTACGTTGCGTTTTTAAAGCGAGTCACTTGTCATCAGTTCAGCACAACAGATGAAACCCAGACTCGTTACTGTGAATTCGCTGCAGGAAAATAAGACACTGAAAAAATGACAACAGATAGAGGGCTTTCCCTGAACTATGTTTAACTAAGCCAACATCAGACACGGCTGCTTCGGTGTCGTCACTAAACTGCTGCCAGTGTTAACTTACTGCAGCATCTGTATTCTGTCATTATGTGAAAGTGCTATATAGCCTACAATTGATCCTTAACCAGTCATAGGATTGAAAGTTATAGATGTGAGGACAGCTACAGTATCTGGCATGTTTATGACCAGGGTGCTTATTTTATAACATTATAGCATTATGATATGGCTGACTGACCCCAGAGGAAGGTGTGTTTGGTACTGTTCACATTAGGTAGCATTTCAGTCATGTACTTTTATGATTTACACAGCATCCTCCAAAATGATAACACTTTGTAAAGATGAGCAGAGAAGGCTGAATAAAATAATAGAGGTAATGACCTTCATTGTACAGTGTTTTTTTTTTTGTAACAATAACATTGGTCCAAGAAAAAATAGTTTTACTTTCTTGTTTTTAGTTCTTTGTCACCTCATTTGGGACAATGATGTTGGGATGTAGATATGCATTCAATCAATTCACATGGTTAAAGTGCACATTCACTGGTTTTTGGGACGTTATGTAAATGAAAGCAGTCATGGTCAGTACATACATATCCTATCTTCAAATTAGACACATTAGTGACATATTTTAAAATAACTGTAATGAAGTTTATTTAAAAAATAGAACAAAATTGGCACACTTTGGCATAGATCTACAGTTGTCAGTCCAAAGCATAACTAAGACACAGTGTGCAGTCAGCAGTGTGGTTCACTGTTTAAAAAGATTAACTCGTAACAGGAAGCAGCTGGCTTCATAGGTGGGGCACTGTCAAAATTGCAGAAAATACATGTGAAGTTACGTGAAATATAAGCTATGCAATTCACCACAAATAAATGTGCATGCTACGCAGCTAAATCAAACATATTTCCTGTTAAAATACAATGAAGATAATTATCCACTGAATACAGTGAAAGGATAAAACCATCAAAATTTGCAACAATTAGTGAAGCATATTAGCTCCTCAACGGTGCTGTGTTAACAGTGCGTCATTTTCATGCAACACCACTGGGAGGGTGAGGCGTGACTTGACCCAGAGGAGAGACCCCACTGCGATGCCAAACTGAGATAACGTAGCACAGATCTAGCACCACTTCAACACTGCAACACATAAAGATGGGCTCTAAATTAGCACTGCCAACAAAAAGGGTTGTGTTGCTTTTCGTTCTCCTTTTGTTTTTCCTTATCGCTCAAGAGCACACACACCAATTCATTAATTTTCAAATTATCCATATTATAATGTTATCCTTTTGCTTAACCCCTTAAGTCTGGCTGGGCCGGGGAGGGTTTATTTGCATTCACTCCTTTTTTTCAGGGTGTAATTTTCTATCACTATTTTAATGGGATATACTGTTTGAAAGAGTTAAACTCATGGTTCTGTATAACCTATTTTAAGATTCCATTGCTTTAGCGACAACAGTTCCTTATTTTGTAACATGTGGGTGGTAAAACAAGTGTAGGGCGACCTCACCTTCTGTGCATTTTGGAAATCCACATACTACAAGAAATAAGGTAATGTCCTTTTCATGACCAGTGTCCAGCGGCCCAAATACATAATAGTTTCTCATTCTAAAAATGTGCTCAGAGAAACGTTGATAGAATGTTTGATAATTTGATAATTCCTCTGGAGTTCACCGTTGTATACTTCTACAAAAGTACTTGTACATAGACATTCTATTATCAATGTTTTGTATAGATTCTCTCAAACACGATGAGCCCAAGTAGAATGGTCTCTGTATTTGTAGCGTAGTTGCAGAGCAAATATGTTACCCCCATCCCCGTGGAAGAAAATTCAGTATAACGTCAGCTCATCAAAGAACTGACTACGGGCAGGTTATTGAAGTGTTTCCAACGGTGTATAATTTGTTAAGCTTGCATAAAACAACACAGCATTTTTTCGCCTGTGTATCAAAACTGTAGCATTTTCAAAATGCATGAGGAATCTGTTGCACTCAGCCAGTTACAATAATCTGTATCCAGTCAAAAACAGAAAATCCACAGAAAGTACACCTACTTATTAATGCGATTATCTAATCAGCCAATCGTGTGGCAGCAGTGAAATGCATAGAATCACGCAGATATGGGTCAGGAGCTTCAGTTAATGTTCAAATCAATCATCAAGTTGGGGGAAAAAATGTGAGCTAAGTGACTTTGACCGTGGAATGATTGTTGGTGACAGAGGGTGATTTCAGTATCTCAGAAACTGCTGATCTCCTGGGATTTTCGAGCACAACAGTCTCTAGAGTTTGCAGAGAATGGCACGAAAAACAAAAAACATCCAGTCAGCAGCAGTCCTGCAGGCAGAAACACCTTGTTAATGAGAGACATGGATGTTGTTTTCACTCAACCATTTCTGTGTGGATGCTTGGAGTCATTGTCCTGCTGGCCAATCTACCTATGACCAAATATCAGCTTCCTAGCCAAGACAAGACAACCAGATTTTCTGCCTAAATTTGCTGGTATTCTCTTATAGTGAAAACAGTGACAAAAACGCCTTGTTAATGAGAGAGGTCAGAGGAGAAGGGCCAGACTGGTCAAAGCTAACAGGAAGGTGACAGTAATGCAAATAACCACACATTACAACACAACGTGTCTCATAAGTGGAAAAAATTCTAAAAAAATTCTAAAAACCACCTAATATAGTGCTGACTGAGTGTAGATTACTTTGAAGAGACGTTTAGTGGATGTGAAGCGGATACATCCCTCTGTGATAATTTATGGTTATTTAAACATTTTACAGTCACTTTAAAGTAAAGACTTGCATGGATTACATGTCTAAGTAAACATTTTGGCAAATTTATGCCATCAAGGATAGGTGCTGTACCTGAAAACCTTTGATTATAAGCCAAGTTAGTTAACCCCCCACCCTCCACAGCCACACAAACCCCCCTCACTTTTTAATGGTTTCTTCTGATTGGTGGACAGGATGGAATGTGCCTTTCGCCAAAAGAGAGGTAGAAGTGGAAACAGTTGCAGGACAGAGTACGACAGCAGTGCTCCAGCCACCAGCACAGGCACTCTATAGATCAGATTTCGGTTAAAAACCCAACATGCTCTTAGTTTCTAACAGTTACAATGCTGCAAAATGTTTCTGTGACACTTGCCTCAAAGCATGACCTTTATTGGACAGCTCACTGCCGCTACTAAAAACACTCGCGGAAGTAAAGCTTCATTTTTACTTTGGATGGGTTTACCACAAATGTCATGTACAACAGCGGACCGTGCGCTGTGCTACTGTTGTTATTTGTGAGCGGTCTGAAGAACATGAGCAATGTATTTCTATAGATATGAGCCGACAAACAAGGGGAAGCGTCGCATGCAAAAGTGTACAGCTACAACTTAGGACTTCCATTGTGAATCACCCGGATGGAGTGAGACAGAGATCAAGATTCTAATCTTGATTTGAAAACAATTTTAGAAATATACTTTCACGGAAAGGCCGCAATTGCAGGGCCTGTTATGAGTAAAAGTGCCTTATTGGTCTTCCATTTTGGAGGCCGTAAGATTCAGCTCACAACAGCAGCTTTCAACTGATAAACAAAAGAGATAAATACTGGATGTTTAGTCTCTCCCTGGACGATTCTTTTCGTCTCCACAAACTAATATGTTTGAAGTTTCAGTTGCCAACCATGCGCCACAAGCTATTTCAATGTGCACTCTATTGATATTTCCCGCTTTAGCACACAAACCCTTCAACATACCGCCTTCCCAAACAGCCAGTTTTCCCCCCCTATTTCCACAGGGGACAATGTGTAGAAATGAAACAAGCTCTTTATCTTTTCATAAGCTTCTGCTATATAGTCCTGCACAGAACAGTGAATCTTCGATTAAATGCTACTCATAAGAGGCTGGCAAAACAAGACAAAATCAGACCACTGAATACTAAGCATTAAATAAATCCAGCAAACACATTCTCAGACAGCATTGCAGAATCCACCGTTACTGCTCGCTCAAGAATTTGACCCACTGAATACCAAATGTACAGTCTTTTGAAAACAGAGGTTTTAGATTTCTTATCATTTTGACAAAGCTGTACACAGAACCATATTGGCTCTTTTAACTGGGAAGGTGGGACAAGCACTTAGTATGAAGTTAATTAATTAAATCTATTAATAAAATTAGAATAAGTTACCACATATTTTTTTGGCAAATGCAATGTTATTATTTTACCACTAGATGGATGTCTGTATCGGCAAAACCGCTTCAATATTCATGCTTCTCATCTTTTGAATCCATTTTCAATAAATACCAAATAATGCCATTGTGTGTCATTTTTCTCACAATAAAATACTGTGCCCGTCTGTGTGTGCATGATTGTGCATCTGCATGTCTGGACACAAGACAAGAATAGCAACTTCAATATTAGTGTTTGTGGTTGTTGACTTAAAGAAATTCCCTGTGATTTAATTGAACCCCATCCTGGAGGAATTCATTACAGAAGAGGAGGAGGGTTCCCTCTGCACAGCGTCCAACTGGGAATATCTGATGTTCCGCTTAAGGGTGGAAGCATAAAACTGCAACACCTCCATAATAAGGTCCAAGCAGCTTCAATGGGGAGTGACTCTTGCTTTGGGCTAAAGAGATACATACACTATAAATGGAGACAGTGTTTATTGGAGTTCAAATCTAATTTATCTAGAGAGGGAGGATAAAAATAAAATAAAATAAAAACATTGCCGCCAATAAAACAAATGCCCTTGAAATATGTTAAATAAAAGCCTTAACAACTGAAGGACACATTCCTATTATGATAAACAATGACAACATACTGTACATGTTTTCCAAGATTTATTGTATTCTCTTAGCATACAGTACATAGCAGATATGTGTCTTTACAATTAGCCATGAAGTACAACAAACAAAAATTATAAATAAATTCCCATTGAACTTTAGAGACCCAATGCTGAAACGGAGATAAACCTTGGCTTTAAGTCAGTCTCAAACACGTTTGTCTGCTACAGCATGTGCTTTCTATAGCCATTGCCAGAACGCTGTACACGTGAGCAGTGTAAACAGACTAGAGCACATCTTAAATGGGAGGAGGCAAAAACATTGGATTCATCCATCGCTTCACATCTGCTGTGAAATGGTGACCTTTGTTGGATTTGGTGCTGTAAAATATAAGCGTAGCACATGACAAAGAACTTTGCGTCAATGTCTGTATATTTCACATGTAAGGCAACAGGTTTAAAAGTATCAATTATGTTACTGTACAAGACATTGGTTAGAATAAGCACTGGATAAATAAAAATAACTGCTCACATCGTTATTTTAATGAATACCATGATACATGTGGTATAATCACAGCAAGATGTACCATACTATATGCTGATAATGGTGCCTTGCAGCATCAGTTTAATTAGCGGAGTATGATTTGTGCACATAGTTAGCGCTCTTTTATTAAGGCTGCAATCAAAGCCTGGCAAACCTAAGAACACTAGGATTATCGTAGGATGTCACAACTATCAAAATCAATTAAATGTTGCTGCTGGAGTACAATATCAGTGAATTTACACACAAACACATCTCAGAATGTCTTTGAAATGGGATGTACCAGATATAAAGAAAAGCAAGTAAGTCTAAATGACTTTGTAATAGAACACAAAGAACTGATGAACAGAGGTGTCGTTTAAGATTGAACTGATCTGTAAATGTACCATGTAGAATTAACTTTAAAGAAGTAGCAACCACAATGTAAAAATGATCTCATAGTTCCAAAATAAAATGAAAACTATGCAACCTTGAATTAAAAATAAATATTTTTACATGGAAAGACGGTGACCTAAGCAAGGCTAAAATCAGACTGTGGCCAGTCTTTTTTTGACGTTCTTTTCAAAGAATAAATACACCAGTTAGCCCTTTTTTTCATTTGGATTTACCCTGCCTTTCTGCCTTCATATGTAATCATAAAAAAGTTATCTTGCAAAAAAGTATTTCAAAGTGCATTTATACAGACAAGCTGATTCGGAAGAAAGATTAAAACTGAATGTTAATGGTGGTTTTGTTATAAAACCATTTATTTGTCATCTATACCAAAAATGTGCAGAAATTTAAATCTTTGTTACTTGGATTAGCAACATAACATAAGTGTAACCCAAAAAAGCCATGAATTCAATCCTGACTGCATATGCTATATTTATTTTACTTTCTGAGATTATGATACTGTAGATTCGATTCCCTGTTTTACTGCTCATATGAACAGTCTGAGGCCAAATCTGATCTACAGAATATGCCAATTATTGAATAGGTCATATTCAACTAAATATGTACAATTATTTAATTATGGAGCATAAGACAGTCCACTATTTTCAATGGTTGCAAACATTCATTACAAAAAAACTCAGTGCTATTTTAAGACAGGGAACTGAATTATTTTGTTATAAAAATTATTGTCATCATTGTGAAGTCATTTAATTTCAAACTAACCAACCCAGTAATGGCAGAAACACAATTTCACCTGTTGCAAACCTCAATAAAAAAGCAATTCCATCTATATTGTAGACATCAAACAGCTTTGTAAACATCTCTAAATAGATGACTTTGGTTTCATAAACAACCCATCCCAATCCATTCAACCTAGCAATAGGCAATGTTTCCGCTGCTCGTATTTTAATGAGCTACTACTGTCGTAGTGCGCTACTTCGTGTTTCTAACGTCCCCCATTTAGCCAAAATTTGAGGATTCAGTCTGGAAATACAAAGACAAATAAAAAGGGCCTTTTCATCTCAGGGCAATAATGTTACCCCTTTATCCTGCACATGCTTAACTTCAGATTTAAGAAAAAAAAAAAAAAAAAAATGTTAATACATTAAAAGCAATACAAAGCAAATCAGATGACTGCAATCCAATGGTAAACTAAAGCCCTGAGTAGTTTCTGCATTTGGCCAGATGCACCTGAGGCTAACGGTAGGTACAGAGCTGAAAGTGCGCTGAGGAGAGGAGAGGAATACTGTGTAGGTGAAAAGGCTTAAAGACAGACTGCAATGCTTTATCAGGGCTGGGACCCCTGAGTACAGAAACCAGCAGAAAATAACTATCTTCCTTTACTTAATAACTACAGGTGAAAGTGTAAGACACTGCATTCAGGGATATCCACATTTGAGTGCACAGGGGAACCAGCAGAAATAACCGTTTTAAAGCAGCTGACATATTTCAGGGACGATAGTAAACAGTGCAAAGTGACACATGCAAAGTAATAATCAGGTCAGAAATGAAGTTGAAATCATTTTAACCTATTAATCTGCAGAGCAAACTCTTCAATGGACATAACTCTTTAACTGGACTGTTTCCAACAACTCCCTTTTTAAATCTCCTGACCGAGTACAAGATGACCCTACTGCGATCTGTACCGAAAAGTGCAACCAAGTAATATGCCACTTAACTCTAGATTTGCCTTTAAGCATGTCCATTGCACTGTATTTGTGTGTGTGCGCAAGTGTGTCTGTGTGTTGTGCGTGTATTTGAACCTTTATGGGATGTGTTTAAAGTGAAACCTTGAACTTATGGAAAATAAAATGTCCTGTCTCTGGTGTTCCTCCATGACAGGCTAACGTAAACCGGTTGACAGAACTCAACATGAACGTCATCCCAACTCCACATAACTCCCATCATGTGAACACCCTGGATCAGGGTACTACTGAAGGGTTCAGGAGCAACACACCGCTATAGAGCTGCAGCGCTTGCTTCTACGCCATACTTCATCTAATAACACGGGGCTCAACTTAAGTGTGAAATAAACGACATTTTCAAAACACCTGGTAAATCACCACCAGTTCTCCCCTTTCGGAAAACCGCACACGGGACCGCGGAGAGAGACGCCGGAAGAGACGAGCTCTCGGTTTGCGGACTTAGCTGGCCAGCGTCAGCGCGTGCATGTGCTTGGCGATGCCATACACATAGGCGATGTCCGGCCTCTTCTCCGGGTCAGGGTTAATGCACATATCTACCAGCTTTCTCAACTGGAAAAGAGGGAGAGAGGAGAGAGAGAGAGGGAGGGAGGGAGAGAAAAAGATCAGCTTGAACTGAATTCATTACAGCGCGTTACATTCACACGGAAAAAGTACTTTCGGAAATTTAGTTTGCAAATGAGGGGATGTTCTATGGAACGCGGACTTCTTCCATCAACAATGTGTGACGCGGCTGCTCGGGATATGAAGATGTGAGAATATTAAGTGTTTTGATACAGGCATTTTTCAGACAGCCACGGCACAACAGCACGCATCTCGCATAAAGTCAGCCATTTTCTGAAGTGAATGATGAAGCTGACCCTAATCACAGCCTGTGGGGGCTCACTGAAATATTTTACATTTAAGCATGATGGAGCACACATGAAAAAACGGCAAATGACTGCACATGAGAAAATGTCGTAAAAAGTTGCTCAGAAAAGTTCGGTTTGGCAGCCATATTGTGTTTACCCACGGACCAAGAGCTATTAAGAAGTATTTAAAACACATCTCTGGGGTAATCAAATGTTCTTGTTTCTGTGACACATAATGGATACCTTACAGCTCGTAACAGTCCACAGTAAATGTAAATTATGATAACCTTTTTTTTATTTTTTATTTTTTATTTACAGAGACATATTCAGGAAATATTATCTACACATACCAGGTCTATCATGTCCCCTAAATCAATGGTTCCCAACTTTGGTCATGGGGGACCTTTGTATGTCGGTTTTCATTCCAGAATTTTAATGTTAAAATGAAAATTTTTCTTAATTCGGTGCTTACAAGCGTAGGGGGATTAAACCACATGTCAGAAATAGCTATGCATGTCATGAAGAAAATAAATCCCATGTTCACATTGTGCCTATTGAGCTATGCTATTACAAACAATTACATAAATAGAGGTAACAAAATAGTTTAACTGAGCAGATTAAACTTAAGTTGAATCAATGGGCTCCTCCTAATTGGTGAAAGTGTGGACACATAGCCACTAAAATGAACCAGTTGGTAGATAACGAAAAACGAAAAGCAAATGAGAATGGGCCAAACCGGCATTGTGTTAATACGTTTAAGGGAGGAAAATGTTTTAAGAAATGAATTCACGTGTTCAACAGCCTAATTAGGACTAGGAGTCTATTGATTTGCCTCAGTCTTTAATTTCATCAGTTAAAACTATTTTGTTACCTCTTTTTATGCAATTGCTTGCAATACAGCACATGAAAATTGGATTTTTATCCATGGCACGCCTAGCTATTTCCAACAGAATGGGGTAAACTATCGCTCTACACATGAAAAGTACCTAAGTAAGAAAAAGCAGCCTATTAAAATTCTGGGATCGCCACTGCGGTCGGAACGAAAACCACAATGCACAGGGGGTACCCAGGACAGAGGTTGGGAACCACTGACCTCGATCACGACCGCGTCCCAAACCCTTGACCGTTCGGTTTTTTACAAAATTCGTAAGCCCCCCCCCCCGTTCGGCGCCATTTTGAACGAAGCCGGCGACCTAATTTCTCACTGGGTTTCCATACGTCTACCTGCGTTTCAGAATCCCTATAACCGTAATTGCCGTGAATGTTAGCGAACCGGCACTGTTACGCCTCCTAACCCCGAAGTCACACTTAAACGCCGCCGGGAGGCTAGCCGGTGCGCCGCCGCAGGTAGACGCGGCTTAGACCAACTAGCGCCCGCATCATCATTAAAAAAATCCCGCGCGGGGTCACCATGGCAACCGCCTGCCGGGGCTTCGCCGCTGCGCGGCTTCTCCTAATCAGCCGGCATGTGAAATGCAAATGCAGGCAGTCTGAAAATTAGTCAAGAAGAATAGGGGATGAAGACGGCGAAATGTGAAATATTCATGCGCTTCACGGACAGGGAAGGAATGGGGTCGGGGGAGGGAGGGCAGGGTAAACCCAGGGAGACGGTAAATGACACAACAAAGATGAGCCCCTGACATTTTTTTGCCATCCTTCAGAGAGGCTGTTTACACCCAGACGGTGGATGGGGGGCCTCACAAACAGAGCGGGGGACGGAGGATATCACCGAATGAAGGGTGGGAGAGAAATGCCACTCTGACAAAAGGGAGCGCGAATAAGATCTGTTTTTTTTTTTTCGTCCTGTGATTGGAATGGTCTTACGGGGTGGTTATATTTTTCCTGTTTTCGTGAGGGGTCGTATGTGTGTTTTCAAATTACAAAGGTACAAAGGCGAGTCTATGATATACACACACACACACACACACACACATACATACACACACACACACACACACACACACACACACACATTTTGTCAGCATGCACCATACTGTACGTGGAAAGACACCTTCCCCTAAATGTAACATATGAACAGAATATGAATTCTTGAGAACATTACTGTTTTCGTTTTTACAAACAGGTTTTGTCAATTTGACACCAAACAATTCCCCCATAGGAGACCACACAAATCCTGTCCGCAAAGCATCTCCCATACAGCTCCAGGGCACCTACACCAGCAGGTGAAAGATGATTTTTATGATTATTGCATCGATTATATTGGGACTGCTCTGAACACCTTGCTTTGTGAGATATGCTTACACCATTATGTCCTATATCCTTCTGTAGAGTAATCTTGCTGCAGGTCAAAAAACATGAGTGATAGTAATGGTGTCAGAGATGGAGCAAGAAAGATAGAGAAAACACAAGACTGGGGAGAAAAGCGACAGCAGGGTGAGATGCATGTTTGATGGAAAACATCTCTTCAAGGTGGAGCAGGCCCTAACCTTTCAACAGGCTTAGATTTGGCTTGCCTGACGCTGGATAGTTACATTATCCTGTACTGTAGATAGATGTTAACCATCTATCTACAGTACAGGATAATGTAACTATCCAGTGTAGAATGTAGAAGTGTTAGCATCTAGCTAATTGGGCGAACAATACGTGCATGTGAAGAACGACAGTCACATAAGTGACGACTGAGGTTGTTGTGGTTGACTTCAAGGACCTATCACCAAAATCCCCAACAGCAACATACACTCAGTACATATGACAAAGAATACAAGGAAAACATCATGTAAAACTGGGTATTGGGTAGGATCCATCCATGGAGTTGTAAACGTGGGTCAGATGAAGCATGGTGGACATCTTATAGACAGGGGACTCATGTGTAAACTGTTTTTTTTTCCCACAACTACATCCTCAATCCCATTGTGTTAACACAATGCAGATTTCACTTCTCATTTTCTTTGATTTAGTATTCTTCATTATCAGTCTGGCTAGTTTTAGTGACCATGTGTTCACAGCTTAGCCAGTTAGCAACCAGTTGATATGCCTCAATCTTTAATTTGATCAGTTAAAAATGTCCTCTTTTCATGTAAACATTGGCAATGCAGGACAGTGTGAAGGGAACTTTTATTCTTTAAGCCATGCACACTGTATCACTTTCTGACAAT